>NC_133406.1:222115000-222415000 GCF_049350105.2 Macaca mulatta
AGCCTTTGGAAGGAAATTCTGCCACATTCCCATTTTGGAGAGAAGGAAATTTAGGTACAGAGGTCAGGGGACTTCCTGGGGGTATGGTAGTGCTGAGACATAAACCCTGGTCTGTCTGATTCCAGTCTGTTCTCTCTCCTTCACCCAGATGTCCACGGCTAGTGCTGAGCTGTCTTGGAAAGACACTCAGCTGGCCAAATGATGACTGAGAGGAGCCACTGTGGCCAGTTAGCTTGAGCCCAGGGCTGTGGGCCGCCATGCAGGCCAGGTGACTTGTGGAGGGGCGGAAATGTGTGACCTGGCCTGTCCCCACCTGCCCATGATGTAAAAGGGGCTGTTTTGTAAACCACAGTGACACCTCCAGGGACAATAGGCAATACCCAGAGTGCCCTAGGCTGGAGTACAGAAGGGAAGGGTGGCAACTGCATTTATAGTCATGGGACTGGCAGGCTGTGAATGGGTTTGAACCGTTGGTGTGACTTGCTCAAGATCACACTGAGACAGACTTGGCTAATTACTAAATGCTTTACCTACCTGGTTGCTTAGAGCCTTGGCGGTGACCTTACCAGGTAACTGTGGCAGGACCCATGGAGGTCGGAGGCGGGATAATTAGCGCAAGCTCATGCAGCTGGTTAGGATGAAGGCTGGGGCTTGCACTCGGGTCTGTGGGTGCCCGTAGCCCATGCTCCTCGCCACCTGCTCCACTGGGCCCCTGACTTCCAAGCTCCTCCTCTCCCACTGTTATTTTATCTAACCTTCCCCAACCTGCTGCCTTTGCCTCCTTTTGAACTAGGGGTGACTCAAAGCTATTGCTTACCCTGTTCTCGCTCCTCTCCCTCGTCCCCTAGACTTGGGGCTGGTGGCTCTTGAGGGCCCAGTGACTGCTCGGGGAACTGAGGCCTCTTTGCATGGTCACCACAGTAAGTCCCTATGTCTGCGGTGGCCCAAGAAACCCCTTCATTTTCCTGCTGTGGCCAGGGCCAGGCCCTGGAGCATGAACCATTTGACTGAGGCCGGATGTCCCTGCCACCACTGTCCCACGGGCCGCCAGTGGAGCATGCCCTCTAAGGAAATGAGGGGCCACCTGTGCTGGCTACAGGCCACCAGGCTGACCCGGAGCTCCGGGGGGGGGGGAGGTCAGGGGAAACGGCAGGAGGCAGACCCACCCTCTGCAGAGAGTTTTCATTTTCACTAGTTCATCTCCCCGAATGCATCATCTTATTTCCTGGGTGTTCTGTTTAGGGGCCAGATTAGTGAATAACAAAAGCCACCGTTGCTTGAACACAGGCTGTGTGCCAGGCATTGGGCTAAATGCTTCGGACATCATGGCCTCGGATCCTCACGGCAATCTCATAAAGTAGGTGCTGTTGCTTCCATTTTACAGAGGAGGAAACTGTGGCACCGATGGGTTAAGTAACTAACATGCCTGTAGGAAATGAGCAGACTGGGTTTCAGTCCCACACCTCTGACTCCTAAGCCCCTGGCCATAACCACCACCGCACGGTGCCCTGGAGCTGGACAGGCGCTGGGCTCAAATCCCACCCTTAGCCCCTGGTTCCTGTGCCTTGACCTCCCAGCTTCAGACTCCTCCAGGAGCTGAGGACCAAATGAAATACTTAAAAACAAAACGCTGCATCCCATGGCCTGCCGGGGCGAGGTGCCCAATCAATGTGAACTTTTAATTTTCAACCTCAACACTTCTTCATCCTAGATAGGTATGTTTCCAGGAAAGAGGAGAAGCCAGATTTAAATGAGCACCTATTAATAGGTCAATTGTTCCTATGAATTCCCTTGGACCACCTGGCCTGTGAGATAGTATTTTAGCTCCATTTCATGGGTGAGGACTGAGGCTTACAGAGGTGAAGAGAGACCTGCTTAGTAAGGGACAGAGAAGAACAGAACTTGTTTCTGATGACCATACCATCAACCCCTTGTCCTCATCCCCCACAGGAATCCATCCTTCTAGGTGGTCTGTGCATGGGTGGGAGGCGGCATTGCTGCTGTCATGGCTCTGAACACAACCAGCCAGCCTTATCCTTCTGTGTCCGGGGGGCTGCCAGCCCCCTGGATGATGGAGCAGGTACCACATGCCCCTCAGGCACCCAAGGTAGAGCAAAAAGCTGTTCCAGGCCTCTGCCATGCTTTCCCTCAGCCCTATGTGCCCAGGCAGCTGCCCTCTTTCCCTGAGCGTCTGGTCCATAGAGGTTGGAGGGAGCTGACGTTCTGTTGGGCACCTGCTCCGGGATGTGCATCGGGGCAGGCATCGCTGGACGGAGAGTGAGGCTCAGCGAGGGAAATGCCCAGAAGAGGCCACGCAGCAAGTGGCAGAGCCAGAACTGGAACCCCAGTGAGTCAGATTAGAGTCTTAGTTGACAGTCACAGAGAGTCATAGACCCTAGCCTTT
The DNA here is from genome assembly GCF_049350105.2 of Macaca mulatta. Lineage (NCBI taxonomy): Eukaryota > Metazoa > Chordata > Mammalia > Primates > Cercopithecidae > Macaca > Macaca mulatta. Next base: position 222,117,405 of record NC_133406.1, read on the forward strand.
CACTAGGGCTGAAATTGAGGGCACGCCTGTAACCCCAGCACTTTGGGAAGCTGAGGCGGGAGGATCACTTGAGGTTGAGGGTTCGAGACCAGCCTGGCCAACACGGTGAAACCCTGTGTCTACTAAAAATACAAAAATTAACCGGGCGTGGTGGTGGGCACCTGTAATCCCAGCTACAGAGGAGGCTGAGGCAGGAGAATCGCTTGAATCTGGGAGACGGAGGTTGCAGTGAGCTGGGATCGTGCCATTGCACTCCAGCCTGGGTGACAGAGTGAGACTCCATCTCAAAAATAAAAATTAAAAAAAATTGAGGGTCTCTTGCCAGTACCATGCCAGGCATGAAGCCATCAGCACTGGAGTGCATCATTTATTGGTGAGCATTTACTGAGCAGGTGCTTGATGTATTATCTCATTTAATCACCATTTGAGGGTGCCTGTGGCCATTTTACAGGTGGGGAAGCTTTGAAGAGTCAAAGCCTGCTTGTTGTCCCCTGTCCCTTGGGCCAGGCTGGGGCCTCAGGAGCCCCACAGAACAGGACCACTCCCTCGTCCTCATCCCAGCCCTTTACTTTCCATCAAGATCTCCCTGAGCCTCTTCCTTCCCAGGCTGAACATCTTTTATTCCTTCAGCTACTCTCTGTGGGATATCGTTTCTGGATCTTCGTCTACCTAGTGACCTGCTCTGGTGAGGCCAGGGAGTACATTCTGGAATCATCCTGAAACGGGATCCAGGCTGTGTGACATTGGCTGAATCACATCCCCTCTCTGGGCCTCAGTCTACCCTGCTGTCAAATGGGGACGTAATGTTGATAGTACTCATCCCTTACAGTTGTTAGGAGGATTGAATGATCTGAAACATGAAAACAGATTTATTGCTGGGCCTGGTGGCCAGGAACAGGTCAGTCAACATGAGGCAGTACTGTTAAGGTCATACACCCATGTGAGGTCTGATCACCACATCACACGGCAAGATGATCACCTCTCTTGTTCTGGACAATCTGCTCTTTTGGCTATAATCTTAAATTTCACTTGGCTTACACTAATGCAATGGAAAGATTAAGAGCTCTGGAGTTCCATGAAAGTGAATTCAGGCCGGGCGGGGTGGTTCTTGCCTGTAATATCAGCGCATTGGGAGGCCAAGGAGGGAGATCACTTGAGGGCAGGAATTTCAGACTAGACTGGACAATGTAGCGAGACCCCACTTCTACAAAAAGAAATGTTTAAAAATTAGCCAGGCATACTGGTGTGTGACTGTGCTCTCAGCTACTTGAGAGGCTGAGGCAAGAGATCTCTTGAGCCCAGGAGATTGAAGCTCAGTGAGCCACGATCATGCCAATGCACTCCAGCTTGGGCAACAGAGCAAGAGAGCAAGATCCTTTCTCTTAAAAAAGAAAAAAAGAGTCAATTCCCAGTGACTTTGGACAAGCCACGTAACTCCCTGAGCTTTGATTTCTTCATCTGTACAATGGGGATAAAAAGTCCACAGAACTCTGGAGAGCAGATGCGGTGATGTTTGAAAGCATTGCAGAGGCTCCATAAAAGCTGCTTCCTTTCCTTTAGACTTTAGTTACTATTACCCTGTTGGTTCTTATTGAGCTTGTGGTCATTTGAGACCTCCAGCTCTTTTGCTGGTTGAGAGGCAACCTGCTCACCATCACTCAGCAAAGTTTGGTGAGGAGGCTTGAATGGATCCCTGAGTGCAAAAGAGTACCCCAACCACAGCAGAGTCCCTTCCTCAGGTCTTAGGAGCCCACACCCCTCCACTCCTTGGACTTCTTGTCTCAGAGGAGTCGGGTGAGGAGTGCCGATGAGGCTGGGCCCTCTGAGAACTGGCTTTGAAGCCTTCCCAGCAACCCTCCTCCGAGGTGCTTCTGAACCAAGTGGATTGGCTTAGGGACTGCTCATCCCCCAGACCTTTCCTGGGGTGGTCCTGCATGCTTACCCTCTCCCCATCATAAGCCAGACTGGAGGTGGGTTTCTAGCAGCCCAGGTTTGTCCTGGAGTATGGAGTGCTGGTGAGAAACAGAGAGAGAGAATGGTGGGTGGGGAAGGAGGAGACAGGAGCGAATGGAGAGATATGCAAGCAGAGAGACAGAGACAGATCAGAGGGTGGGGCAGGAGCAGCAGCTGATGTATCCCCCAGTCCCTTGCGTCAGGACCCTCTTGGGGGCTCCCCATGTGCCCCAGCCCCCATCCAACCACAGGGCAGGGGGAGGAAGGATGTTCAGGGCAGCCCCATCCAGCTGACATGCCCATTTCCTTTCCGTGCACCTCAGGGGAAGCAGATGGCAAGGCAAATGGGCAGCTCCTGGCTCGCTGTTTCCATGGCTCACCCCTCTCTCCCTCCCCCGTGGACTTTGCATAAGTCTGTCATGGCTGTTGGTCACCTTGGCAGCCACACAGGTATGAGCATGGGGATGGCAGGCCCTGGACCAGACGGTGAGGGTGATGGCTGGGGCTGGCCTGCACTGTGTCCAGCCACATGGGGGCACGTGCTGTGTGTGCGGCACTGAAGGATAATCCCAGTGACATTCCCAGGCATTCCCAGGCATCTGTCCTCAGGGAAGCCACTGCTCTGGACTGCATCTGCTTGCCCCTCCTAGATAATGTCAGGGCCTGAGGGGACCTTGCCGATCATCTCAGCTCAGAGTTCTCGGATGAGTCTCAAGGGCTGGCAATGCCCTGGATGTGGGTGCATGGCTGCATTTGTTGGCGTTGTGTTGGCGTGCAGGGCTTTCGTCAGAATCTCAAAAGGATGCTCATCCCAAAACCATTAAGAAGCACTGAGTCCATTTTACAGCTGGGAGGATGAGGCCCAGAGAATGGAATTGACTTGCTCAAGGGCAGCATCGCAAGTTGGGGCAGAGCCGGACCAGGATTTTGACTCTGTCCAGTGTGCCTTCAGATTTTGGTCTTCAGAGACATCATCTATCCATACTGGCAGCCCACACTAAAAAGCTTTTCCTGTCAATGGAACCCCTCATTATTTCTTCCTTGTTGGAGCCCCTGAGTCTCCACCACTCCCATTAGCCCCCATTAGGGTGCTGGGTTGTTCCAATCCACATACTTGCTATGTGCTTTTGAATAAGTTACTGGTCCTCTCTGAACCTCAATCTCCTCTTCTGCAAAATGAAGAGATAGTAGCACCTTAAAAGTTAGAGTAGGCCAGGTGCAGTGGCTCATGCCTGTGTGTCTTCCAGTGTGCACTGGCCTCACCAGGGCTCTGGTTTCTGTCTCCGGTTGCCACACAGTCGGCTCAGCTGGTGCCCACTGGATTAACAGCTTGCTTAGCCATTCTTGTTCTCTACCACTCTCCCGTCCTAAACCCTGAGACTGGGGCTTTGGGCCGACTGACATGGAGGCAGATAAAGATAGTGCAGGCCGGGCGCGGTGGCTCAAGCCTGTAATCCCAGCACTTTGGGAGGCCGAGACGGGCGGATCACGAGGTCAGGAGATCGAGACCATCCTGGCTAACACAATGAAACCCCGTCTCCACTAAAAATACAAAAAAATTAGCCGGGCGTGGTGGCGGCGCCTGTAGTCCCAGCTACTCGGGAGGCTGAGGCAGGAGAATGGCGGGAACCCGGGAGGCGGAGCTTGCAGTGAACCGAGATGGTGCCACTGTACTCCAGCCTGGGCGACAGAGCGAGACTCCGCCTCAAAAAAAATAAAAATAAAAAAGATAGTGCAAAGAGGGCAAAGAGAGCCTCCCCACTCTATAGATGCGGAAACGGAGACCCAGAGAGGGGAGAGTCAGGCCCAGAGCCCACACGTCCCAACACCCCACGCAGGGCGCTTCCTTTTGTTTTATGAGTCCCCATCTCCCATCCCCTGGTTTACCCAAAGAGGGACAGGGACAGGCCCCGATCACACAGCCAATTCTGCCTCTTCCTGCAGCACCAGGAGGCCTCCTCCTGTTGACTTAAAGGCCCACAGGATGACCCTGCCCCAGGAGTGGTCAGGGGCAGGGGAGGGGGTGCCCTGAGATCAGGGCTACATCCTGTGGTTCCCAGTTAACTTAGATTCTCTCTCTCTCTCTCTCTCTCTCTCTGGCATACCCTCACTCCTAAGCTTTGCCAAATAATGTGGCTTTTCTAGAAGTCTCCAGAACATTCCAGGGCCCCCTGGCCTCTTTATTCCCCAATTCAGAACTGACATGTGCAGTCATAGGTGACTTCTTGTGGCTGTACCAGGAACGAATCCTTCCCCAACACCTGGGGTGCGACCTGCGTTGAGGGAGGGCAGGGCCATCCTGGAGGTGCAGTGGCAGCTTCTGTAGGCAGAACACACTTAGCGCTGGGGCTAAGAGCTTGGGCAGCCTGGATGTACATTCTGGCTTTACCACCTAGTAGCTTTGTGACTTCTGGAAAGTTGCTTAGCCTGTCTGAGCTTCAGTTTCCTTATCTTCAAAATGGTAGTAAAAATGACTACCTTGAAGGGGAGTTGTGAGAATTAAATGATAATGTATATGGAATACTTCACACAGTGCCTGGCATTTAACAGACTCTGGGTGGATTTAATACACGCTTGGCGTGGTGATTTACACCTGTCATCCCAGCACTTTAGCAGGCAGAGGAGGGAGGACCGTTTGAGGCCAGGAGTTCACGACCATTCTGGGCAACACCCCCATCTCTACAAAAAATTTAAAAACTTAGCTGGGTGTGGCGGCACATGCCTGTAGTCCTAGCTACTCAGGAGGCTGAGGTGGGAGGATCAGCTGAGCCCAGAAGGTCGAGGCTGCAGTGAGTTTTGATCACGCCACTGCACTCCAGCCTGGGTGGCAGAGACCCTGTCTCTAAAAAACAGAAACAATAAATCACACTCTGGGAAAGGCGCTATTCGTTGTTATGACCCACTCATAAACCCCTAGGTATTTGGCAGGGCAGGCATCTGTGGCCTTGGAGGCCCCTAGAATGCTATCCCCGGAAGATCCTCCAGGGACCCAGACCCAAGGAGGCCAGTGTGGCTGTGGTTTGTGGCACATGGTGCAGGAGAGACCAGGCTGGGAAGACCGGGAAAGGGAGGATGAGTGAGCTGGGGCCAGCCTGGAGAGGCCTCAAATGCCAGAACAAGGAGCTCAGACTTGATCCAGCTGGTGACGGGGAGCCCCCGGCGGGTATTAGAGCAGAGGAGTGATGAACTGAGAGCTGTGGTATGGGGTTTTCAACAGTCAGTGTGGGGCAGATGGAGAGGTGCAGAAAGGGGGTGATGAGGGTCTGCGGGGGGTGTGGTGTGGAAAGTGGGAGGGTGTAGAGAGAATCCATCAGGCAGCGGCGGGTCAGCGCTGGGGTTTGGGCCAGCAGACATGGAGGCAGACACGGGCAGTGCAAAAAAGGGCTCCCCACTATACAGATGAGGAAACTGAGATCCAGAGAGAGGAGAGTCAGGCCCAGAACCCGCACCTCCAAACACCCCTTGCAGGGCGCTTCCTTTTATTGTATGAGTCCCCACCTCCCATCCACTGGTTTACACAGGCCCAGAGAGGGGCAGGGACAGGCCCTGATCACACAGCCAATTCTGTCTCTTCCTGCAGCACCAGGAGACCTCCCCCTGTCTGCTTACAGGCCCACGGGATGAGCCTGCCCCAGGAGAGGTCAGGGGCAGGGGAGTAGGTGCCACTTCGGCTCTGCAGTGGCTAAAGACATCCAACATCCTTCAGGGTAACTTCAAGACGCTTTGGGACACAAAGGGGCACTTTCAGCTGGTCACGGAGCCCACGGTGCCCCCTGCGGCTGCTGATTTCGTCGTAAAAAGAAACAACCTCGCACTTTGGCAAACTCCCCTTTCTCCAAGCCTGCTCCGCACCCCCCAGTTTTATTTAACTTAATTCCTACACCAAATCCATGAGGCTGGAATTGTTATCCTTGTTTCAGTGGGGAAGAAACAGAGCCTCAGAGAGGTTAAGGAACCTGCACGTGCTCATCCAGCAAATAGCCCATGTCAAATCCAGGTGGGTCCAAGTCACGTGGTTTCAAGGTTCCCCAAGTAGAGTGGACACTCACAGCAGGATCCGGTTAACAATGTAAGGCTGGTAGCCAGTGCCCAGTGACGATGCAGACAGGAGGCTTGTTGCTGCTCAGAGCAGGGGAGTTTCCCTTGAACTGGTGGGCACGAATCGTTCCTGGGAGGAGGAGAAGCTCAGACTGGGCCCTGAAGGAGGAGCAGGGCTTAGCTGGGGTGGGGCAGGGAAGAGCATGTTTTTATTTTTATTTTTATTTTTTGAGATGGAGTCTCACTCTGTAGCCCAAGCTGGAGTGCAGTGGCACGATCTCGGCTCACTGCAACCTCTGCTTCCTAGGCTCAAACGATTCTCACGCCTCAGCCTCTCAAGTAGCTGGGATTACAGGCGCGTTTGCCACCACACCCAGGTAATTTTTTTGTATTTTTAGTAGAGACGGGGTTTCACCACATTGCCCAGGGTGGTATCGAACTCTTGAGCTCAGGCGATCTGCCTGTCTCGGCCTCCCAAAGTGCTGGGAGTACAGGCGTAACACACCGCGCCCAGCCGAACACGGGGTTTTCAATCACCTTTTTGTACCTTGAAGCCTCTGCCCATCAGAACCCCGGAGCCCAGCAGCCGGGTATGTGCCTGTGACAGACCCATTCTAGGCGCATGGTGTGTGGCAGGTTCCCTAAGCCTCGGCCACATGTTGTTAGGACTGGAAAGGAACAAAATAGCACTAATTGGACAAAGGGTCTCTGATTCCAGTGGGTCCCTAATTCACTGGAGCCACCTCCCCGCCTCTGACTCCTTGAGAGTATTCACCTATGAATTTAGGAATTTTCAACTTTCTGTTCTGCCCACAACCCTGCCCTTTGGTGTGGGGCCCAAGGGATGGGGGACCCAGAGCGGGTGTTGCTAGGCTGACTGATGGCAGCCTTCAGAGGGAGTGAGACCACCCCTCCCTCACTCCTTCCCCGAACCTCTTCGCCACTGTTATGTTTTTTTTTTTTTTTTTCCAGACAATGTCTTGCTCCATTGTCCAGGTTGGAGTGCAGTGGAGCAATCTCGGCTCATTGCAAGCTCATCCTCCGGGGTACACGCCATTCTCCCGCCTCAGCCTCCCGAGTAGCTGGGACGACAGGCACCTGTCATCACTCCCGGCTAATTTTGTTTGTATTTTTAGTAGAGACAGGGTTTCACCGTGTTAGTCAGGATGGTCTCGGTCTCCTGACCTTGTGATCTGCCTGCCTTAGCCTCCCAAAGTGCTGGGATTACAGATGTGAGCCACTGCACCTGGCCACCATTACTGTTTTTTTTCTATCAAAAGCATTAACTTTGTGATGTCATGTGGTGTGGCGATGAAGGACCAGCCCCGGAGTCAGGCCATGTGGTTTGAATCTCAGCTCTGCTAGTCAGGTAGCCCGGGCTGGATTTCTTAATTTCTCAGTGCCTCCATTTCTTCATCTTTGAAATGGGGTTAGTAATAGTCCCCTTATATGAGATGCAACCATTATATGAGATGATGAACCACAAACACCGGCATGATGCCTGATTCTTACTGACAATGGCGACCACTTGCTGAACACCTATACATCACTACACGCCTGGCCTGACTTGGCTGGGCTCTAGAGCTTGGGCTCTTTTGGCCACAGTACTCTGTCTCCTGAGAGCACCTATGTCCTTTACTCCTGAAATATTTGAAATGTCAGGAAGACGAGACTTGTCCTTGGACAAGTGACAGAAGGCCAGGGCATGGCCAAGTTATCAGGATGCTCTCTCTCCTTCCAAATAGGGTTCCCCTAGACCACCTAGCCCCACTATGCTCTAAGAAAGAATCATTGTAATTCCAGCCTCCTTTCCTCCCCCTGGGCCCCTAAACATCTCCACCTGCTCCAGGTGCCCCACAGTCCGTGGCACGACCATCGCTATGTAAATGTCTGTGCAAATACCCTGGTGTCAAGCCACCAATTCTCCAGTGAGGCAGGACTACCTCCTGAGACCATCACTTCCCAGCCATGCGGCCCAGGGCAACGACCATCTGCTCCCTGTTCTTCCTGCTACGGGTCCTGGCTGAGCCGGCTAAAAACTCGGACTTCTACCTGCCTGGGGATTACCTCCTGGGTGGCCTCTTCACCCTCCATGCCAACATGAAGGGCATTGTTCACCTTGACTACCTGCAGGTGCCCATGTGCAAGGAGTGAGTCTCCAGTGTGGGGCTGGAAGTGGCAATGGGGATGGGGTGGGAGGCCAGGTCTGGTCCTGTGGGTCCTTGGGAGCTAGGCCAGGACCAAGGGCTTAGAGCACTCCTCCCCATTCACTGCCAACCCCCTTATTCTAGATCCATCTCCTAGCCCTCAGGGAGGCCTCATACAACACGGGTTACCAAAATCTTTGACGATTGTGCTCTGAAACACTGAGACTTGGGTCATCTCAGTGTCATTTATTTTTTTTTAAATAGAGTTACAGAATGTTCAAATCTAGAGGGCTCTTAGAGGCGATCAAGACTGTTCCCACCCACTTTGGCAACTGGGGGACTCCCAATGGGTCCATGTAAAAGCCCATTTGAAATCCTTTGGGAGGCAGAATGTGATTTTTCTGTATCAAGTTCTCAGACTGCATCTTCCAAGGGCTGTGGCTGGGTGGGCAGGGGTGCTTTGGGGCCTAGAGGGGAGTTCCTCTTCCCCCACCTTCTCCATGAGCCCCTTGGGATGATGGCATCACTTGGAGATTGTGGCGGCTGGGTGCATCTGCATGTAAGCACAAAGGCTGGGACATAGAACCAGCCTGGGGCTATAAAACAGTGACCTCTTGCAGAGAGGGTGAAGGTATTGTGGGAGACAAGGAGAAAGGTAGGACAGTGCAAAAGATGATTAAGGGTTGACTATAAGAAATGCATTATTTATGAAATTGGGAAAGATTATATGCTGGCTTGAGAATGGTGAAGGTGATGGCACCAGGCACAATGCTGGATTTTCTAATGCTTGTGACCATGGTGGGGAGTATAATGAAGGTGATGGTGATGAAAGTAATGGTGATGATGCTGACAATGTTGATAACAGTAATACTGGTGATGATGACAATGAGAAAAAGTATGATGGTGATGGTGATGATGATGGTGGTAACGGTGGTGATGATGGTGACAGTAGTGATGATGGCAGTGGTGGTAATAGTGTTGGTAATGATGGTACTGGCAGTGATAATGGTGATGATGATGATGGTTTTAATGATAGTGTTGGTGATGATGGTGATGGTAGTGAGGATGGCGTTGGTGGTGTTGATAATAGTGATGCTGATGATGGTGCTGATGGTGGTGATGGTGTTAGTGATGGTGTTGGTGATTATGGCAGTGGTAGTGATGATGGTGATGGTGGTGTTGATGATAGTTTTGCTGATGATGGTGCTGATGGTGGTGATGGTGTTAGTGATGGTGTTGGTGATTATGGCAGTGGTAGTGATGATGGTGATGGTGGTGTTGATGATAGTGTTGGTGATGATGGTGCTGATGGTGTTAGTGATGGTGTTGGTGATGATGGTGATGGTAGTGATACTGGTGATGGTGTTAGTGATGGTATTGGTGATGATGGTGATGGTAGTGATGATGGTGATGGTGGTGATCGTAGTGATGCTGAAGATGGTGCTGATGGTGATGATGGTGTTAGTGATGGTGTTGGTGATGGTAGTGATGATGGTGATAGGGTGGTAATAATGGTGATGCTGATAATGATGGTGCTGATGATGATGATGGTGATGATGGTGTTACTGATGGTGTTGGTGGTGGTAGTGATGGTAGTGGTGATGTTGGTGGTGATGGTGGAAATGGTGGTGGTGATGGCGATGATGATGTTGATGACAGTGGTGATAGTGGTGGTGATGGTGGTGGTGCTGATAGTGATGGTGATGGTGTTGATGGTGATGATGGTGGTGATGATTGTCACAAGGTTGTGGTGACAGTGATGGCCCTGGTGGTGATATTGGTAATACGGATAGTGGGTGATGATGGTGATAGTGATCATGGTGTTAGTGATGGTGCTGGTGATGATGGCGATGATAGTGATGCTGGTGATGGTGTTAGTGATGGTGTTGGTTGATGATGGTGATGGTGGTGATCGTAGTGATGCTGATGATGGTGCTGATGGTGGTGATGGTGTTAGTGATGGTGTTGGTGATGGTAGTGATGATGGTGATGAGGGTGGTGGTGATGGTGATGCTGATAATGATGGTGCTGTGATGGTGATGGTGGTGAGGGTGTTACTGATGGCGCTGGTGATGGTAGTGGTGATGGTGATGGTGATGTGAAAATGGTGGTGGTGATGGTGGTGATGATGATGATGGTGGTGATAGTGATGGTGCTGATAGTGATGGTGGTCGTGGTGATGGTGATGATGGTGGTGATGATGGTCACAAGGTTGTGGTGACAGTGATGGCCCTGGTGGTGATATTGGTAATACGGGTAGTGGGTGATGATGGTGATAGTGGTGATGGTGATGATGGAAGTTTTAGTGGATAATGGTGGTCACATTAGTGGACGTCAGTAGAGTGGCAATGGAGGTTATAGGGATGGTATTCATTATGGCCACATGGATAATAGTGTCAGTGGTGGCCATATGGGCAATGGTGATCCTAGAGATGTGGTATGGTGACAATGACATGGTGAAAATGCCTGAGTCTTCTGCAGTGGTTCCTTCTCAGTCAATGCCTTGGCTTTCCTGTGGCAGGGAGGAGGAGCAGACTGGTTCTCTTATCCCTCCCTTCTTCACTCTGGATCTGCTTCCATCTCATACTGCTGTGGCCCCTCCAGGTATGAAACGAAGGTGATAGGCTACAACCTCATGCAGGCCATGCGCTTTGCGGTGGAGGAGATCAACAATGACAGCAGCCTGCTGCCTGATGTGCTGCTAGGCTACGAGATGGTGGATGTGTGCTACGTCTCCAACAATGTCCAGCCGGTGCTCTACTTCCTGGCACAGGAAGATGACCTCCTTCCCATCCAAGAGAACTACAGTAACTACGTGCCCCGTGTGGTGGCTGTCATTGGCCCTGACAACTCCGACGCTGTCATGACTGTGGCCAACTTCCTCTCCCTCTTTCTCCTTCCACAGGTGAGGCTCCTGGGCCCTAGGGAGTGGGGCAGAGGAGTGGCTGTCTATAGGCCTCAGAGGCCACTTCTTCCAACAATCATGGGAGGTGATGATAGGACCAGAAGCAGGGTCAGGGCATTAGCCCAAATCTTGAGAAGACAGCCCAGCTTATGGAGTAAGGGCTCAGGCTTTGGAAGTGGGCAGATCTGGTTGTGCAACTTGGCACCGAGTCTTGGCCACAGTGAAGCCTTTGGCAAATCTCTTAACTCTTCTAGGCCTCAATTTCCTCACCTGTAAAGTGGGATGATAAGCGTTCCATCCCAGGACTATCTGAAGATTAGTGGTTCAACCTGTGTAAATTTCTAGCACACAGTAGGTGGTAAATAATGTTGTTTTATAAAGCATCTTACACAGGAATAAAAACTTGAAGTGCTTAGTATTATTCTGTACAGCTGCCTAGCACAAGGTCTGCCTCACAGTAGGTACTCACGAAAGAGTGATTTGTATTACGACTATTATTATAACTATTATCATAATCATGATTGAAAGTGCCAAGTGCAGTACTGGTACAGGCTACATGTTCATTAAAGATCAGCTAGCAAAAAGCTTGGCACACAGTTAGGTAGTCACGAATATTGTGATTGTTACTGTTTAATGTTAGTACTTTTACATGAAGCATCTAGCTGAGGACTGAATTCATTCTTTCATTCATGTAACAGATATTTATTGAGCACCTACTATGTGCCAGGTACTGTTGTAGGTGCTGGGGTACAGCTGGCAACAACATAGAAATCATTGCCTTCATGGAGCTTCTCTTCTAGTGGGGAGAGACAGAAAATAAGTGCAAACAATAGGTGATGCAGGATGTTAGAGGTGAGAAGTGCAATGAATAAAATAAAAATGTGGGGGCTCTGGCACATCAGTGGAAAGGAGGGGTTGGTAGAGGGAGATTGCAATTTTCAACAGGGTGGTCAGGTGGGTCTCACTGACGATTGGGCAAAGACTTGAGGGAGGTGAAGGAATGAGGGAGCCATGAGGGACCTAGGATAAGAACATTCCAGGACGAGGGGTTAGCAAGTGCCAAGGCTAGGAGGTGCCTGGTGTGTTCGTGGAACTAGATGAGCACAACTGGAGCCAGAGGGAGAGGAGAAGGAGATGAAATCAGACAGGTGTGCAGATAAATGATTGAGCGCTTAGGGGCTCTTCAAGGACTCTGGCTTTTCCTGGGTGACGTTAGGAGCTATTGAGTTCTGAGAAGAGGAGTAAAGTGACCTGACGTGTGTGTGAGCAGGGTCACCGGGCTGCCATGTTAAGCTTAGACTGCAGGGGAAAGGTGGGTGGGTAATGTTGCAGTGCAGGCCGGGGATGATGGTGGCTGGACAGGAGGGAGCGGGGAGCTGGTAGGCACTGGATGGATATATTTTAAAGGTAGAGCCAAGAGGATTTGCTGATGGATCCAGTGTGACCTGTGTGCGAAAGAAGAGTCAAGGACAACTCCAGAGTTTTTGGCCTGAGTCACTGGAACGATGGATTCATCATCAATCAAGATGGGGGAGGGTGTGGATGGAACGGGCTCAGAGGAGAACAAAGGTTCAGTTTCGATTTGTGAAGTTTGAGATGTCAGACAGGCAGTTGTGGTATGCATCTGAAGTTCAGGAGAGAAGTCCAGGCCAGGGCTATCTGCTGGGAGTTGTTGGTGTGGAAATGGGATATAAAGCTGTGAGGCTGGATGGGACCACCAAGGGAGGGGGAAAGCAGCTGGAGAAGAGGCAGGGACTGAAGCCTGAGCCCAGGGTCCTTTAAGATTAAGATGTCATAGAGAAGAGAAGGAACCAGGAAAGGAGATGGAACACTCTGTGAGTTGGGAGGAAAACCATGGAGCCCTGGAGGCAGAAGGAAGAAACGTGGTTAGTTGCTGAGCCTGATGGTGATGAGGGGGAGGAGGAAAGTGCTGTGCCCAGTAAGAGTTTCTAGGTGATGGGGATGATGGCTGTGTCATTTACCTAGCCCAGGATGTGGTTCTCACTAAAAGCCAGTGTGCTGATGACTATGAGGATGATGGTGTATGTGGCTTGGCCCAGAGCATGGTACATAGTAGGTGCTCAATAATCATGATGAGGCTGAGGTAAGGCACCTGGCCCTAGGGCCCGGCAAACAGTAGGTTCTTATTGCATGGGGCTACCTGGGAACCACGATGCTTGACGATGGTGTAAACCGCCTACCCCTGGGGTGGCTTGCACTAGGTGCTTCCCAAATGATGATGGTGGATACAGCCCTGGGGTGGGGGCAGAGCACCCAGTGGGGCACTCGCTCATGCCACGGCCCCTCCCCTCGCAGATCACCTATAGTGCCATCAGCGATGAGCTGCGAGACAAGGTGCGCTTCCCGGCCTTGCTGCGCACCGCACCCAGCGCCGACCACCACATCGAGGCCATGGTGCAGCTGATGCTGCACTTCCGCTGGAACTGGATCATCGTGCTGGTGAGCGGCGACACCTATGGCCGTGACAATGGCCAGCTGCTTGGCGATCGCCTGGCCCGGGGCGACATCTGCATCGCCTTCCAGGAGACACTGCCCACAGTGCAGCCCAACCAGAACATGACATCAGAGGAGCGCCAGCGCCTGGTGACCATTGTGGACAAGCTGCAACAGAGCACGGCACGCGTGGTGGTCGTGTTCTCACCCGACCTGACCCTGTACAACTTCTTCAATGAGGTGCTGCGCCAGAACTTCACGGGTGCCGTGTGGATCGCCTCCGAGTCCTGGGCCATTGACCCGGTCCTGCACAACCTCACGGAGCTGCGCCACATGGGCACCTTCCTGGGCATCACCATCCAGAGCGTGCCCATCCCTGGCTTCAGTGAGTTCCGCGTGCGAGACCCACAGGCTGGGCCGCCACCCCTCAGCAGGACCAGCCAGAGGTCTACCTGCAACCAGGAGTGTGACAGCTGCCTGAATGGCACCTTGTCCTTCAACAACATTCTCAGGCTCTCTGGGGAGCGTGTCGTCTACAGCGTGTACTCTGCGGTCTACGCTGTGGCCCACGCCCTGCACAGCCTCCTCGGCTGTGACCACGGCACCTGCACCAAGAGGGAGGTCTATCCCTGGCAGGTGAGGGGGTGGCTGCCATAGAGACTGCAGGGCACCTCCATCCTCCTCTCTTGGGGTTCTGGGCAAATGGGTATGAAAGGGCACGGGTATCCCATTCTTCCAGACACATAGCACTAGTCCTTCCTGATGCCAAAACAAAATTGCTTTTTAAATTAATTTAATGCTCACCATTCAAGATAGTAGTCTGTTCTTGGAGATTCAGGTGGAATTCACCAGAAGGAAATCCCACAGGCAGTGGGAACCACAGCCCCGCCGCCCTACCTCCCCCCGACCCAGTCTCTCCAGGGTTGAGAGCCTGGGACGAGCTTGTGTTTTCCTGTGGACCCTCTAAGGCCTTGCATTGCTTTTATGGATCTTCTCATTACCCTAGTTCTCTATCACCCTGGTTCAGACATAGACTTTAAATCTGTTCTTCTGGCTTAACACACACATCCACATCCACAGGCACACACAGAAACCCCCCCCACCACGAAGCCTTCTGGGATATAGAAGGTTTCACTGAGGATCAGAGGAGCAGAGGGGATTTACATTAGAGATGCACACTTTATACTTTGCTATTGGAGATCTCTGTTCTTAAACGGTTCCTTGGTTTTTCATAGTTTGGGGCCAGCCTCCCACCCTGTTGCTTAGTCACTTCCCTAAACCCTGCCCATCTTCCCTCTTCGTTCTCCCCTTTCGCCACTTGCTAGATCCCTCTCCCATCTTCAAATAAGTGTTCACTTCTTTAACAGAACAAATTAGTTTGCTCTGAAGAAATGAGAAAGTTGCTCTTTCTCATTCTATTTAATTGTACCTCTCTATCCCATAATCTCAGATCCTAACCTTGCAACCATAAACACTTTTCTTTTAAAAGATTACACTTATTCTTTAAAAGGAATTCTGGTGCCAGCTGGTAAAAATACTGCCTGTTGCTATATGTCCTCTTACATTAATAATATACATAATTATCATGGGTGCTTTACTGCTCTTTGAGTGCCTACTAGGCGCTGAATGCCTAGTATACATCACATCTAACTCATGACCCTCCTGTGAGGATAATCTACAGGTAGAAAAACTGAGGGACAGGAAGTCAAAGTGACTAGCCCGTGATCGCTCAGTGGTAAGTGGCGGACCCTGGTTTTGAACCCAGGTCTGGCCTGTTCTGCTGTGGTTTTCCCACTTCACCTTCCAGGCATCCTTCCAGCTGCAACTGGCAGGAGCTATGATGAAAGACAGGTGACAGCAGAGACCAAAGGGCACCAATCATAGCAACCAGGATGGCCCATCCCTTTTGTTGAGCACCTACTATGTGCCAGGCCTGGGGGACCACCAACCCAGGAGGAGATGAGGACCGTTAAGAAGATCTGTCTGCCAAGCGCAGCAGGAAGTCAAAATTGCAGCTGTGCACGGGGCAGGGGCATCATCACGGTGGGAGAGGGTCAGGGAAGGCAGGGCTGAAGTAGGGAGTGAACAGACACTGGACCTTCCAGGAGGAGAGTGGGAGAGTGGTGGCCTGGCCACGTGGTCAGGCTCGAGTGGCAAAGACTGAGAGGTGACCCAAACTGCAGGTGATACTGGAGGACATCCAGTGCCAGGTGAAGGAGAGGGGGGTTTTGTCCAGAGGCAGCAGGAGTTCATAGAGCATTCCAAGCCCTGAGATGACGTTCTTGAGACAGCCCAACAAGCCAATTTAGAGCTGGGGTGGGGGATGATGCAGTCAAGTAGCAGGGAGCCCAGCCCACCCTATGTAGGCTTCACCCAGGGTCTCCACTGGCATAAACAGAGTCCTTGTGTGAATTAGAAAATGATACCCTTTTGTGCAGACACGTTAGACCACGATGCTCTTTGGCTTCGGATGGACGCAGACCTGTGGCAAGCGCATGACTTGGTGACCTGAGTCGGCTGGATTCCAGCTGTTCCTCCCAGTTGTCCTAACTGGACCCATTCTTGCAGGGCACAACCTGCAAAATGGTATGTGGTGTCCTTACTACCTCCCACCCTCCTTGCCAGGTCACACCACGACACTCTGTTTATTTTTGTTGTAACAGGTATCCCAAGTTTTGATTGTGTTGATATCCTTTGTTTGTTTATTGGCTATTCCCCACACCTCCCAAACAGAGGCCAGTGAGAGCAGGGACCCTGTCAATCCTTTCCAACGCCATATCCCAAGTTGCTGGCACTGGTCTGGCTTGGCGTTGCTTCTCAGTGAATATTGAATGGATGAATGAATGAATGAATGAATGAATGGGTACTTATGTGCTGGACACTGTGTTCACCTCTTTACGTGAATTCTCAGTCATGCCCAGACAGACACTGTTGAGCAGATACTGTGACTACGTGGGTGCTCTCCCATACACAGGTGAAACTGAGGTTTAAAGCGGTGACAGGCACCCAGCTAGGGAGTGGCCAGGGGTGGTGATGAAATAGTGCTGGAGTAGTGGGGATGGGCACCGCTGTGAGAGGCGAGGCAGAGAGAGAGGCCTCAGGGGCGATGAGAAGAGTTGGAGATGACACTGGGTGGATATGCTGCCCGTGGTGATGGTGGTGGGGTCAGATCAGTGGGAGTCTGGGTAAATCCAGGCTGGCAAATTTGTGGCCATCCCAGCAAAAATGCTCAGTAGACTAGCAGGGTGTGGTGGCTCACACCTGTAATCCCAGCACTTTGGGAGGCCAAGGCAAATGAATCATGAGGTCAGGAGTTCGAGACCAGCCTGGCCAACTTGGTGAAACCCCGTCTCTACTAAAAATACAAAAAATTAGCTGGGCATAGTGGAGGGCACCTATAATCCCAACTGCTCAGGAGGCTGAGGCAGGAGAATTGCTTGAACCCAGAAGACGGACATTGTAGTGAGCTGAGATAGCACCTGTGCACTCTAGCCTGGGCAAGAGAGTGAGACTCTGTCTTAAAAAAAAAAAAAAAAATTCAGCCAGTCATTGAATCATAGAGGGTCAGGGTTGCGAGGTCTTCTCAGGTTCTGGTCCAATCCTTTTATTTCACAAATGGGGCCCTTGGCAGTGGTCTGGCTCTTCCCCACACACCTCTCTCCACCCCTCTCCACCCCTCGGGCATCTCGGATATGGCCCACCTGTTCGTACGTTGTGAGGCAGGTGGCGGTGAGCTGGGCAGAGCTTAGCAATCAAACCTGGAATGGAATCCCAGCGCTGCCACTACTAGCTGTGCAAACCTGGGCACATTTAATATCTCTGAGCCTTGGTTTTCTCATCTGTTAAATGGAAGGAATCATATGTACCCTGTTGAGTTATTGAGGGCATTTGCAATCATGATGCAAATTACCTGGGGCAGCTAAGAGGCTGAATGTACTCCTCTTCTTCTTCTCTGACACCAAGTGCTGGCCTCAGGAGAGAGTGCGGGGCTGGAGAGGTGGACTTGAGTCTGCCTTAAATGTACAGCTTATGCTGGGGTAGGGGTGGGGCTAGATGGGGAAGGGAAGACAGGGTTCAGCCTGATGAGGGAACCCCAAGGTGCCCAAGCCCCTGCCAATAATAGTCTAGGCTCCCACCCACTCAGGACAATTACAAGGCCAGTGCTTTCTGACCCCTTGGGGGTGATATCTTGGATCCCTCCAGTCCCAGGTGCTCAACCCTGCTTGGGCAGGTCACTACAGAGGTGCAACATGGACACCCAGGACCTGACTCCCAGGGGCCTCCGCCATCCTGATCCTCATCCTCAGGCGGACCACCTGGTTGGAGCCTCCTTCTTCTTGGTGCGAAGGACCATTGCCCTTGGGCCTAGCAACCTGTGCACATTCCAAAGAGTCCTTCTGAATCAGGACCTCACCCGCCGGGCAGGGAAGAGCGAAGGCCGGGACCGGACTCCCTTGGCTACCTGTCTGTGTGTCTGTCAGTCCCTGAGGCCAGGTCAGCCCTAAAGGTGTAGCCGAATGGACACTCCCATTTATGGAAGGAAAATCTAGGAGCGAGGTCCATGGGATATTTGAGCTGAAGTCCTTTCAGGGTTAGCCCAGCAAGGTTCAGAAACTTGCTCAGAGTCACACAGCAAATTGCGGACAGAGCTGGGACTGGACTTTAGGTTGGAGGATGCCCACCTCAAAGTGTGCTCTAGTTTGTCCCAGCTGCTGCCTACTGAGAGCGATGGGGGGCTGGGGAGAGACTGGAATGAGAGCTGACGCTAAGGTCTGGGGAGACAGGAAGGACCCAGGGATCAGGGGAGATCCCAACTGACCTTTGCAGGTGACAGAGACAGTGGACTCTGTGCCTCATCTCATGTATTGGGTTCCAGAGGGATGACTGAGGTAACTTCCAGGGAAAAGGAATTCTATTAGCACCTTGGTAGAAGTGATTCCTGTCTCAGGCTCTGCTCTAAGTCCCTAACATAGATGAACTTATTTTTTTTTTTATAGTTTTTATTGCTCCTACTTTGCAGAAGAAGAAACAGGTTCAGAGAGGTTAAGCAACAGGCCCAAGGTCTCACAGCAAGAGGCAGAGCTGAGGCCTGAACCCAGATATATCTGATTCCAGAGCAGAGCTCTCAGCCACTGACTCCTAAACTGCCACCTTTTTGGAGATTTATTGCCTCCATATTACCGAGTTGGAAATCAAGGCTAGTGGAATGGTAGAATCTTTCCCAGGCCCAGGAAAAATTCTGGCTCGGTTCTGATGCTAGCTCCACTTCCCTTCCCTCTGACCCTGCCAGCTGCTTAAGGAGATCTGGAAGGTCAACTTCACTCTCCTGGACCACGAAATCTCCTTCGACCCTCAAGGGGACATGGCTCTGCACTTGGAGATTGTCCAGTGGCAATGGGGCCTGAGCCAGAATCCCTTCCAGAGCGTCGCCTCCTACTACCCCCTACAGCGACAGCTGAAGAAAATCCAAGACATCTCCTGGCACACCATCAACAACACGGTCAGCCAGGGGGCCTCGTGGGTGGGCAGGTCGGGGGTGGGGCCTGGTGGGTGGGCGGGGCCGGGGGCGGGGCCTGGTGGGTGGGCAGGCCTGGGGCGGGGCCTGGGGCTCATGCTGGAGTTGCTAGGGCTGTTTTCATTATGGACAGAGCCTAGAGATTCTTTATCAATTGCTGGGAGATTCTTTATCGATTGCTGTGGGGGATGTCTGTTTGTGGGTGTATAGTCTGGGGTCCTTTCATTCCCCCATTCATTGGGAACTGTGTCTGTTTAGGGCTTTCTAATTTCCCAGGAAGAGGGGCTCAGGGGCCTCTACAAAGTAAACATTCACTGAACATGTGTGTGCCTGGATTGGTGCTAAGGATTTCAATTCTCACATCAACCCTGGGGCAGTGGTCCCCAACCTTTTTGGCATCAGGGACCGGTTTTGTGGAAGACAATTTTTCCATAGACTGGGAGGAGGATAGTTTCTGGATGATTCAAATGCATTACGTCTGTGTGCTTTGTCTCTATTATTATTGTTATATATAATTGTGATATATAATGAAATAATTGTACAACTCACCATAATGTAGTATTAATGGGAGCCCTGAGCTTGTTTTCCTGCAACTAGACAATCCCATCTAGGGGTGATGGGAGACAGTGACAGATCATCAGGCATTAGATTTTCATAAGGAGCACACAACCTGGATCCCTCACATGCACTGTTCACAATAGGATTTGTGCTCCTGTGAGAATCTAATGCAGAGGTTGATCTGACAGGAGGTGGAGCTCAGGCAGTAATGTGAGCGATGGGGAGCAGTTGTAAATACAGATGAAGCTCTGCTCTTGCTCACCTACTGCTCACCTCCTACTGCATGGCCAGGTTCCTAACAGGCCACAGACTGGTACTGGCCTGTGTCCCGGGGATTAGGGACCTCTGCTTTATCAATAACTGCTAGGATCTCTATTCGTGGGTATACAATCTGGGGTCCTGTCCTTCCCCCATTGATTGGGAACTATGCATGTTCAGGGCTTTCCAGCTCCCCAGGAAGAGGGGTTCAGAGACCTCTGCAAATTAAGCACTCACTGGACATGTGTGTGCCAGGCCTGGTGCTAAGGACTTCAATTCTCATATCAACCCTAGGGCATAAATGCTACCATTCTCTCCATTTTATAGGTTAGGAAACTGAAGGCACCGAGAGGTTGTGTGACCTGTCTGAGACCACACAGTTAGTCCGTGGTGGAGGTTCTCTGTATACAGCATACAGCTAGTCTGTGGTGGCGGTTCTCTATATACAGCATTCAGGCTAAAGCCTGTGATATGGCTTGGCTCTGTGTCCCCACCCAAATCTCATCTTGTAGCTCCCATAATCCCCACATGTTGTGAGAGGGACCCAGTGGGAGATAATTGAATCATGGGGGTGAGTCTTTCCTGTGCTGTTCTCCTGATAGCAGATAAGTCTTACAAGATCTGATGGTTTTAAAAATGGGAGTTTCCCTGCACAAGCTCTCTCTGACTGCTGCCATCCATGTAAGACATGACTTGCTTCTCCTTGCTTTCTGCCATGATTGTGAGGCCTCCCCAGCCCTATGGAACTGTAAGTCCATTAAACCTCTTTCTTTTGTAAATTGTCAGGTCTTGGGTATGTCCTTATAAGCAGCTTGAAAGTGGATTAATACAGCCTATCATTGGATACTCTTGTTTTAGTATGGTAGCTGTGCCTTCAACTGAGTCTGACATCTGTCAATCTAAAGATCCATTATTTTACCCTCTTTAGAGAATAGACCATCAGAATTCTGCTGGAGTAGGAAGGGATAGAGACCTACCTTGTGGAGTTGGGGAGGGGATCTAGGGATCGAAAAGCTTCTGGAAGAGCCTTCATCACTCTCCTTTGCTAATACCCTGCACCCTCTTCCCCCCAATCCCCGACAGCACACTCTATCCCCAGTTGCAGAGGTACCTGAGGCTGTGCATTTCTGAGTGCCTTGAGGATTTTTGTGGAGTATATTAGGGTGGTGTCTGTGTTAGTTTCCTGGGGCTGCCATAACAAAGTATCACAGACTGGGGTGGGTGGGGAGCTTAAACAGATGAAATTTATTGTCTCACAGTTCTGGAGGCTGGAAGTCCAAGATCAAGGTGTCAGCAGGGTTGGCTCCTTCTGAGAGCTGTGTGGTAGAATATGTTCTAGGCCTCTCCCCCAGCTCCTGGTGGTTTGCTGGCACTTATTGATGTTCCTTGACTGTAGATGCACCACCTGTATTAGTCCGCTCTTGAATTGTTACAAAGAAATGCTAGAAACTGGGTAATTAGAAAAGAGGTTGAATGGGCATACGGTTCTGCAGGCTGTACAGGAAGCATGATGCTGGCATCTGCTCAGCTTGTGGGGAGGCCTTAGGAAACTTACAGTCATGGTGGGAGGCAAAGGGGGAGCCAGCTTTTCACATGGCTGGAGCAGCAAGAGAGAGTGAAGGAGGAGGTATCACACACATTTAAACGACCACATCTCACAAGAACTTACTCACAGTCAGGAGGAGAGTGCCAAGAGGATAGTACTAAACTATTCTTGAGAACTCTATCCCCATGATCCAATCACCTCCCAATCACCTCCCACCAGGACTCACCTCCAACATTGGGGATTACAACTGGACATGATATTTGGGTGCGGACACAGATCCAAACCATATCACCACCCCATCTCTGCTTTCACCTTCAGGTAGTGTTCTCCATGTGTCTGTCTCCAAATTCAACCCTTTTATGAGAACACCACTCATATGAGATTAGGGACCCACCCTCCTCCAGGATGACTTCATCTTAACTAATTATATGATTATGTTCCTGCAATGACCCTATTTTTGAATAAGGTCACATTCTGGGGTCCTGGGGACTAGGTCTTCAAGCAGGATATAGTTTAGCCCATAACACTGTCTTAACTTGGGTTTCTCCCAGAAAGCAGAGCCTGAGATAAGGGCTTATGTGCAGAAGATTTATTCCAGGACATGATACATGGACAGGAACAGGAGTGGGAGACTGGGAAGAGTTCCACAGGGAAGAGGGAAAGTTGGTGCAAGAGAACAACCTCAAGCCAGACACTACTCTGAGCAACTGGAGGTCAATCTTACTGGGACCTCCCGAAGAGCTACCTTAGCATTGTCTCCCAGAGATGGGTGGTAGTAATCCAATAGCTCCCATTGCCTGGTGGTCGGGGGTTGCTCTGTGGGGTGTTAGCTCCAGAGGTCTCCCATGGGCATTTCATACGGCAGCCTTAGGGCAGAACACAAGACAGAGCTGTGTAGCCAAGGCCAGGTGCTGACAAATGGCATTTGCTTGAAATTGGTGACTGCAGCAATGGCTGGAGTAAACAGTGGGTAGAGAAAATATGAGGCAGGCCACAGAGAGGTCCATTTCTTGTTCCACTCAGTGGCTTTCCATGAGCCTGGGGAGTCACAGACTTTTTAGACTTTTTAGAGCAGCAGCCAGCTCAGTCTCTAACAGAGAGCTGTTTGGTAGACTTAGCCACAGCCCAAGGTTGTCACTGATATTCATCTCTCTCTTCCACCGACCATTCTGGATTTCTTCACTCCCAGCCAGCATTTGGCTGCTCTCAGTCACTTGCCTGGGTGGTGATCCAGACCTACCTCCCCAAGGTTTCTGGGCCCTTAGTTGCCTTGCCTTTCTGCGCTGTGCCTGCTGCAGATCCCCACCAGCAGGTGCACTGGGATTGAAGCACCCAGGGTTGCCAGACCTACTCCTTGGGTGTCGGACCTACTCCTTCCTACTCCACTCGTGTAGCAACCACCTCAGCTCTACCCACAAATCCAGGTCAGTTACCTCTTCCTTTCTTGACCTTCTCATTCACTGGCATGAGGACCCCAAAATGACCACATGGTAATCATAGAGCCCTATAGTGTCTGCTGGTGGAAGTATTTCCCCTTTGGGGACCAGAATCTCTATTCCAGCAAAGTCTAAGATTGTAGAGAGGAGAAGCACCAATGCTGCAATGGGCCCATGAGAATAATGGTGCATGTAACCAAACTTTCTGGTTGCTGGATACACATATTCTAGCTGTTGGGGCCACAACATATACACAAGCCATTCATTCAAAACTTCATCTTAAAGGGCAGTGTCCCCACCTTGCAGGGCATTCTGAAGATGGTACCTTAGCTGAGCTTTTAGTATGCCATCTCATCCCCTGGTTAGATAGGATACTTCTGGGTAATGTGGTATATGTTAGGATCAGTGGAGCCTCTGATCACGTGCCCATGTCACACCCCTTTACCATGAAGTTGACTCCTGATCTGAGGTGATATGGTATCCTGCATCAGTAAATCATTTGCTCTGGAAGCCCTCAGAAGGTGATGCTGCACTGAAATCAGGGAAGGAAAATTCTTATGAGGTTGAAACACTGCTTCTTCCAGAGAGAAAAGGATCTGATGTAATAGATCTTTCAGCAGTTGGTTGGCTGGTCTCTTTGAAGAATTGTGCCAAGTCAAGGGCTCAACATGGGTCTCTGATGCTGGAATGTTAGGTGTTCTGCAATGGCAGTAACTAGGTCAGCCATGATGAGAGGAAGCTCAAGTGAGAGGAAGCTCAAACTGTTGGGTTCATACCTGTAGCCTCCATCCCTGACATCATGGCTACTCTGTGCAGGCCCTGGGGTGGCTGAGGACAGAAGCCAGCTGACCTCTGTTGGACAAGTCCTCCTCTTCCTCCTCCTCTTCCTCCTCCTCCTTCTCCTTCTCCCTCTCCCTCTCTCCCTCCTCTTCCTCCTCCTCCTTCTCCTTCTGCTGCTGCTTCTTTTTTTTTTTTTCTGAGACAATCTTGTTCTGTTGCCCAGGCTGGAGTGCAGTGGTGCAATCTTGGCTCACTGCAACCTCCGCCCCCAGGGATCAAGTGATTCTCCTGCCTCAGCCTCTCAAGTAGCTGGGATTATAGAAGTGCACCACCACACCTGACTAATTTTTGTGTTTTTAGTTGAGACACGGTTTCGCCATGTTGGCCAGGTTGATCTGGAACTCCTGACCTCAATTGATCTTCTGATCTCGGCCTCCCAAATTGCTGAGATTACAAACATGAGCCACGGTGCCTGGCTGGGACAAGTCAACCTTTCAATCTGGTTTCTATTATTCTGTGTTTGCTCTCTGGTTTGCATTAACATGAGACACAGAGATCTTCATGCTTTGTGCTCACTCTCATGGATCCATTCATATACCTTTCCCCAAGCAACTTTGTCTCCATTCTTCCACTCTTGCTCCTTCCAGGCCCCTGAACAACCAGCCAAGCTATTCCATAAGTCCAGGATCTCAGGAATATCCATCCTTCCGGACATCTCTCCATCCACACAAAGCAAACAACCAAGTGTTCTGCTTGCACATCTCTACAAACAAGCAGTATCTCCCATCATTACTGTCCTTCAGGATTCACCCTGAAGAAAGCTTTGTATCCCTGAAAAAAGCTTAGTATGGCAGCAATCCACTGTCAGCTCACATTAACATATCAAACCAACCTACTTGTGAATCATTCCTGAATGTTCTCCTCTATTTATTTGTCATAAAGAATCTCTCCATAAGGTCTTATGTGTGATTTGAGGGAGAGGCATTTGTTATAAGAGAAATAGATACAGGAGTCACGATAATTGATTTAAGAAATTTACTTGGACCCACTGGCGCTTCTTGGATACCATTTCCCTTATATGAAGACTTGCTTTTATTCCTGCCTCTCTACAAGACTCTGTGAATCTGATAGTCACTTGATGTCCTCGGGTCAGGTACTCAGTTTCCATAATGGCCCAGCAGGACTCCAAGAGTTGATTTTCAAGTAGTGAGTAGCATGTTGTGTAGAAGGCATGGCATTGTTGCATCTCTCTCTTAGGGCTTGCCGATTCTTATAAGCATAGATAACTCAAACATCATCACATCTCCTCGATCGTGTGGCCCCAGTGGCAGGATCGCTTACACAGAAGCCAGGGCCTTCTTCAGAGTCATTCTCTGGACCTGTTACCTTCTGCCTTGAAACTGAAACCCTTCTGAATCACCAGATAAATGGGTTGGAGCAGCATTTTCAGGAGCAATTTATGTTGTCCCCCAAATCTAAAGAGGTTCACAAAGTGCCATACTTTCATGGTAGCAGGAGTAGGGTGGATGACTTGTCTATATCTTAGAATGGATGTCCTGGCATTCTCTGTACCGTTAGCCTCCTAAAAATATCACCAATGTGACAGCACCCCCAACCCCAAGTTTTGAATCTTTGTAAGGTTTATCTCCAACCCTCTGGCATTCATAGGTCTTACTTGGATATAAAAGTCCTTGCTACTTTCTACTAACCAGGTCCAATTACCATGGTGTCATGAATATCATAGACCGGCATGATATTCTGCAGAATGTCAAGATGAACAACTTTCCTGTGGACTACGTTGAGATCGAGAGTGAAAGAGTAAACTCTGTGATAAGATAGTGAATACTAGTGATTTGATAAGATAGTGAGTGTTAATGATGTAACATCTTTCTTCTTCTTTTTTTTTTTTTTTTTTTTGAGACGGAGTCTCACGCTGTTGCCCAGGCTGGAGTGCAGTGGCGCGATCTCGGCTCACTGCAAGCTCCGCCTCCCGGGTTCCCGCCATTCTCCTGCCTCAGCCTCCTGAGTAGCTGGGACTACAGGCGCCCGCCACCGCGCCCGGCTAATTTTTTGTATTTTTAGTAGAGACGGGGTTTCACTGTGGTCTCGATCTCCTGACCTTGTGATCCGCCCGCCTCGGCCTCCCAAAGTGCTGGGATTACAGGCTTGAGCCCCCGCGCCCGGCCATCTTTCTTCTTTTTAAACACAGATGTTTATAATAATAAATTTCCCTCTTAAGTATTGTTTTCACTGTACCCCATTAATTTTGGTACATTTTTAAAATTTTTTATTTTTATGATAAAAGACATATAACATTTACCAATTTATTTTTAAGCATACATTTCAGTAATGTTAAGTATATTAACGTTTTTGTGCGACAGATCTCTAGAACTTTTTCATTTTGCAAATTTCTAACTATTCCCATTGAGCAACTCCGCAGTTCTCCCTTCCTCCAGCCTCTGGCAACCATCCTTCTACTTTCTATTTCTATGAGTTTGACTACCTTAGATACTTCCTATAAGTAGAATCATATAGTATTTGTCTTTTTGTGGGGTTATGTTGCGTTTTTATTTTCATTAATTTCAAGGCATTTTCTAATTTCCCTTGTGAATACTACTTTGATCTATTGTTATTTAAGGGTATGTTGTTTCATTTCCACGTATCTATGAATTCCCCAAATTTCCTTCTGTTATTGATTTCTATTTCATTAGATTGTTGTTGGAGAACATACCTGTTATTACTGTAGTCCTTTCAAGTTTATTAAAACTATGTTTACTATTTGCTATAAATAAATAGCAATCGTGTCAGAGGCCAAAATTTTCTCCAATGTCTCCCATTTTATCTTTGGTTTTCCCTAGATATTCCTTCTTTTTTTTTTTTTTTTTTCTTTTTTTTTTTTTTTGAGACGGAGTCTTGCTCTGTCGCCCAGGCTGGAGTACAGTGGCGCGATCTCGGCTCACTGCAAGCTCCGCCTCCCGGGTTTACGCCATTCTCCGGCCTCAGCCTCCCGAGTAGCTGGGACTACAGGCGTCCGCCACCTCGCCCGGCTAGTTTTTTTTTTTTTTTTTTTTTTGTATTTTTTAGTAGAGATGGGGTGTCACCGTGTTAGCCAGGATGGTCTCGATCTCCTGACCTCGTGATCCGCCCGTCTCGGCCTCCCAAAGTGCTGGGATTACAGGCTTGAGCCACCGCGCCCAGCCGATATTCCTTCTTAAATGCAGTCTCAGCCTTGCAGTTATTTCGGCTGTATCCCTTGATTGACGTGGTGGTGAGATAGAGGGGAAGTGTTCTGTAATCCTGTGATTAGGTCTCAATCTTTCAATAAGCCTGTGCCCCAGAACTGTGACCTTCATAAGTGCTTCTCACCCCACCCCCTTAGGTAAGACAAGAAGGCTAGAGAGGGCTGGAGTTGGGATTTTCTCTTTTCCCATGTCAGTTAAGTTCTGGTAAAATTCACATCAGTTGGGTTCTGGTAAAATAGTTTCCCTTGAGGAAAGGCATTTGTTAAGCAGAACAGAATGCTCTGAGCATATTTCAAAATGGCTCCTTTCCTGCTAGAAGCATGAGGGTTTTTTTTTTTTCCCTACAGTTTCTACCCCAAAAACATAGGGGGCTCCTAGACTTCCTCCCCTGAACATCCTGCTGGTTGGAGAGGGGAGGAGGCCCCCAGAATGTGGGAAAAGAGGACTCAGGGTCTCTTGCCCTCCCCCCTCCAGATCCCTGTGTCCATGTGTTCCAAGAGGTGCCAGTCGGGGCAAAAGAAGAAACCCGTGGGCATCCACATCTGCTGCTTCGAGTGCATCGACTGCCTTCCCGGCACCTTCCTCAACCAGACTGAAGGTATGATTCGCGGGCCGAGCACTCCTGCCCTGCCCCTGCCCCGCCCGTGGAGTCTCTAGGGCTTGTCTCCTTTGGCAGGGTCTCTGGAGTCTCCCCCAGGGGGTGTGAATGTCCAAAGCCCAGGGACCTGATCTGATTCCTCTTGTATCCCCCCAATACCTAGTGTAGAGCAAAATCCTCCGTACAGGCTGCTTCAGAGAGGGAGGGAGAAGGGAAGCGCCAACACTCCCCCAAGCCGGACTGCAGCTCATCCCACTCCACACACACATAGCCCGGGGCCCAGGGAGCCAGGCTGGGGAACACCCACTGGATGAATGAATGAATGAATGAATGAATGAATGGTGTTTGCAATAGGAGGAAAGTTTCTGGAAGACAGGGAAGACACTCTCTCATTTATCCCTCTGGCTTCCCAAGTGCCTAGCATAGCTCAAAGCATAGCCTGGTTGCTCAGTGGGTGCTTGTGGAATGACTTCCTTGATGAGAAGAATGATCATTTCTCCCCGTAGAACATAAAATCTAGGAATGTGCAGGCAACGTCACCTCTGTCCACATTAGTGTTTAGCACAGTTCAGAGTTGGAGCTCAATTTTTTTTCATGACTTCATGTAAATTAAATGGATGAAGACATTTACCAATACAAGCATTTTATATGTACCTAGCAGACCACAGGACACAGAGGAGGTGGTGAACGAGTTTGTGGAATGATTTCATTGGCCTTCCTCCCACAGTCAGTCAAAAGCAGGGAGGTGAGGGCTGGGTTTTATCCATCTCTCTGTGGCCTTCCAACCCAGGTCCCTATCACAATGGATGCTGCTCAAAAACACATGTATTGAATGCATTCTTTGAGTAAGTAGTTGAATGCCTCTCACACCAGAGGGTGAGGTCTTGGAAGGGAGGAACTATAGTTGGTAGGCTCTGGGTCAAGGAGACCTGGGTTCAAATCCTGCCTCTCTAACTTGCTGACTTCGGGCAAGTTACTTAACCTGGCTGAGCCTTGGTTTCCTCATCTGTGAAATGCAGTTGCTGTGAGGATTTGATGAGCCAATGCACATAAGAGACTTGAGGAGTATTGGCTGTGAATGCAAGGGTTGCCCTTGCTGCTCTCTCTCCATCCCTGGGGCCTGGCCCTGTGCAGGGCTGGGAGGATGCAGGTGCTTGGGAGACGGGCTTGGCTAATGGGAGTCGCTGTGGGCTTTTGCAGATGAATTTGAATGCCAGGCCTGCCCGAGTAACGAGTGGTCCCACCAGAGTGAGGCTTCCTGCTTCAAGCGGCGGCTGGCCTTCCTGGAATGGCATGAGGCACCCACCATCGTTGTGGCCCTGCTGGCCGCCCTGGGCTTCCTCAGCACCCTGGCCATCCTGGTGATATTCTGGAGGCACTTCCAGACGCCCATGGTTCGCTCAGCTGGGGGCCCCATGTGTTTCCTGATGCTGACGCTGCTGCTGGTGGCATACATGGTGGTCCCGGTGTACGTGGGGCCGCCCAAGGTCTCCACCTGCTTCTGCCGCCAGGCCCTCTTTCCCCTCTGCTTCACCATCTGCATCTCTTGTATCGCCGTGCGCTCTTTCCAGATCGTCTGTGTCTTCAAGATGGCCAGCCGCTTCCCGCGCGCCTACAGCTACTGGGTCCGCTACCAGGGGCCCTACGTCTCCATGGCGTTTATCACGGTACTCAAAATGGTCACTGTGGTGATTGGCATGCTGGCCACAGGCCTCAATCCCACCACCCGTATTGACCCCGATGACCCCAAGATCATGATCGTCTCCTGCAACCCCAACTACCGCAACAGCCTGTTCTTCAACACCGGCCTGGACCTGCTGCTCTCAGTGGTGGGTTTCAGTTTCGCCTACATGGGCAAGGAACTGCCCACCAACTACAACGAGGCCAAGTTCATCACCCTCAGCATGACCTTCTATTTCACCTCATCTGTCTCCCTCTGCACCTTCATGTCTGCCTACAACGGGGTGCTGGTCACCATCATGGACCTCTTGGTCACTGTGCTCAACCTCCTGGCCATCAGCCTGGGCTACTTTGGCCCCAAGTGCTACATGATCCTCTTCTACCCGGAGCGCAACACGCCCGCCTACTTCAACAGCATGATCCAGGGCTACACCATGAGGAGGGACTAGTGCCACCCGGTGGCGTCTGGGAGGGAGGGAGGGCCACGGCGTTGGGAGGTGGAGGCCAGAGGTCTTCCCTGGCTGGTTCAACTCCAGAAAGAAGCAGGGAAGGCATCCCCGACTACTCCCACCCTGCCCTGGTTAATAATTTAGCATTCCTTGGAGGTCCTTTGCATCTGGGCCATTTTTACCCACTTAGTGATGGGTGTCTTAAAACATCCACACTTCATTGCTTTCCCTTGACCTATTTTACACGCCAGGCACTGCCATCTTCTAGGAAAAAAAACCACCCAAGGTGACCTATTGGTCTCCAAGGACAAAGTCTCATTTAGTAGCCTACAGCTGCCATCTGGCGGTCGCAGTGGGCACCTGCGGGTTGCAGCTCATTCCCTCACTCATGTTCAAGGCAAAGGGAGGCCTTGGGTGCGCTGGGCTGGGTGCCCTGGGCTGGGTGGGCTGGGCTGGTCCAGGGTTGGTGTGGGCGGGTGGGGCCTGCGGGTCAGCACGTGAGCTCGGCTAGTGCAGCCATGGCTCCATTTGGTAGCCGTCTCACATGTCCATTTCCTTTCCTTATTCCCGAAGCGCTTGGGCCCAGGTCCCTGGGTTATCTCTAAGGGATGGCCAGGCATAGCGTGCTTCCCAAATGCTTGTGAATAAACCTCACTTGGGCGAAATGAATGCACTTCCTTCCTGTTTTCTGACGTCCCCTGAGAAAGAACATATGGAATCAGGAGACCTCAGTCTCAATCCCAGTAGTGCCACTTCCAAACTGTGTGACGTTGGGCCATTGTGTTGACTATGAGAGGACAACAGTTAACATTTATTGCCAAGTCCCTGGTTAAGAACTTTACTACTTTACCCATGTATTCCTCACAAAACTCTATTGGTTGTGTGCAATTATGCTCCTTATTTTACAGATGGTGGGGCGAGGGCAGGGGCAGGGGCAGGGGCAGGAAGAACTCAAAGAGGTTATGGAGCTTACCCAGAGTCATAAAGCTTGTCTGAGCACCCCCCCCTTCCCCTCCCCAGAGCCCATTCCTGGAGCCACTGTCCTCTACAGAGTAACATCCAGGCAGCCCTGCCGGGGAGGCTCTCCCCACCACAGTGCACAGGGGGAAGGCTCAGGCTTCCTGGACAAGGACCTTGCTATGGCAGGGGCTTCAGATTTTAAGCAGGTGGCTGGTGGGTGCAGTGGCCAGGAAAGCCTTTGAGAGAAGCTGGCATTTGGAAAGAGCCTTGAAGGACAGAGAAGTGTTGGAAGGCAGGACGTTTGGGTGTGTGGGGGAGGGAAGGTGGGGACAGCAGGAGGAAAGGTGGGATGGAAGGAAGCCCAGGCAGTTTCAGGGGGAGCGTGTGGCTGAGAGTGGCCGGGCTGTGAGAACCCAGCTTCAAAGGACAGCTAGGGCCAGATGTGGGGTGCCCGGCCCCAGGTGTCTGGATCTTGTCTTCTCTGGGTGGCTACTGTCAGAATCCTGTGCACATGCTGGTTTACCCCTCTCCTGGATCACCTGGGATGCCATCTTGGCCCTTTCTGGCCACTGTGACCAGCCTCCTCTGCGGCTGGGTCCTCTTCCCACAGTCTCCAGGGCTGGCCTGGCCTAGTGGGCTGGAGGCTGTTGGGCGCAGACCCCAAGGATAGACGGTCGGGGTCTTTCCAAAATGTCCCTTCTCTGTCCCGTCCACTCACTTCCCAGGGGAGCCCAGAGGCTGGGCCGAGGCCCATCCCAGCCCCGATGGGCCTCCCCTTTCGGGGAGCCACTCTGCATGATCCATCCCTGGGTGCAGCTGTGTCCCATCCCCCTTGCCCTGGGGACCAGATTGTCAGAGGCTCAGGGAGTTTTAAGCTGTTAATTCTCTTTTCTTGCATGCTTCTGATGCCTTGGTTTAATTTTTTTTTTTTAAGAGATAATCACTGAATTTCTTGGTTCTGCCTCTCGGACCACCATGAGAGAAGAGAATGCTGGAATCCCACTGACCTCAGAGGGCCTCTACTCCACACCTCCTAAAGCAGCCCAGAGGCTGGGATCTTGAGCCTTTAATGTTCCCCATCCAGTGATGGGAGCCTCACCAGGACAACTGTAGTTATCAAAAAATTATTCTTCGATTGAATCAAAACCCTACTCCCTGGGATTCCAGTTTATGGACACTAGTTTTATCCTTTGGGACCATGAATTAAATCTAATTCTTAGCCTAAGCATGGTAGCTCACGCCTGTAATCTCAGCACTTTGGGAGGCCAACGTGGGAAGATTGCTTGAGACCAGGAGTTGGAGATCAACCTGGGCAATGTAGCAAGACCCCTTCTCTACAAAAGTAAAAATTAGCTGGGCATGGTAGTGAATGCCTGTAGTCCCAGCTACTCAAGAAGCTGAGGTAGGAGGATCTCTTGAGTGCACGAGTTCAAGGCTACAGTGAGCAGTGATTGTGCCACTGCATTGCAGCCTGGGAGACAGAGCAAGATCTTGTCTCTCCCTTCCCCCCCCCCAAAATCGAATTCCTCTTTCTCATGATGCATTTTACACACAATAACAAAAAGAATTGCCTTTCAAGGAGCACCTGCTGTGTGCCAGGTACTTTTTACACATTATCTCCAGTCCCCACAATGACCATGCCCCATGGGTACCAGTGATGTTGGTGGACACAGGCTGATGCCTCCCACACCCCTTCCCTCTGCCCTACCCAGCAGCCCCTATATGGTTCCAGGGAAGATGAGGCTATCTCCTGGCTCCAAGGGGTGCAGCCGGTGACCTAGGCCAAGCCAATCAGCACTGTTCTTCCCAGTCTGCAGTGATTGGCTCAGAGGTGGGCACATGACTTTTGGTTGGTCCAATCAGAGAGACTCTCAGAACTTTTGCTAGAACCAAGCTTGTTTGTAAAGGAACTTGCAAGGCTCCAGACCGAAGAGCTGGGGGCAGTTCTTGTGGGATCACGAGGCGAGTCAGCCTCAGGGGAAAGCTGAACCTTACAGAAGGCAAAGAAGAAGGATAGAAAAACTCAGCCCTTGAAACTCTTTGTGAGCTATTGGATCTCACCTGACCGCAGCCCTGCCTCTGAAACCTTCCATTTCATGAGTCAGTTAATATTCCTTATTGCTTAAGTTAGCTTGAGTTGGATTTTCTGTCCTCTGCAACCCAAAGCATCCCTGTACTACTGTAAAGGAAACTGAAGCTCAGAGACGCTGATTAACTTGCCCAGGGTCACCCAGCTGTTAAGTGAACGAGCTAGGATTTGGGCTCAAGGGGGGATTTGGGAGGGGTTACAACAATTGGGTTTTCCTCACGTCATCTCTTCTTTGGTCTGAAGGTCCCCAGGTGCTCTTAGGACCTGATTTAGGCCATCATCCTGGTCCTCTCCTTTAGACACACTCTGATGTGCAAGCTTCTCTCTTCGACCACTTTTCGAGCTTTCCTCTTGTTGGTCCCTGTCATCCTTCCCAGATCCACAGTCTCTGGCCACCTGAGTGATGTCCCCTAAACCAGTCACAGTCAGGAGCCCTCCTGCCTCAGGAACCTCTTGTGGCTCCCCAGCACCT
Organism: Macaca mulatta; assembly: GCF_049350105.2. Taxonomy (NCBI): domain Eukaryota; kingdom Metazoa; phylum Chordata; class Mammalia; order Primates; family Cercopithecidae; genus Macaca; species Macaca mulatta. The sequence goes on from NC_133406.1 coordinate 222,150,485, forward strand.
GGACTGTCAGTCCTCATTAACATTTTTGGTACATTATTGGAAACTGTGACTTTCGACAAAAAGACAAGGCATATAGTGAACCAATATTTTGTTCTCATCCATATTATAACATATTATAATGAAACAGGTTATTTGAGGACCTGCTGTAAGTCCTTTCACTTAAAGTCGCAGTTTCGAAAAACCTATCCACGACAGCATTAAGTGAGGACTTCCTGGACAGTCACGCCTGACCTCCTGTGTGTGTGGAAAGCCTCACAAAGTCTGAATCCTGCTCGTCTTCCCAGCCTCATCTCCTGCTTAACTCTTTTCCTTGACACTTACCACTGTCTAATGCATTATATGGTTCACTTCTTTGTCTTTATCTCTCCCAATATACTGCAAACTCCATGAAGGCAGAGAATTTTGTGCATTTTGTTTGCAGATGTGTCTCAAGAACCTAGAAAAGCACTTGGCACAGAATGGTGCTCAGTAGGTGCTGTTTGAAAGAAAGAAAGAAAGAAAGAAAGAAAGAAAGAAAGAAAGAAAGAAAAATAAAGAGTGAATGAATGAGTGAAACAGAACTTTAATGGATCGTGAGGTCAGAAGCCAGGAGAACTTGCAGCAGCCCAGGAAGTAGGGAAGGTAATGGACAGAGTGAGTCTGTGAGGAGAGGGTGTTGGAGGCCAACACCTCATTCACTCATTCATTCATTTACCCACTCATTCACTTATTCATTCACTTAGCACATGGCTATTGAGCAATACTAAGGGTCAGGCCCTGTGTGGCACCGAGGGTCTGCAACCAAGAGCATAGTCCCTGTTCCCAAGCAGCTCACATTCTAGTGGGGGACTCAGGACACCAGGCAGATGCTCACAACACCATGCGGTCATCTGTGATGGGGTGGCTCATGGTGCCACAGAGACACCCAGAAAAGCTTCTTGCCTTGGGAGTTGGAGGAAGGCTCCCTGAGCATTCAGGCATCAAGTAGAGACCTGAAGAATGAATCACTGTGAGCCAAGCAAGGGAGATGTCACCAGGGGTGCACCAGAGGAGCGGCCTGGCCAAGGACCCAGGGCAGGGAGACTGGGAAGGTCAGAAAAAGAGTGGGGGCTAGTGGAGCTGGAGCTGGAGAGAAAGTGGGTGAGCTGGGGGAGAGGAAGACAGGGAGACAGGGAGAGGCGGGCAGGGGCAAATAGAGGGAAAGAGAGTGGGGAGACAGGAGAGAGGGAGGAAGGGAGTTGGAGGTGGAGGCAGAAAAGGGAGAGAAGGGTATAGAAGGGAAGAGGGAGAGAAGAGGGAAAAAAGAGAGGGGAGGGGGGAGAGAGAGAGGAGACAGGAGGAGACAGGTGAGAGGGAAGAAGGGAAGGAGGACAAAGGAGAGAGAGAAAAGGGAAGGAGATTGCATTAGTCTGTATTCATGTGGCAATGAGGACATACCTGAGACTGGGTAATTTATAAAGAAAAGAGGTTTAATAGACTCACAGTTCCACAAGTGAGGAGAGGCCTCACAATCATGGTGGAAGGTGAAGGAGGAGCAAAGGCACGTCTTACATGGTGGCAGGCAAGAGATCCGGTGCAGGGAAACTACCCTTTATAAAACCATCATATCTTGTGAGACTGATTCACTATCTTGAGAACAGCATGGGGAAAACCTGCCCCCATGATTCACTTACCTCTCACTGGGTCCTTCCCATGGCACTTGCGGATTATGAAGGCTATAATTCAAGATGAGATTTGGGTGGGGACACAGCCAAACCATATCAGAGAGGAAGGGAGAAACTGAGAGGAAAGAAGAGAAGAAGGGAGGAAGTGGGGTGGGGGAGGGGAGAGAGAGAGAGAAACCATTGGGCTGTGCAGTTCTGGTTGGGGGCCCTCACCCCTCTGTGCTGCCCTTCCCTTCTGTGCGATGGGGTATGATGCCAGCATTGCCCTCCCAGGGCTGCTGGGAAGCTTGAAGCACGAATGCCTGGCATGTGCACAGGTTTTTTCCGCCTGTTAGCTGTGCTGATTCTAAGAAATTTGAACTTTCTCCTAGGATAGAACCTTGAAGGAGTTTTGGACAAAGAAGATGGCAATGTGGGGAATGGGCTCAAGGTGTCTGAGGGAGGAGGCATGGAGACTCCTTGGAGTCTGCCACTGGGCCCAGGTGAGTGAGGATGGTGGCCTGGCACTGGCCAGTGGTGGCTGTGGTGTTGGGGCCACATCTGTGGTCTTGGTGACTGACTGACCATGGGAGTGAGATGGGGTGGGCAGGTCCTGGTTTGGGCACTGGTTAGCTGAAAAGGCTGTTGGATGACTGTGTTTGTGCCACCCAAGAGTGAGAAGGGACACCCTGAAGTCATTCCCACCATGCCCCTGCCTTGGGGCAGACCTAGGACCCAGCCTAGTGGCCAGTGCTGGTCTGGTTTATAAAGATCTCTATGAGTTTATTCTTGCATGGCTGCAAAGAAATACCTGAGACTGGGTAATTTATAAAGAAAAGAGGTTTAATTGGTTCACAGTTCTACAGGCTGAACAGGAAGCATGGCAGCTTCTGCTTCTGGGGAGCCCTCAGAAAGCTTCCAATCATGGCAGAAGGCAAAGGGGGAGTGAGGTGTCTCATAGGGTGGGAGAGGGACAAGAGCGAGAGCGCGGGGAGGTGCCACACACTTTTGAACGATCAGATCTCATGAGAACTCATTCACTATCAGCACCAAGGGGTTGGCACTAAATCATTCATGAGAAATCCACCCCCATGATCCAGTCACCTCCCGCCAGGCCCCACTTCCAACACTGAGGATTACAATTCGACATGCGACTTGGGCAGGGACACAGATCCAAACCATATCCATCTCCCCGGGCAGGCCCATGAACACTGGATGGAGAAAACTGGCAGAAGCTTGTAGACACTCTGAGAATTTGGGGCCACCTGGACAGATGCCCATCCAGGCCCACTCCATAACCAGAAGGAACCACTCCTGCTCATCCTCTGGGACAGGAGATAAGGCCCATTTCTCCTGGGCTTCAAATCTCCCACCTTGGGCTTCCCTAGGGGACCCTCAGACCCGCTGCCATCTGTGGAGCGTCCGGGCTGGGGGAGAGGAGGAGGCCAGGGCACTGCCTTCCCCTGCTACAGGGAAGTGGGAAATGTGAGTTTTCCATACAATAATGGACAGGCCCATCTGCTTCCAGTTAGCAGCTCTGGGTGAGCCTAATTGGCAGATCAAACCATTTGATGTTCCATGTTAGATAAGTAGTTAGAGCAGCCCCAGTGGAGTCTGACACTTTTTGGATGGAGCCCAAGCCCTGCATCGTACCACCGCGGGGCCTGGGGTGCTAATGCAAACCAGATACTGGTGCACAGAAGCGGGAGGATATTCACAAGTGTCAAGAAGCTTTGAAGCGTCTGGGCAGATGCGGCCCTGCCTTCTTCCCCTTGCGCCGCTGAGGAGGGGTGCGGGGGCTCCTGAAACTTAATCTTGAACGTTGAGGAGGAGGGAAGAACCCTTGGAGGGTGGCTTCCTGACACCAGCTGTGGGTGGGGACACCCAGCAGCCCTCAGGTTGAGCCATGGCAAAGAGAAGCGGTGGAGAAGTATTGAGCTCAAAGTGGAAAGACCTCGGTTCTTACTTCCCATACGACCTGCTGCGGGTCACGTGGCATGAAATAACTGATGCTACATGGCTTTGGGCACGTTACTTCGTCTCTTAGCGCCTCAGCTTTCCCATCTGTGAAATGGGGGAAAATAATCCTCCCTCACTCAAGGTGGAGAGATTTGGTTTAGATCCCTGATTTGCTACTTACTGTCTTGGACATATTGTTTTTTTTTGTTTGTTTTGTTTTTTTGTTTTTTGAGACAAGGTCTGGTTCTGTTAAGCATGCTGGAGTGCAGTGGTATGATCATGGCTCACTACAGTCTCTACCTCCTGGTTCAAGCAATCCTCCTACCTCAGCCTCCCAAGTAGCTGGGACTATAGGTGCACGACACCTTGGCTGACGAATTTTTTTGTGTTTGGTAGAGATGGGATTTTGCCACATTGCCCAGGCTAGGACCGAATACTTAACCTGTCAGTTAAGGAATTCATCTGTTACTAACCTTATCTGTAAAACAGGGTTAATACTTGGGTTGTCATGAGTATTAAGTGAGATAATACATGTCAAGTCCTCAGAACCGTACCTGGCCCAAGCACACACTGGATAGGTGTTAGCTGTTGTATTAGTCAGTGTTTGATGGGTTGTGCTGTCGTGACAAACATCCCCTGAATCTCAACGGTTTGCAGGAACAAAGATGGATTTCTCTCTTGTGTTACATGGCTGCTATGGGCTGGCTGTGGCTCTCTTCCTTGTGTCTTCTTTCCTGGGTCTGGGCTGAAGGAGCAGGCCTGTCAGAAAAGTGCTACAGTCACAGCAGAGGGAAGAGAGCCACAACAAAAGCTCACCATGACTCTTAAAGCTTCTGCAGGGGGTGGCACATATACTCATGCTCGCATTTAATTGGCCAAAGCAAGTTACTTGATCTTGAGCCTGGTGTTAATGGGTGAGGGAGTTAAGTCCTCTGGCAGGGAGGCCCCCCGACGTGTGGAGGGTTCCAATGAACACAGGGGCCTGGAGATGGGAGGGTTATTATTCGAATGTTTAGTCAAGAGTTTGATTTGGATTGTGGCACAATGATGAGTTTCTCAAACGTTGTCATTAATCTCTCCACACTTGTTTGTGCTCTTTCTCCCTTCAGGCTCTGGTTTCCCAGGAGCTCAGGGCCCTCCCTGAGCCTGTCTGATCCCTGCTGCTGTAAGGAAAGGCCCACACAGAATAATTCACAAAAGGTGAGTTAGGAGCCCTCAAGAGGAAACCTGGACACCACGCTTGACACACCAGCAACAGTGGGATTCAGGCACCAGCCTGGAAGGAAGAGAATCTTGCCAAGGAGGCCTTTCCAGTACCTGTGAGGGGGGCTGCCTGGATTGCTTACCCCAGACCCTTGACCCAGAGCTGAGCCATCAGCAGAGGCTCACCCTTCGACTGTGCTCTGAGTCATGAGCCGGCCTGCCCAAGCAGACATTCAGGAGTTGCTTCAAGACCTGCCTTTTGGGGGGTTCCTCAAGTGGACTTGTGTGCCTATAGCTCCTCTCCTAGTGACCTGGACACACAGGCTCCCAGGGAGGGGACAAGTTTGCTGAACTCTGGGCTCTGGGCTGCGCCACCATCAGTCCCTTCTTCCAGCCCTCAGGGCTGCTGACTGGTTGTGGTGCCAGCAAGTACTTTGAACACAAGTCACAAAGCTCCCGAGACTGGGTGTGCCTCCCACCTTGCCCAGAAAATCTCAAAGCCCAGGGAGGACCTTGTGCATGGCTTTCTTATGATGGCAAACTGAAGGTGTTTTACAAAGATGAAGAACAACCACTGTAATGGCAATGGGTGCCATTTATTGGGCGCTTCCTATGAAACAGGTGCAGTGTTTAGCATTTTGCACACATCATCCCATTTAAGCTTCATAGCCACCCACTTGGGTATTGCTATTATCCCCATTTTATAGACGAGAAAACTGAAGTGCAGGGGAGTTAAGTAAGTTGTCCTGGGTCATTCATTCAGTCATGGATGGAGTTGAGACTGGGACTCAAGTCTGTCTGACTCTAAAGTGAAAATGGAAGTGGTTCTTCTAGTGGTTAAGGTGGGAATAGCACAGTGGCCTTTGTAGCAATGCTGTGATAGCATGTAATATAACAGCAGTACCAATGACAACAGCCACCACTGAGACAGCTCTGAGTTCAGACAACTGGGTGGGAAGGTGTGGAGGAGGGCAAAGCTTGTATGTTAACACATTTCCTTCCTGTCATATGTAGATCTTGTGTTTAATTCTTATGACAACCTTCCAAGGTATACAAAATTACATTATTATGAAGCGACATATTTTCTGAAGAGGAAATTGAAGCCCCAAAATGTACAATGCCTTGTCCAAGATCAGAGTATATAGGTGGTACAGCCAGGATTGGAACCTGGAGTGGTCACTTGGTGTTGGTGACAGTGGACAAGTGGTCACATGGTTGGCAGGATAGTGATGTAGGTCAGCAGTTCCCAACCTTTTTGGCACCAGAGACCGGTTTCATGGAAGACAATTTGTCCATGGACCAGAGTGGTGGGATAGTTTTGGGATGATTCAAGTGCATTAGATTTATTGTGCACTTTATTTCTGTTATTATTACATTGTAATATGTAGTGAAATAATTATACAACTCACCATAATGTAGAATCAGTGGGAGTCTTGAGCTTGTTTTCCTGCAACTAGACAGTCCCATCTGGGGGTGATGGGAGACAGTGACAGATCATCAGGCATTAGATTTTCATAATGAGCACAAAACCTAAATTCCTCACATGCACAGTTCTTAATAGGGTTCATGCCCCTATGAGAATCTAATGCTGCTGCTGATCTGACAGGAAGCAGAGCTCAGATGGTAATGAGAGTGATGGGGAGTGACTGTAAATACAAATGAAACCTCCGTCGATGGCTCATTTGCCTCTCACCTCCTGATGTACAGCCTGGTTTCTAACAGGCTACAGACCAATACTGGGGACTGGGGACCCCGATGGAGGTCACAGCTGTCCAACTGGGGTAAAAGAGAGTTGGCTAAAACAGAGATTCCCCCAATGTGTAAGCACACCATAAGTTATTTCTCTGCTATGTAACAGTCTGGAGGTGGCAGGTGTGCAGTTGAGAACTGGTGAGCAACTGCCACCCTCTACACTTAGCATCCATCTCTGGAACCAAGATGTCTGTTCCAGCTCCCGTCATCACATCTGCATCCCAACTAGTGGGAGGGAGAGTTGGAAGAGGGGTACATGTCTATTTCTTTTCAGGCACGACTTGGAAGTGGCAGACATAATTTGCTCTCATATGTCATTTGTCAGAATTTAGCCATTTGGCCACATCTTGCTACAAGGGAAGATGGGAATGTAGTATTTAGTGGGCATCGGGGGTGGACACTGTGATGCTCCACTCCAATATCCTTCAGGACTGAAGGACATCTTTTTTCAGCTACTGGGAGGGCTGCTGACTGACAGTCCTCAACCCTCTCCAGAAATGGCTCTTGGCTGGAGAGAGCTACCCCACCCAAGATTATGCTCCCTACCTGGGGGTAGCCTGCACACAGTGGCTGGATGGCATGGGAGTGTCACAACCTGCACAGTTCTGAAGGGCCACCCAGTCTTCACAGGTCCTTGTGGGGTCAGCCAAGGCCTTATCTCAGACAGTATGAAGCCTGCATCTCCCTTTGCCCAATTCCATTTCTTTTCCTGCCCCTACACATGTGTTGACCCCAAGGGCACTCCCGGCCCATCTGCCTGCTGATCTCCATCTCAGGGTCTGCTTGCAGGGGAAGCCAACCCGCAACAGTATCCCTATGCCCAGATAACCTTGGGAGCTCTGCCACTGAAGGCAGCAGGGGACAGTGCCTGCTCATGGGCAACAGCAGTCCCTGCTTTAGTTGTGGTGGTGGTCACTGGGGGATGTGAGAGAGTCCATAGCTGTGGGGAAGGTGGTGTTGAGGCTGTTGTCATGGTGATGGTGGCCATGGCTGTGCTAGAGAGTGGGATGCTGTGGTGGTGTAATGGGCTAGGTTCACCTGGGCTGGGCTTAAGTGCCTGCTGGATCCCACCCAATCCTGGCCTGCTCTTCACCTCATGAGTGGGTTCCTGTAGGGGCTGTTCTCTTTCCCTCTTTGACATTCCATCCGGACAGCTGCCAGCTGCCTTCTCACTCCTTAGACTCTCTAGTCCCTCCTTCTCCTAGCCATCCTGGTGGCTGCCCTGGATAGACTCCTGCCTGCTGCCTCTACTCCCCAGTCCCGACTCAACCCCATCTCCTGCCCTTCCAGCTCCATGTCCCTGACAACTGACAGCCATTTGGCTCTCCCAGGGGCAGATGCCCAGCCTACACACAGTCTCTCTGGGAAGCTTTCTGGCTTCAGTGTTAGCTACAGGGGGTCCTCTTTGCTTTCCAGTGCAACCCAAACTAGATCTGGCTCAGTGACGATGGTGATGAGGGTGAAGAGGTGCTGATGGTAGTGATGGTGTTGATGGTGATGTTGATGGTGATGGTGTTAGAGATGGTGATGATATTGGTGGTAATGGTGATGGTGATAGAGTGTTGGTATTGGTGTTGGTATTGATGATGGTGTTGCTGTTTGTGTTGGGGTGGTGATAGTGTTGGTGATGGTGATATCATGTTGGTGATGGTGATAGTGGTGTGATAATGATGGTGATAGTGTTGATGGTAGCAGTGGTGTTGATGATCGTGATGATAATGATGCTGGTAGTGATGTTGGTAATGGTGATGGTGGTGGTGGTAGAGTGTTGGTATTGGTGTTGGTAGTGAAGATGGTGTTGCTGTTGTTTGTGTTGGGGTGGTGATAGTGGTGGTGGTTATCATGTTGGTGATGGTGATTGTGGTGTGATAATCATGGTGGTATTGTTGATGATAGTGGCAGCAGTGGTGTTGGTGATGGTGATGATAATGATGGTGGTAGTGGTGATGTTGGTAATGGTGGTGGTGGTGGTGGTAGAGTGTTGGTATTGGTGTTGGTAGTGATGATGGTGTTGTTTGTGTTGGTGTGGTGATAGTGGTAGTAGTTATGGTGTTGGTGATGGTGATGGTGGTGGTAATGATGGTGGTAGTGTTGATGGTAGTAGTAGTAGTGGTGTTGGTGATGGTGGTGGTGATAATGATGGTGGTAGTGGTGATGTTGGTCATGGTGATGGTGATGGTGGTGGTGATGTTGATAAATATATTAATGCTGACCCTTTCCTTTTTCACTGGATGCCTTCATTAAACCTCCAGTTAGGGGCCAAAAGCTAAGGCCTCTTCTTTTGTCCTTTCTTATGCTGGCAACATACAGACTCGGCTCCTTGTCAGATCTGGGTCATTAGGGGATTTACCCACATTCTGTCTGGGGCATAGCAGCCTGTGGGATGGAGTGAAGTGGAGATGAAGCCTGGAGACCAAGGCCCCTCACCGTCACCCCTTCTCTAGAAAAGATTAGGCAGACCTGACTGAGCCCCTGTGTCCTTGTCACCCAGTCCTGAGGGGCAAATTTGGGCTTGTGGTACAAGAGAGAGAGCACTGGACAGGGAGTCAGGAGACTGTGCCTGTGTTCTGACTCCCTGAGTGACAAGTCCCTTTGCTTCTTGGTGTCTCAATTTCCCCACTTGCATAATGAAGGGGCTGGACAAGGGCTGAGGATTTAAGCTGTTTCTCACAGTGGCACAAGCACTTTGCACCTCTTCCACCCTTACAGCCTTAGCCTGAGTCTCCAGCTCATCACCCGTGGGTACTAGGCAGCTCCTCAGTAGCCCCCTGCTTCTGTCCTTGACCCTCTAAAATCTATGAACCACTGATATGGTTTGGATCTGTGTCCCCACCCAAATCTTATGTCGAATTGTAATCTCCAGTGTTGGAGGAAGGGTCTGGTGGGAGATGGTTTGGTCATGGGAGTGGAGTTCTCATGAGTGATTTAGCACCATCTCCCCTTGGTACTGCATAGTGAGTGAGTTCTCACAAGATGTGGTTGTTTAAAAGTGTGTAGCACCTCCCCCATCTCTCTCTTTTGCTCCTAGTCCAGCCATGTAAGACAAGCCTGTTTCCCCTTCGCCTTCCGCCTTCCATCATGATTGTAAGTTTCCTGAGGCCTCCCCAGAAACTGAGCAGAACAGCCTGCAGAACTGTAAGCCAATTAAACCTCTTTTCTTTGTAAATTAGCCAGTCTTAGGCATTTCTTTATAGCTGTGTGAGAAAAAACTAATACAAAACTTAATCTGCAAAGCAAAAGTATTAAACGGATGAATACAACCACACAACATTCAAAGTGCCGTTTAAAACCCAAGTCTGATTTTGCTACATCTCTGCTCAAAATGGCTCCTTATTTCATCTGAGTAAAAACCAGAGTCGTCACAGGCCCTACCTGATCTCCCTGTAACCTCTTTGATGTCACCTACTTTCCCCTCTGTTCCAGTGGCACTGGCCTCCTTGCTGTTTCTCAGACACATGAACCATGGGCCTGCCTCAGGGCCTTTGCACAGGCCATTTCCTCTGCTAGAAGCGCACTTACATGGCTGGCTCCTCCACCTCCTTCAGGCCTCTTCTCAGCCATTCCCTTCTCAGTGACACCTTCCTGAGGCCCCCTCTGCATATCGTCACCCCCAATCCCTAATCTGCAGCCCATCTGGCAGGATACATGCTTGCTAACTCATTGCTAACTCATTGTGTTTATCTGTCCCCTGTGCCCCTGCCAATAGAGGGCAGTTTTGTCTGTTTTATTCTCTGCTGTACCTTCGGGACTTGGGACAGAGCTTGGCATTTTGTAGGTGCTCAATAAATACTTGTTGAATGAACTTCTGTGTGTTTTTGTACCCCTGTTGCAGTCGGGTACTGATACTGCTGGACAAATTGAAGGACACAAACTCTTCCTGTCCTGTATTTAGTGGTGAGGAGCAGTGGAGAGGGCCTTGGACTTGAAGCTGGTGTCCCAGGATGTATCCTGCTGTAGCCACTTGGGGTGCTGTGATGTTGAGTAAGCTACTGCCCCTCTCTGGGCTTATCCTAGCTGTAAATGAGATAAGAATAATCCATCCCTGTAGGGAGATGTCTCCAGGCTACTTAATACACAGTAGCTACTATGATCCTGTGTCTTAGCTCCAGATGCTATAACAAAATATAAACTGAGTGGGTTATAAACAACAGACTTTTATTTCTCACAGTTCTGGAGGCTGGAAGTCTGAGTTCAGGGTGCCAGCATAGTTGGGTCCTGGTGAGGGCCCTCCTCTGGTTGCAGATTGCTGACTTGTTATATCCTAACATGGTGGAAAGAGGGTGAGAGAACACTGTGGGGTCCCTTTTAGAAGGGCACAAATCCCAGCCGAGTATGGTGGCTCACACCTGTAATCCCAGTGCTTTGGGAAGCCAAGGCTGGCAGATCACCTGAGGTCGGAAGTCTGAGACCAGCCTGACCAACATGGAGAAACCCCGTCTCTACTAAAAATACAAAATTATCCGGGTGTGGTAGCACATGTCTGTAATCCCAGCTACTCGAGAGGCTGAAGAAGAATTGCTTGAACCCAGGAGGTGGAAGTTGCGGTGAGCCGAGATTGCGCCATTGCACTCCAGCCTGGGCAACGAGAGCAAAACTCTGTCTCAAAAAAAAAAAAAAAAAAAAGCCAGGCACAGTGGCTCATGCCTGTAATCCCAGCACTTCGGGAGGCCGAGGCGGGCAGATCATAAGGTCAGGAGATGGAGACCATTATGGCTAACATGGAGAAACCCCATCTCTACTAAATATACAAAAAATTAGCTGGGCGTGGTGGCAGGCACCTGTAGTCCCAGCTACTCGGGAGACTGAGGCAGGAGAATGGTATGAACCTGGGAGACAGAGCTTGCGGTGGGCCAAGATCGCACCACTGCACTCCAGACTGGGTGACAGAGAAAGACTCCGTCCAAAAAAAAAAAAAAAAAGGGAGAGCATTAATTCTTTTTGCGAGGGCTCCTTTCTTATGACCTTATCACCCCCCAAAGGCCCTGCTTCTCAATACCATCACATTAGGGATTAGTATTTCAACAGATGCATTTTGGGGGTACATAAACATTCATTCCATAGCATCATGACTACTATTATTGTGAATTCTTAACCCCACAGTCCAGGATATCTATGCATTAACAAACGGGAGGCAGGAATAGGGGTTGACCTAGGGTTGAACTTAGGAAACTGGTAGAGTCCTCAGGTCTCCTCTGCCTCGACTCCCTAGACCCTCTTGATCTCAGAGGGGGGCTTCTCAGACTCTTTAAGGGCCTATCTCAGCCACTTCTGCCAGGGATGTGAAAAGAGGGCCCCTCCCCTCCTGGAAAGAGTAATTCTTAACCCAAGGGAAGGAAGGAGCCAGCCACGTGGGAGGGCAAGAGCTCTGGATTGGGAACCAGAAGACCTGGATCAATTCTTAGCCAGGCTGTTGGCTCCAGGGACCTTGGGCCCATCACCCCTCCTCCCTGGGCCTCAGTTTCTCCATCTGGACCAGGTCATCTCTAAGCTAAGGCTGCTTCCCACCTGCATTCAGTCCAGCACAGCAGGACCTCAGCATCGCCCCATCCACCCGTGGCCTGGCCTTCCTCATCCCTCATCCCGTTTGCCATTACTTGCTTGGGCCTCCCTATCTCCATCCACAGCCCTTCTCACAGGGAGTCAGGTACGTGTATCTCGGCGTGGCTGAGAAAAGGATTCCTGCAGCGGGCCTTCCTGTCCAGGGCAAGGCCTGGTATGGGCAGGGGACCTGCATCTCCCACCACTTCGCCCCAGCCTGCCTGGCTCCCAGGCAGCTCCCCTAAATCGGTGCCCTGCCTGTCAAAACATGGAACACAGCCAAGATGTGAACCAAGATGAGGAACTGGAGAACAAGAACTCTATTTATGAAATCGCTATGATCCTTTTCCCTGGGCTACCCAATGGACCCCGTCACTCCCTGCCTCTGGGCCTGTTGCCCCATCTGTGCAAGGAGAGTGGTTCCTAACTTGGACACAAATCTTCCCGATGGTTCTGATGACTAGCCTCATTCTAGATCACGGGACTGGGGATGTCCCTGTGGCCCAGCTTGTTGTCAGGATAGTGGCCCCAGCCCAGGTCCTTCTGGAAAGCTGGTCTGAGAGCCAGGTGTGCGCTCTCTGCAGGGCACTTCCAGAAGCTGACAGCAGATGGTGCTGTTGGCCCCATTCCTGTGCAAAAGGAGGCTGAGCCGCTGCTGCCAGGGACCCCGTGCTTGGAAGTGCTGGGCAGGGCTTGAGGTCCCCTGTCTTCCAGGCCCAAGGTTGGACGCTTGGGTAGACACACACGCGCACACACACACACACACACACACACACACACACACACACAACGCGGAGACACAGAGGTGCACGCGTGCAGGCTGTTCCCGTCTATCCAGAGTGTGGTGCCAAATGCCAGACCCGACGGTTAACTCACCCTGTGTGTGCTTCTGTGTCACCTCCACGGTGGTCTGCCAGGCTGCAGGTGTGGGAGAGAGGCAAGGGCCAAAAGCAGGGCCGTTTGAGCGGGTGAGCGCGGGCACACAGGTGCTAGTGTCTGTGGTCCGTGTGTACGCAGTGCCCATGGAGACCCGTGTGTGCACATGGGTGTGCGAGGGGGAGCATGTAAGCACCCCAACGCTGTGTCCCTCTGGGTGACTACTCAACTGTGTGTGGGGAGATGTGTGCGTCTGTGGCTGTGCATACAGGCATCTGTGCTTGCATGCACACATGTGTTTGGTACATGCGTGTGCTTGTGTGGTAATCACAACCTCTTGGCTGGTCTGATGGGACAGGAAGCAGGAGAAATGATGGATGGTTTAAGTAGTAGGGAGGGTGTGAGTAGACAGGCTGGAAAGATCAACCAACCTCTTTGTTAGGAGGGTGAGGGCTGAAGCAGGTGGACCCAGTGCCCAGAGACTCCGGCCCAAATCAGGGAGGGGCGTGCCAGTCCTCACAAGCTGGGGGGAGATGGCACTGCCACTCTCATCACAGGTTAAGTGAGTATCCTCAGCATCAGGCACGTGCTGGACCCTTTCCATTCACACACAATCTCATCTAACACCCTTTGACGTCTCCACTGTACAGAGGAGGAAACTGAGGCTGGGGGAGGTAGAGGAACTTGCCTGTGGTCAGTCAGCGAGGAGGTGGCGGAGTTGGGTCTCGAACCGAAGTCCAGCCCCAAGCCCTGTCACCAAATCACCTTAGGCTCAAGCCAGCCTGGCAGGAGGGAGGGACATGGTGCTGGTGAGCAAAAGTGGGGAGAAGCAGGGGAGAGGGGCAAGGATGAGAGGAGGAAAGGGAGCCTGTGACTCCTGGAGCAGTGGGAAAATCCTGGCCTGGGAGACAAGTGCTCCCACAGAGCATTGGCTTCTGCCCTTAGCTGTGAGGTCAGTCCTTCAGAGCCTCAGCTTCCCTATCTGCCAGGCAAGGGGCTCAGCCCAGGCATGCTATGCCCTGACGGCATGCAAGAGACCTTTATGGGCACTGCCCCTTCCCCATTAAACAAATGTTTATTGGGCATCTACTGTGTGACACAGGGGAGTGCCCTGGGGAACAGGACATGCCAGCTCTTCACCCTCATTAAGCCCAAACTCCCACAATAAAGGGAAGCGGGGAAGCGGCCAAGACCGAAGTAAGTGAGGTAAGTGCTGTGAAGAATGACCGGGGAGACTGGACAGACAGGGGCTGGGGTCACTTGTGGCCAGGGAGGGAGGCTGTGGGGGAGGGGCTGCAGCAGCAGGGTCTGGGGAGAGCATCTTCCAGACAGAGGGATGGGGAGGGGGCAGGAGCTGGATGGGGCTGGGGCTCTCAGGATTTCATTCTCAGGGCAACAGGACGTCACCCAGAGAATTGAAGCAGGAGAGGACCCCATCTGGTTCGTGCTTGAAAGATCACCAGATGCAATATGGAGGATGCTTTATGAGGACCAGTGATTCTGCAGAAGGGGACCAGCATGTGGCAGGGATTCTATAAAAAAGCCACCCTGAGTCAGTGCGTTTAGGGCACAGGAGGCCTGGGAAGCTGTGATTTGAACTCTGTACCTTTGAGCAAGCTCTCTCCCTGGTTTCTCCCTTCCCCTTGGCCCCACCCTAAACCAGGCTCTTTCCCTGGCTTGTTTTCTTATGCCTGCGGTGATTTTATTTATTTATTTATTTATTTATTTATTTATTTTTGAGATGGAGTCTCACTGTGTCGCCTGGGCTGGAGTGCAGTGGCGCGATCTCGGCTCACTGCAAGCTCCTCCTCCCGGGTTCACGCCATTCTCCTGCCTCAGCCTCCCGAGTAGCTGGGACTACAGGTGCCCGCCACCACGCCCAGCTAATTTTTTTTTTTTTTGTATTTATTTTTTTTTTAGTAGAGATGGGGTTTCACCGTGTTAGCCAGGATGGTCTCGATCTCCTGACCTCGTGATCCACCCACCTCGGCCTCCCAAAGTGCTGGGATTACAGGCTTGAGCCACCGCGCCCGGCCCCGGGTGATTTATTTTTATTTTTATTTTTTATTTTTTTTACCACTGTGAAGCTTGGGAACGAGGTCTCCAGGTGTAGACCCTTTATCCCAGCTCAGGGCTGGAATTCTAGCTGGTCTCTCATTGGCAGGATGACTTCAGTCAAGTTGCTTCTCTGAGAGCCTGTTTCCCCATCTGTAAAATGAGGGTAATGATGCTTCTTAGAGCACCGATGGTAGCAATGGTAGCTATGAGGATGAAACGGGATGGAGCATGCGAGGGCTCCCTGCAGTGCCTGGCACATCGTCAGAGCTGTTGTGATCGTGTTGATCACTAAGTGAGCCATATGTCCTGGCCCAAGTCACTTAAGTCTCTTAACTGCAGTTTTCTCCCTGTAGAATCCCTGAGACCTGGGAAAGCCTGTGACGCATAGTAGGCACTCAGGATACTTGTGCTGGGGAGTTGCTCCAGCCGACCCAGCCTTCTTTGGCCGGTAGGCAGGAACCAGTCCGTTCTGCAGAGGTGGCTTTGGGGGCAGGGGTATGGCCAGGAGGGGGTCAGGTTCACCTGAGGTCCTGTTGTCTCCTCCTCCACCTTCCTCAGCTCCCCCTCCACCTGCCCTCCCTCTAGCCCTCCCTCCACCCTACACTGTGCCCCAGGGAGTGGGCATTTGGAAGTCTCCCAGCGCCCCTTCCCTTCTCTGATTTGCATGTTTAGAATGTATCTGCAGATGCATCTCTCTAGCACGGGGCTCAGCCTTCCTCTCTCCCTCCCTCCCTGCCTGCGTCTCTGGGAGCTGAGCTCTCTGCATGCACAAGAACCCAGAGAAGCATGTCCACCCGGCCCCTCCTTGCCAGAACCTTCTGAAACGCCCTGTTCCTATCCCTGCTGCCTCAGCCCTGCCAGGACAACGATTCCATTTTGGGGGCATTGGGATTTCTTTTTGCACACCTCCATCTTTGTCTGCACCTGTGGCGGCTGTCTAGCTCAGTGGCTGTGGGGTGGTACTCTCAGATCACAGGCCTGACATTTCAGTGCTTGTGTCTCTGTGCCAGGCAGGCACCAGCCCGAGCAATCGATTCTCTCTGCATAATCGCTCAGCACCGTCCATAACATTTCATCAGCCCCCATCGGCCCTCTGGGCTCCTTCCTCTGGGCCACACGCTGGGTTGCCCATGCCCTCTCTTCCAGGGCTGGGTGCTGTTTTTCAAAATCCCCGAGAGAGCTGCCCCCTGCCCCCCGCTGCCATCCCTGTTGCACTCCCCATGAGACTGGCAGGGCTGCCTCAGTTTCTGGTCACCTCCTCATTCCGTGTCTCCTGGCGTCAGCCACATGAGGTTCCCTCTGGTTCCTCTAAGAGCAGAAGTCTTTCCCAGCTCTGGGCTTTTGTACATGCTGTGTCTGCCACCAGAACGCCTTCCTAGTAGCCCCAGCATATTCTCCTCTTTGCCTAGCTCACTTCCACTTAGCACTGGGGTATCAGCTTAGCTGGTGCTTCCTCCAGGAAGTCCTCCTGGATTTCTCAGACTAGGCTAAGTTGTTCCACTTCACCCCTTTTTACAATCAACTCATCTCTTTGGCACCCTGTCCCTCCTGTAGTGATTTATTTGATATCTGTCCTCCTCATTCAATTTGACTAGGCCCTCTCTGTTTACCTTACTTCTGTAGTCGTTGGGCTCATTACAGTGATGCCCAATAAATGCTTAGTGAATTGAATGGCTTATTGGATGAAGGTTTGCTGAGTACAGCCACTCAAAGGCCTGACCTTTTGGCCATGACAATGTCCCTTCCCACAATCGTGAGGAAGAGAATGGGTCTGCCCCAGGCCTTCCTTGGTATAATGAGGGTAGTGAGGCTGGGAGAGGAAGGAATGGTGGTGATGAGGGGAGGGGAAATAGGTTCTCTGAGGCCAGGGCCAGGCCTGCTCCTCTGTCTCTCTTCTGTCTCTGATGTGTGGTGGTGCGTGGGCCCCTCGGCTGAGCAGAATGTAAAGAATGCTCATGTGGCTGGTGGGGTGGGTGGAGCTGATGGTGGCGAGGTTAACGGTGACAGCTCTTGGCAGTGGTGGTGACTGTGTTGACGATGGCGGTAATGATAATACTCATGCTGATGTTGGTTGCTTATTTGGCAGTGGAAACAATGGCAATTTTGCCGTGGCTTTGGGGTGATGGTACAAAGCATGTTTGAGAAAATGGACTTTGGAGTTAGGCAAACCTGGGTTCCTCTCCTGCCCATATCTCTTTAGGCATCCAAGAAACCCTTCAGTGTCTCAGTTTCCCCATCTGTAAAGTGGGTACAATAAGAGTACCTACTCCATTGGGGCATGGCCGGGACTAGGTCGGTTGTGGGGATTAAACGAGAAGATGCCTGGAAAGCTCTTACCACAGTGCTTGGCCCATGTGAGGTTTTGAGTGACCTTGTGCAGAATGGCATCATTAGGATGAGAGCTTGGTGATCCCCAGGGCAGCTACCATTGCTGGGGATGATGGTGGTGACATTTGGGAGGAAGGGGATGAAGATGTGGGTGCTTTTCCTGATGCAGGGGTAGTTGACAGGGTGAACTGGTGCTGATGATGTTGATGATGGTGATGGTGACAGAGAAGCTTAAGACTGATTAATTCAATTGTCGCTTAAGCAAGCAGCATGTGTTTTGTGTCAGCAAATTTGGGGGAAAATAAATATGACCCTTGATTTTCAGGAGTCATGAATAAAACAGAAAATTCACACACATACGGTAGGAATAAAACAAGGTGGCGCGTGATCTGAAGTCAAGTGGACGCTTTCCATCAGAGGAGAAGGGGAAGGCACCCGAGGGAGGTGGTTCTGAGGCCGGGTGTTCCAGGAGGCAGGAAAGGGGTAAGTGCAGGGATGGTGCTTCTTGCAAGCTCAGGGAAGAGTGAGAGGTGGGAGTCAGGGCTGGGGATGGGGGACCGGCGGGAGAGGTAGAGGAACCTTGGTGTTTAGTCTCAAGCTCTGGTTCTAGTCCCAGCTCCATCTCTGACCTTCTCTATGACTCTGAGCTTTCTCTGTCCCTAGAAATAGGCCCTGGTTTCCCCAGGGCCTTGATTGAGCGTCCATTTTACAGATGGGCACACTGAGTGCATTTGAATCCTCATTTTAGCAAGCAGGTGGTGACCTTGCAGAAGGCATCTTCGGAGGTAATCAAGCTGGCATGTGTCACATCAGGGTTGAGATCCATTTCTGAGGAATCGCCCAGGGATGTCTGAACATCCCTCCTTTCCTCTCATTTGCATGTTTGAAATGTATCTGCAGATGCATCTCTGGCTGCCAGCCTCCCTTCTCCCACAGCCAGCAGCTCTGGGGGCTTAGTTATCTGCATGTACCAAAGTCTAGAAAAGCACATTCCATGCCAGTGCCTCCCCTTCTGATGCTGGCATCCCAGATGTGGATCATGACCAGAGAGGGCAGCACCTTGCCCGATGCCACACAGCCAGAGGAGGCAGAACAGCAGCTCAAGGGACAGAGGTGAAAGCCACAGTGTGACCCCCATGTTGTCCCGGGCTCTCCCTTCACTGGGTTGACCACAGGGGTGGGGAGCAGTGGAGGACAGGGGGAATAGGGACAAAGGAAACTAACCCTTATCTAGTGGACACAGTGTCATTAAGCCTGTGGACTTTGGAGCCAGAAAGGCCTGGATTTGAATCCCAGCTCTACCACTTAGTGCTGTGTGACCTCAGGCAGTCTACTCAGCCTCTCTGTGCCTCGGTTTCCTCTGCCATAAAATGGAGATGATAATTATAGAACCTTCCTACTCGGAGGCTTCTTGTGAAGATTAAGTGAGTTTGTATGTAGGCCCTAGGGCATAGCTGCCCTGTGGAAAACCTATCTGTTATTATGTGCCCTGAACTTTGTATATGCAAATTTGCTTCGTTGAATCCTGTCCCCTCTTGAAGTAGGAATTATCCCTGCTTTGCAGATGAAGAAATTGAGAAGGGAGGTAGGAAGCTTGTCCAGCCAGGATTCATGCCCAGGCCTGGCTGGCTTTGTGCCCGCTGAGTCGCCTTGGCAGGGGAGAGTGAGGGAGGGGTCTGGAGGGCTGATGGGGGGCTGGTGGGCTGGGGAGGGGAGTGGGAAGCAGCCAGCCTGACATAAGGCCCTCAAGAATGTGGTCCACTTCCTCCCGGGCCCCTGGGACCTGGTTATCCTGGATGTGGGGAGACAGCTGTGGTGGGTGTGGGGGGAGCCTCTGGGAGCCTGGGCCCCCCTTCTCTGCTTTTCCTGCAGGGGTGGGAGCTGTGGGTCAATTAACCCTGGCAGGGCTGGAGTTGTGAGGTGGGGAAGCGAGAGGAGAAAGGCAAGCAGAGGCGACTTGGGGTTGGGGAGGGGAGTAGGTGGGGTCTGAAAGAGCCTGTGGGTGAGCCTGCCCTTGGTAGTCAATCTCCAGGTGTGGCCAGCTGGCCCTCTCTAGGAGGCGCTGGGAGACTAAACTTCTGAGCATGACAGAGTGGGAGGAGAAAAGCAGGCTTTTCTTTTTTAAAGATGGAGTCTTGCTCTGTCCCCCAGGCTGGAGTGCAATGGCGTGATCTATCTCGGCTCACTGCAACCTCCGCCTCCCACGTTGAAGCCATCCTCCTGCCTCAGCCTCCTGAGTAGCTGGGATTACAGGTGCCCGCCACCACACCTGGCTAATTTTACTATTTTTAGTAGAGACGGGATTTCACCATGTTGACCAGGCTGGTCTTGAACTCCTGACCTCAGATGATCCTCCCGCCTCAGCCTCCCAAAGTGCTGAGATTACAGGCATGAGCCATTGTGCCTGGCCAGAGAACTGACTTTTAACTGGGTCACAGCTGGAGGGGCCACTGGGAGCCTCTAGCCCCACTCTCTTGCTTTATAGAAGGGGAAACTGAGGCCCAGAGAAGGACGGGCATCAAGTGGCTCAAAGTCACCCAAGAATGAGTGGCTGAGTTAGGAAGAGGCCCAAGGTTCCTGGCCCCAAAGCTGGAACCTCCTCTATTGCCCAAGCTGCTCCTCATCCTCCCCTGGTCTCGGGGAAGGAGTTTAACTGGACAGTGGACACAGACTCCATTGGCTTAGCTTACACAGCGCGCCACATGTCCACTCACCAGCCGGGAACTCCAACCTTGAAATAGTAATAATGAGGATACTAATAACATTTCATAGCTTTTTGATTTTATAAACAGTTAATAGCTTTGGTAGGTTTCTATGTTTTAGTATTTCAGAGATTACCAAGCCCTTCACATCCACGATCTCATGTGATCCTAACCGCACATTCTGTGTATGCTGTGAATCCATTGTACAGATGTGGACACTGAGCCTCAGAGGATTGAGGTGATTCGCTTAGTCACACAGCAAATAATAATAGTAGCAAATCTTCCTAGACACTTTCTGAATGCAGGCTTGGAATTGTGAACTCTTGACCGACCAGTGGCTCTTGCTAGCAATACAGGAGTCATCCTTAATTCCTCCCATCCTCCAACACGTCTCCCAAATCTTGGCTCTATCTCCACAGGTGCCATGTTGAAACTGGCTGCCATCTTGTTTGTTTGTTTGTTTTTGAGACAGTGTCTCTTTCTGTCACCCAGGCTGGAGTGCAGTGGCGCTATCACGGCTCAATGCAGGCTTGACCTCCTGGGCTCAAGCAATCCTCCCACCTCAGCGTCCTAAGTAACTGGTACCACAGGCATGCGCCACCATGACTGGCTGACTTTTGTATTTTTTGTAGAGACGGGGTTTCGCCATATTGTCCAGGCTGGTCTTGAACTCCTGGACTCAAGGGATCCTCCCACCTCGGCCTACCAAAGTGCCGGGATTACAGGCGTGAGCCACCGTGCCCGGCTGGCTGCAGTCTTTTCTTGCTCAGATACCTACAACCTCTTTGCTTGTTTCTGCCTCCATCCTTGCTCCCACCCCACCCCAGGCCATTCATTCTTCACAAAGCAGCCAGGGACACTTGCACTAGTGGGAATCAGATCATGTCACTCACCTCCTGGTGGCTTCCACCAGTTTTAGAAGAAACTGTAGGCTTTTCAGTCAGCCCATACGCAGCCCTGCCTCCCTCTGCTCTGATCTCATCTCCCACAGCTCTCATCATTACTCTTGTCACCCTCTTGTTGTGTCAGACACAAATGTCCTCCTTCCTTTTTCTTGAACCCGCTGAGCTTGTTCCCACCCCAGGGCCTTTGCACGTGCTCTTTCTTCTGCTTGGATTGCTCTTCCTCACATCTATGCACGGCTGTCTCCCTGTCCATTCAGCCTGGCCTTTGCTGACATTGATCTCTAATTACATCCCTGGGCTGGACTGTCTTCGTAGTGCTTAGCGACATCTGAAATCATCTCAGATCTTTGCTTTTGAGTTTATGATCCATCTCCCTGACCTAAAATATAAACATTCTGAGAGCAAAGACTTCATCTGTTCTGTTTACTGCTGTAACCCCAGTCCCTAGTACAACGTCAGCACATTGCAGGTACTCAATAAGCTAGTGATTGATCAAGTTAGCCTTGAGCTCCAAGGTGACATTTCCTCTCTAGCCACCTGCCTGGCTGTCTGACACTCCCAGGCTGGGACCCCACCCCTGCTGTTGTCAGTGAGCCAAGGACACTTTGGGCCCAATTCCTGAAACACTGAGACTCATGTTTCTTCCTGCAATATTCAAAGCATGAACTTCTTGCTACATGCCAGGTGGCCCACTAGGCCCAGGGGAAAAAAAGGTGCAAAAAAATAAGATTCTGCCTTTAGGGTGCTTAAAATGCAGAGGATAAGAGAAGAGATATTGACAATGGTCTAATGCAAGCCAGGCAGCACCTACTATGTGGTAGGTGCTTTGCAAACATCATCCCACCCAGTCCTCATTGAATTAATAGCTGTTGGAGAGAGGATGAGATTAATTATAAAAAAAAAAAAAAATTTACAGATGGGAAAGTTGAGGAATGCAAGGATAGTGCATTGCCTAAGGGTACCCAGCTGGCACATGGCAGAGCTGGATTCAAATCCAGGTCTGTCTGGCTCCCAAATCTATGCCTAAGAGAAAGCAGGAGGTCACCTGTGATTGGGATGGGGGAGGACAAAATTGAGGACCAGGGGAAATGGAGTGGGGAGAGAATTTCTGACAGGGGGTCTGGTGTGAGCTGGGGACAGGGATAGGAAAGAGCAGCTGGCTATGGGATCAGGGATTGGCTTAGTTTTCCTGGGGACATGGGATGACAGGAGAAGAGAGAAAAATGAGGGAGGAAGGTGGGCTGGGTTAGACCATGGTGGGCCCAGAAAGCCAGACCCTTGGCATTTGTCTCACTGTCATGGTGACAGTGTCGGCAATGACGAGAAAGTGTGGGGTTGAATCTGGGCCCTAGGACATTTCCCAGGAAGTCAGTCCAGAGGGAGAGAGACTGGGGGAGGAAGCGTCTCTAAGCTCAGCCCCATGCCAATTGTCAAGGCTTGTGGAGGAAAGGAGAGGTCAACTAGAAAATCATGTGAATTGGAGAGAATTTGAGACTTCAGTTTGCAAGGCTGTGAGGCGGTAACCCCATTGCCTTGAACAAGAAGCAGTAGGACCTCCGAGTTTTTGGAGTCACTGGACTTGGGTTTGAGTTCCAATTCTGCCATTTCCAGGCTGTGAATATGATCTTTGTGTGCCAGTTCACTTTCTGAGTCTGGTTTCTTTGTTGATAGAATAGGAATTCCCATTGTTATAAGGACTAAAGGACTTAATGTATGTGACATACCCAGAATAATGTTCGACACAGGGTGTTTGCTCAGGCAGGGACTATGGGGAACTCTGCCGCCTGAACATTTATTTGAAGAGAGGCTAGAAATGCGAATTTTAATTCAAATCTCCCACAGCTATGGTGCAAAAACCCTTCACTCTTCAAATAAAATGGCCGTGGGCCCAGAGCCTGCCAGTGTGGAAACTTGTCTACAGAACACCTGGTTGAAGAGATCTGGGACTTTCTGAGGTTGCGGCAGGGGGAGATGGATCAGTCCAGGGTATTCGAGGCAGTGCATTGTTAGCTGACAAGTTAATGAGGAAGAAAAGCTCTGTTGACCTGGTCAAGTTCACAGTCAGAGCAAATCACTGGCATTAGGTTGGGATGCAGGAAGCAGCAAGGTCTGGGAGCAAGGAAGCCAACGATCTGGCCTTGGCTCTGGACAAGCCTGCTCTGTGACCTTGGGCCAGCCCCTCTCCATCTCTGAGCCTCTGTGACATGAGTGAATAAATTCCTTCAACAGTTCTGCCTTTCCAAGCTCTGGGGACAGGGGCCTGGGTCTCTCATCCCCAGCATAAAGTTGGGAAGGCCTCAGGGGAGAGAGCCCCCCCTCACCCTTCTTGGATCCTGGGAACAGTGTGGGGTCTAATCTGCTGTTGACATTCCGCTGGGTCCCCAGGCTGCATGCGGAGCTTGGGTTTCTCCCGGCCTGTGAGATCCTCCGCCCCTCACAGCAGGCGGGCGCTGGGATAGAGCACTTGCTCCGTGTCACTCTGGGGTGGATTAAGGACCCTGGGGCCTGGGGATTGGGGGTACTGAGAAGACGGGGAGATGAGGGGCAGGGCTGAGGGCCAGCTGCTGGGTCAGGGCTCCTCTTCCTGCAAAGACCATTCAAGGAGGCTGTGCTCAGATGAGCAGGCTGGGCCAGGGTGAATAGGCAAGGAAAAGTCTGTGGGATCTCACTATTATTATTCTCATTTAACAGAGGAGAAAAACTGAGCCCCAGGGAGGGGAGATGACTCACCCAAGCTCACATCGTTGTTAGAGGATGGTGAGACTGGAATCCAGGTAGCTGGACCCTCAAGCCTGCACATTAAACTCACCTGCTGGGTATGGGTGTCCATGGCTGCTGGGGGCAGAAAGAGGAACCTGAAATGGTTTCTGAGGTTTCTCTCTGAGCCATGCCTGGAGCTCAGGCACCTGGAGCTAAGGCCCTTGGGCTGGCTGGGACACCTGCCCCTCTCCCCTTTTCTGATCTCCCCTCTGCCTTCTTCTTTCTTCCCTTTTCTTCATGCCACCTGTGTGCTCCGTGCTAAATGAACAAGAAGAGGTCTCAGAGACAAACTGGCACCACCTCTGTCCCCAGGACACTCATGATTAACTGGGAGGACAAAGATGGGGATCCCTATTATGAAAGTGGTCAGTCTTCAGTTGAGGCCAAAACTAAGGGCCTGGGGCTTGCAGAAGGAGGGGAATGCTTCCAAGAATGCCTCCTCAGTTTCCCCATCATGGTGGGGGTTAAATGAGATATTCTATAGGAAGCACCAAATGCAGCCTGGCATACCAGCTTCATTCATTCATTCATTCATTCACACAGAGTGCCAGTCTCCCAGAATCCAAAATCATAATGGGCAACTATAATTACTCAATTACTCAACGCCAGGCTCAATGTTAAGCACTCTGGATTCATTGCCTCATTTGTTCCACACCAGAATGCCAAGTGGTAGATGCTATTACCTGCCCATTTTACCGATCAGGCGTGGAAGGGTTAAGCAACATGCTCAAGGTCACGTAGTTCCTAAGTGGCAGAGTTGGGATTCAAACTCAGATCAGCCTGGAGACAGAGCCTAAGCGCCCCAGCTGGTACTTCACTCTTGGTCTGGTCCTCAATCCTGGACACCGTGGGTGGGCACGAAGTCTCAGTCTCAGAACCGCGCTTTTCTGGGCCTGCTAGATGGAAAACTTCATGAGGCCAGGAGGAGCTGTCTCTGGACTATCTCTGGCCAAGGCTCACCTCTGGAACCCCTTTGCCTGAAATAATCTAGTAGGTATTTTGGAAATGAATGAATGGATGAATGAATGAATGAACAGCCACCCAGGCAAGTCTCCTGAGATTTCTGGAGGGGACTCTGTGGGCCACTGTCAGGGCTGGAGGTGGGTCCAGGCACCTCTGCCTTGTGGTGTGGCCTCGGAGGGTGATCTGACTGCCTCTCTTGCCTGCCTCTCTACTCCTGCCTCCTCCAGGGTTTAGAGGGCCCATGGAGATGGGGCAGTGGCAGGTTCTGGAAGCCCCCAGATAGAATATCAGTGGCTGAGCCCTTGAAAATCTGATCTCACCCCAGCCCATCTCCCCAAGGTTTCCCCCAGACCATCAATCAGCAGCGAGACACGATTGTATTTTATAGCCAGACCAGGGTGGGGGTGGCATGAAACCCAAGCCCCGACTCCGCCTGGGGTCCTGCCTGCTTAGGGGGATCAAGCAGACCCGGGCAGAGCCTTAACCCTTTGTGGTCCTGTTCCTACCAGCTGTGGGCACAGCTCCTCTCCTCCAACCCTGCCAAACTAGGTCCCTCAGGGGTGACAGAGGGACTTACATGGAGGCAAAAAGGTCTTCTGGAGTGTTGACTGCTCCCAGGGACCTGCAGGAAGGCCCATGGATTAGAGGATGGTTTTGGCCCCACCTGAAAATCTGTGTTCTGGCTCAAGGTCTCTCTGCTTTGTGGCTGTGTGACCTCAGGCAAGTTGCTTCCCCTCTCTGGGCTTGCTCCTCATGTCCCAGCAGCCCCCTTGCTGATCTCACTGTGGCTGTCCCAGTGTCTTCAATGTGGGCGAAACTGGCCTCGGGCTCCACCATCTTCACACCAGAGTCCTTCCTCCGGGAAGAGCTTCTCCACAGAGACTCTTAATCCCTGTTTCCGTTTTGGAACCTGAGGCCCAGATAGGAGTTTCCATTACCCGAGATCATACAGCAGATTGCTGCAAATTAGGCTGGAGCTGCCGATCCCAGGGCTAACACGCTCCTCCCTTCTCCTTTCCTCCCTCCTGCCACTGGAAGGGGATCTGTGGGCCATTCCAGGGTCTTGGGTTGCTTTCAGGGCTAAGGTGATCAGATGGATGTCCAGTCTCCCCTGTGAGTGGAGCTGGGGGGACTCGGGCCAGGGAATAGAAGCTCAGAGTTGGCTTGAAGCCACTGCTCTCAGCTCATGACCTTCCAGGGGCATCCTAGGGAAGATGCCACGTGATCTTCGGGGGAACCAAGGCTGGTGGGAGAAACCATGGGGTGAAGGAATTTGTTTACCTCCAGGAAGGAGGACTGGGGAGGCAGGGGTGACACCTATACCTTTGGGGTGAGTCAGTCCTTGGGCAGAATGGATGACCTTGGAGCCTCAGTGTTGTCATTTCTCAAATGAGAAGGATAACACCGACTTGACTAACGATCTTGAGGCTTGACTACAGGGGTGACCACTCCCAGTTGCTTCACGATCTATGGAACCTGAGTTATCATCAGGGCTGCCCCAGGAGGGGCTGAGCACCCTGTCGCTGAGGGGTATTCAAGTAGACCCAGTATTGTGAGGCTGCAGAGGGCCTCTGGGGGAAGAAGTTGAAAGCCCCTTTCAGAGTGATGGGGTGGGGGTGGGGGTGGGGAGGAGCAATCACGGGGGAGGTGCTGTCTTGGGTCTCCAGTTACCGGCTCCTGGAATCACAGAGGTCATTTTAGGGGTGAGGGAGGGCGTTCCAGGAGCAGCTTCCTTGGGCGGATTAGGCTCTGGGGACGCGGGTGTCACACCAACAGCTGGAGGTGCCGGGTTGATGGATGGCTGTTAGGAAATCAATTTTGTGAAGCCCGGTCAGTGGGGTGGGCAGGCAGGCAGGCCTTGGGGAACCTTGGGTCTAGGATGGGGAGGGGCTCTGTGTCCAGCAGGTGGCAGGCGACCCCTCCCCCAGCACTAGAAGTCCTGTCAATTCCCCTACCCCCTGCCTCTTCCCCTGGCTGTGCCTCAGGCTGAGACCCTCCTCTTCCCTCCTCCTGTGCTCCTGGAGGGGAAAAGGACCCAAGTCCGGGTACAGGGGTAAAGCTTCTAACTGGCTGTGTGACCCCTTCGGGTCTCAGTTTCCCCATGTGTAAGTAGAAGAAGTTAGTCTAAATGTCTCTCATTTCCCAGGAAATAGTGAGCCAGGCTAGCTCCTGCTCATGCTTTAGGTCTCAGTTTAAACATCACCTCTTGGCCGGGCATGGTGGTGGGTGCCCGTGATCCCAGCACTTTGGGAGGCTGAGGCTGGAGGATCGCTTGAGCCCAGGAGCTCAAGGCTGCAGTGAGCTATGATTGTGTCACTGCACCTGAGCTTGGGCAACAGAGTGAGACCCTGTCTCTAAAAAAAAACACAAAAGCATCACCTCCTTAGAGAGCCTGCCCCTCTCCTCCACCCACCCTCCATCCTTCCTCCACTTCTTTCCCTCAGCACTGTCCCCAGTGGCTTCATCTTTTCCCATCTCTCCCTCTAGAAGGTAAGCTCCCTGAGGGAAGCCATGGCTCCTTGCTCCCTGTTGTATTCCAGGGCCTACACATAGGCACATAGTAGGGCCTACCTCTGGCCCATAGTAGGTTCTCAATAAATAATTGCTGAATGAATAATTGGTGGACCCTCTGCTGGACACTCTGGAGGCTCCAGGAAGCAGTAAGATAAGTCCTGGTCTCAAGGAGCTCTAACAGTCTAATGGGGCTGGTGGACATGCTCCCAGATTACTCGAATTCTGAAGCAATGAGCAAAAGGCCAGGCACGGGTTGGACAGATGGCCTGAAGCACAGAGTGGGGTGAAGGGCAAGAACTGATTGGGGAGGGGATTGGGGAGGGGTTGGGGTGAGTCTGTGCCTCTCGGCCGCTGGTTTCACATTGGAGTGTGGGCATCACAGTGGCCACAGGAAGACCAGCCCTGGAAGCTGAGCTCGGGTTAATGGTCCCTCCTCATTAGCTGTCCCAGGGGCTCCTGGCTTTGGCTCAGAGCCTTTAGCATTGCCTAGGTTCTGTATGCTTTGGATTGGAGAATCCCACCCACAGGCAGCTAGAGGAGGCAGGGTAGCATATTGGGTGCAAGTCACTGCTGCTCTCTCCTGGATGACCCTGGGGCAGGCCTTAGCCTCCCTTTCACACCTGCTGTATGGAAGGAGGTCAGCATCTCCACTCAACGCAGACACTGCTGTGCTAAACACACGGCCTCACTGTGCCTGGCACATCGTAAGCCCTCAGTCTCCTCTCCATAATCAAAGGAACCTTCATACTCATATCCCAGCAGGGAAAATCGAGCCCCCAGAGGGGAAGTCCTGAATATTTAGTTAAGGGCCTAAGTTGTCCGCAGAGTCAGGGAAGAAGCCTATCAGTGGTTTTCACCTTTTCCCCACTCTGCCTAATTTCTCTGCTTTGGATGAGACTTTTCAGAAACTCCACTGGAATCCTGCCTCTGCTCCTGATAAATCTTGATTTGTAGAAAAGAGAACTGGGAGGGCATTGTCCAATCAATCTGGCAGATGAGTGACTAAGGCCCAGATAGCTCCCTGGCGCAAGGTCAACTGAGCTTGCTAGAGGCAGGGCAGGTCAAAGATGGAACCAGGATCCCCTCTGGGAGCTGCTGGTGTCTCCTGGCCGTGCCTCTGGATATGGGGTCGGGGGTAGCACTGTAGATGATCTTTCCTCCTCCTCCTTCTCACTCTCCTTTTTCTTCCTTAAAAAGAAAACAAAACAATGGATCCCCCATGACTTGAAGAATGGCCCAAATCCTGTGTCTGGCCCCAGAACGTTTTATGACTCTTTCCAGCCAGGGATGTGAAACTCTGGCGACATGAGCTCCCCTTTCCTTGGCCCTGGCCCGGGAAGGCTCATCCATCTTCCCAGCTGGCGGCTGCATGTGGGAAAGGCCCCGCTGGCAGGGGCGACACCTGTCGCTCTCACTCTCCCTAAGCTCAGCACCGAGGATCCTTCCAGTCCCTCGTGGAGGGGGTGATAGGGGTGGGAGAGGGCCTGGGGAACCTCTGTCACAGTCACAGACCCGGAGCATTGCTGACATTGTCAGGGTGACAGGGCTGTGATAAGAGTGGGGGTCCCTAAAAGCCTGGGCTTTCCCACTGCTCTAGTATGCTGGTTTCTCTTCCAGAAGAGGTGGCAGGCCCTGGGGGCCCCCAGAGAGGAGAGGAGCCAGCCCTGGCCCTGCTAGGGCTTGAACTCCAAAAGCAAGACGGAGTCAGCAGGCAGTTACAGTGCAAAGGTGGCACGGGCAGTGAGGGGAAGGGCAAGCTAGGCTGCAGGAACAGCATCTGTAAAAGCCCAGAGGCTTGGCAGGGCAGGGCATGTTGGGAAACTCACAGGGTATGAGATCGGCGCGGGGAGCTGGATTAGAGACAGGGCATGCTTGTGGACTAATTTTGACAGTGATCTCAGGTGGCTGTGGGTTCACATGCAGGAGCAGGACACCTAAAAACCTCTCTGCTCTCAGAGTGAAGGAGGGATTGAGGTAAACAACAAGGCAGAGAACAATAGGTGAGGTCAGGGATGCGTTCCCACGGAAGGCAGAGGGGAGACTGAGAACAAGCCTGAGAGTCAAATCCTCTTGGGCTGCACCCAACCCGGTACTCCTGGCAGTGTCCCTTGTGAAGGTACCTCCCTTCTCTGGGCCTCAGTTTCCCCACCTTTGTAATGAGGGAGTTGGACAGACAAAGTGTGGTGGACCTCTGACCAGCCCGAGTTACTACGCAGCTCTGCCATTAATCAGTGATGGAGACATGCCCCTCCCTCAGTTTCTCTATTTGTAAAATGCCAAAATCACAGGCACGTGGGAGCACCCACCTGCCATTTGTAAGGTGCCTAGCACAGGGCCTGGCACACATAGAGGAGCAGTGACTGAGAATTTCTTTGTTTTAGCCCATCCCAGGTTAAAGTCACCCATTCCTGTTATTCCTGTAATTGGAGTCTTGCTGGGTATACAAGAGCACTTGGTGCTAAAGGAAAATGGTGGCCAAGGGAGCCCTGGGTGGGGCCGTGGAGGCACCACTCAGATTTCAGAGATCCAGGGACCCACAGAGCACGGAGGAATTTTCCCAGGCTGGGGGCGGCAGGCAGCTGGAAGCCATCCGTCCCAGGGAAGGGAAGGATCAGGGATCTTGCCAAGGTCTTTCCCTGGGAACCAGAACTCGGGAGGGAGGCAGGATTCTCCCATCCAGCCTGGAAAGACGAAACCCTTCTGCCCGGGCAGCTGCTTACGGGGATGCCAAAAACCAACCGGCCTGGCCCCTGGGCTCCCCTGGGGCTGTGATAGTTGGGGGTGGCATTTGGATCCCAAAGAGCTCTGGGAGCCAGGAGGGCCCTGCCTGGAAGCAGCCACCCTCGGTGCCTGAGTAGCCTTTAGCATAGACTTGCCCTGGGAGGGGACTTGAGGACGTTGCCCCCAGGGTGCTGGGGTTTCCCCTGGGTATCCAGAGTGCCATAGCCCAGGAGACAGGGAGGTGGGGGCCCCGTGGCACAGCAACAGCCCCACTTTGGACCCTGGCGGACTCCAAGTTCAAGTTCATTTCAGGGTCAGTATTATCTGCTCTGCAAGGTTGTTGCGAAGATTACAGATAATATCTGAGAAGCACCAGCACATAGTAGGTGCTCAGTAGAGGCTAATTATATTACTGGAGGAGGTGTAGACAAATGATTAAGAGCACAGGCAGAGCCTGGCTGCCTGGGTTCAAATCCCACCTCTGCCACTTCCCGGCTTGGTTAATTCATGAACATTTCTGAACCTCAGTTTTCTCATGTGCTGCACTTTGGACTTGCCTGGCAACACAGTGAGTCCTCAGTAAACACAAGCTGTTATGGCCATGATTGTTGCTACTAACATTGAATGAATGAATGCAGGCTTTTAGCCCGGTCGGCAGAATGAGAGTACTCTTTTTTTTTCCTTGCCAACCTTGATAACAATAAGAACTGCCCCTTACTCCATGCCTTCTGTGCCCTGGGTACCCTGCCTGAAGACTTACATATGCAATCTCAGGGTCTGTCTGCCGCTCAGGATAGAATAATGTACTGTCTCGTTTTGCAGGAGGGGATAGAAAGACCCTGAGATATGGAGAGACTCACCCAAGGTGTCACAGCTTGTGAGTGACATGGAGAAAATTTCAACCCAACTTCACAGAGCAAGAGGAGCAGACTGAAGGAGGATGTCCAGGCAACGGAGACAGACACAGATACAGTGGGAAGAGCGCTGGACTGGGAGTCAGGAGTCGTCCAGCACTGTTGTCCTAATACACAGTGGCTAACCTTTGTGAGCCTCTGTATTCTCCTATGTAGCTGGAGATAATAAGAGACGACACTGAATGGGGTTGGGATGGGCCTTCATCGAAATCATGTGTGTAGAGTGCTTGGCACAGTTCCTGGTACGAAGTGAGTGCTGGTGGCAGTGGGGTGTCGGGAAGAGGGTTTGTGTTGTTGTTATTCATGGTATTACTGGGTTTGCTACTAATGTAGAAGGTGTTACTGGTGGGTTAAGGTAGTAGTAGCAGCTGTTGTTGGAATAATTGTTGCTGCTGTTGTTGATGGCGGTGATATGGTATTGGTGACGGTGCTGGGGTGTTGATGTAATTGGTAGTAGTGTTAGTATTGGTCATGTTTTTGCTATTGGTGTTGGGGTTGTTGATGTGGCGTTGACACTGACGGTGTTGCTGTTAATGTCGCTGTTGGTAGTGCTGTTAGAGAGGGATCGTGTTGCTGGTATTGATCATGTTGAAGTTATTGGTGTTGGTGTTGAGGTTGTTGTTATTGGGAATGGTGGTGGTGATGGTGATAGTAGTGTTAATGTTTTACTGGTGATGTAGGTGTCATGTTGTTATTCGCGTTGGGTGTATTGTCACTACTAGTAATGTTGAAGTTATTGGTGTTGGTGTTGAGGGTGTTCTTTTTATTGTTATTGGAGGTGGTCATGTTATGGAGTTGATGGTGGTGGTGTTGCTATTAATGTTATTGCTAATGGTGGTGTTGGTGGTGGTGCTAACATGATTACAGGTGGTGTTAGTGTTGTTGATGGTGTTGGTGCTAACATTATTACTGGTTTCGGTGATGGTGGTGGTGGTGTTAACATGATTACAGGTGGTATTTGTGTTGGTGATGGTGTTGGTGCTAATGTTGTTAGTAGGTTTGGTGTTGGTGTTGGTGGTGCTAACATGATTACTGGTGGTATTAGTGTTGGTGGTGGTGTTGGCACTAATGTTATTACTGGCTTTGCTTTTGGTGGTGGTGGTGGTGCTACCATGATTACTGGTAGTGTTAATATTGGTGTTGGTGCTAACATTATTATCGGTTTTGGTGGTGTTGGCATCGGTATTAATGTTACTGCTGATGGTGGTGGTGGTGGTGGTGCTAACATGGTTACTAGTGGTGTCAGTGTTGGTGATGGTGTTGGTGCTAACATTATTACTAGTTTTGATGGTGGTGGTATTGGTATTGGTGCCAACATTATTGCTGGTGGCGGTGTTTGTACTAATGTTATTACTGGTTTTGGTGGTGGCAGTGGTGCTAACATTGTTACTGGTTTTGGTGGTAGTGGTGGTTTTGGTGGTGGTGGTGGTTTTGGTGTTGACATTGTTACTAGTGGTGTTGGTGGTGGTGGTGTTTGTACTAATGTTATTACTGGTTTTGGTGGTGGTGGTTTTGGTGTTGACATTGTTACTAGTGGTGGTGGTGGTGGTGGTGGTGTTTGTACTAATGTTATTACTGGTTTTGGTGGTGGTTGTTTTGGTGTTGACATTGTTACTAGTGGTGTTGGTGGTGGTGGTGGTGTTTGTACTAATGTTATTACTGGTTTTGGTGGTGGTGGTGGTGCTGTTGATGCTGACATTGTTACTGATGTTGTTGTTGGTGGTGGTTTGAGGGATGCTGTTGTGTTTTGCGTGTAGCACCCGCCCAGCCATGCTGAAACAATGCCATGGCCAGCATCCTTTCAGCTGTCTAGCCAGACTTGCCTGAAGGCATCTGTACCTGCGGCCATGCCTGTATGCTTTCTTTGGCATCTGGCTTTCTTTGCCGTTCCTTGTTTTTCTTTTGAAAAACCCAGCATGGACTGCAAAGGGTATGGCCACCGTTCAGTGGGGTTAGGGAGGGGATCCGGGTGTCCGGTAAGGCTGCTAAGTGAGGTCTTTGAGTTGAGTGAGAGATTACCCTAGGTTGGAGGCAACCTAGGATGCGGGTGAGACCTGGGGAAGGTGAGGCCCACAGAGCCTTCCCCACGGGGGCTTTTCCTTCCCTCCAGCTCCCCTCTCCCTCCTCCCCGCAACTCTCTTTCTGTCCACCCTTGTTGTTCTCTGATCCACTTATTCAGCAGACTCACTGGGGGCCCTTGGTACCAGGCCTTGAGAGGGCCTCTGAGGTACAGAGATAAATACGGCACTATTTTAGGCCACAAGTGACTGCGAGCACCTTGAGCACAGGGAGCTGGCCTACCTTGTTCATCACAGCATTCCCAGCACCTGTTGAATGAATGAATGAATGAATGAGTGCACAGATGTAGCCATGCCACCCCTGTCTCCGGGAGCTCACACACTGGTGAGACCATCAGTGGTTGCAGTGGCATGGAGCCCAAGGGAGGGAGGGATCAACTCTGCCTAAGGGGTCCAGAAAGCTTTCCTCAATAGGTGGCGCCTGACCTGGACATGACAAAGACCCAAGCGGGAGGAGGGAAGAAGGAAAGGCTGTGCATCTGCAGAAACCAGCCTTTACGTGGGGCCAGCTGACCTCACTTCTCCCCCTCCTTACTTCCTGAGACTTGGTGGGGGGTGCTGGTCAGTGAGGAGCCTCTTGGGCATGAGGCCCTGGTGAGCTGCCTCCTTGGGTTGGGTTGGGGTGGAGCTTGGTCAAAGCCTTGCTGGAGGGTGCTAGTATGGGCCCAAGTGCAGCTTGGGGATGGCCTAGAATCCTCATGGAGTCCAGAAGGGTCCTTAGAAACTGGCCGCCCTAGTGGTTCCCAACTGGGTTCTTGAGGCCTTGGGATTCCACTGAGGTACCTCTGCAAATGAGAAGGGACTGAAGGCCCCAGCCCCAGGCATAGCAGCACCTTTATTCCATCTTCCCCTTCCATGGCTTTTTGTTAGAGGATCAAAATCCTTACTGTGGCTGGCAGGGACCATGGCCCAGCTCCCCCGGGCCTTTTGGTCCTCCCCATATACCAGCTTCCCACTCCCAGCCATGCTGTTCCCTGAGTCTGGGACATCCAGTGGATTCCTATGTATCCAGGCCTTTGCTTCCTCAGGGCAGCCCTCCTGAGCCCCCAGAAGGACCCTGCACTATCCTCCCATCCCCTGGCACCCCGGTCTGCCCCTGGCACCCTTTCACTTCCCGTCTCACATTCCGTATTGAAACCATTTGTTCTCTGCCTTCCCACCCACAGTCAGCTCCAGGGGGCAGGAAGGAGGCCTGTCTCCTTTGCTGCTCTGTTCCCAGGGGCCAGCCCAGGGCCCGCAACAGGAGGTTCTCAGTGAATTATTGAAATAAACTGTCTCTTCCAGCCCCTGTGGATTGTAGATAGACTGAGGTCCAAAGTGGGATGTGACGGTCCCAGGGTCATGCAGCAGGTCAGCAGCAGAGGCAGCCTGTGTGTCCTCTGTCTCAGGCTCCTCCTACTGATCCCTGTGACCTCTCCAGGGCTCTTCTCTCACCTTCCCTGGGTGAATCCTCTCCTGTTCTGTCCCCTCCTCCCTGTCTTAATCCTCGCACTTCCTCTGAACACTCTCTGAAACATCTGCAAGCTGGGATGGGCATGGGAAGCTGGCAGTGGCTTTGGCTCCCACTGGAACACAGGAAGTACCCCACCCTCAGCTCTGAACACTTGGCCTAGACCCTTCTTCTCTAAGCCCCAGCCTGGGAAAGGCTCCCCTGGCCCCAGTGTGGCATTCCTGGCCCAACTTTGCCAAGGGCCTCAGCTGGTGAAGGCCAGGAAATGGCGGGCAGGGGGTGCTGGCATCCAGACCCTCATGGATGAGGTCAGGGTATTTTCAAGAAGCGGCTTCCTGTCCCAGCTGCTCCCCCATCTCACTTGTGATGGGGGTCCCCAATTGCAAGAGGCGGTCAGGGGAGAGAGGGCTTGGTGAGGAGTGGCTGGCGGCCAGGGTGGGATGAACGGTGACACCAGAGAGGCCAGACCACTTCTGGGAAACACCCTTGAAAATCGATTCTTGGTGCGGAAAACCAGCAGGCAAAGCGGGGTCTAGCAGGGTCTTTCGGGGTCTTGTGGGCTGTGGCATGTTCCCCTCTTTCCTCTGGGGCTGCCATGCCCAGGGAGGCTCGGTTCCACCCGGTTCTGCCAGGTTCCCAAGGAACCACTGCCCGTCTGGATGTACAAGGCTGCCGCCAGCTAAGCAGGGACAAGAACAACAACAATAACAGCCGTGATGTTTACTTAGCAATTCCTACTTCACTGTGCTCCAGGAGGGACTTGGGGCAGTGTTCAGTTTTGCCAATGATCAAATGCTCTCACATAGTAGGCACACAGCAAATATCAGTGGAATATTACCATCTTATTCCTTTGGGTCTTCACAACAACCTTGACAAGCGGGAAGTATTACTAATTCCCATTTTGCAGATGAGGAATCTGAGGCTCCCAGGTTAAGAGTTTTGTGCCAGGGCTCCTAGTGTGTGTGAGCAGCCCTGGGGCTTTGACTGCAGACCCCACCGTCTACAGTGGGCAAGTGGGGGTGCGTGTGGCAGAAGGCCCTAGAGGCGGCTCCCGTCCTGGGCAGCCAGGAGAGTGCTGAGGAGACAGAAATCGTAGACTGTGGTGCCACAGGCTCCAGAACAAACAGGCAACCCACCAAGGAACACTTTCTAGTGTTTGCTTATTTTTTCTTCTGATTATTACAGTAAGGCATGCTTGTTTGAGGAAATACAGAGAAGTAGAAAGAAGAAAATAAACACACCACCCAATGGCAAATGAGACTAAACCAGAGTTGAGGGGCAGGTGGTGGGGGTTGAAAGCAGGACACTTTGGGCTTACAGTTCTCTTCTGCCCCTGGGACAGTGACTCCAATTTCCTGAGACTCAGTTTCCTTTTTTGTAAGATGGGAATAAGAATCCCTTTCAACATCATGGGAGGATTGTCTGAATAAGATGAGCTGATGCTTATAAAGAGCCTTTCATAGTGTTATTGTGGAAGAGTGGCCTCCACCTTCCCCACTACCATCGTCCCATCATTAGAGCCATGCTGTATAGACTTTTGAATCCCGCTTAAAAAAAATCTTTATTTTGAAATCACTATGGATTCACAGGGATTCACAAAGAGTACAGAGGGGTTCCATGTACCCTTCATCCAGTTTCCCCCAATAGTAACATCTTACATAGCTCTAGTTTGATATCAAAGCCAGGCAGTTGACATTGGGACAATGTGTTGTATAGTTCCCTGCTTTTTCTCTTTTTTCTTTTCTTTTCTTTTTTTTTTTTGAGACAGAGTCTTGTTCCGTTGCTCAGGCCAGAGTGCAGTAAGGTGATCTTGGCCCATGGCAACTTCTGCCTCCCAGGTTCAGGTGATTCTCCTGTCTCAGCCTCCCAAGTAGCTCTGACTACACGCGTGTGCCGCAACACCTGGTTAATTTTTGTATTTTTAGTACAGACGGGATTTCGCCATGTTGGCCAGGCTGGTCTCGAACTCCTGACATCAAGTGATCTGCCCGCCTTGGCCTCCCAAAGTGCTGGGATTACAGGCATGAGCCACTGGGCCTGGGCAGTTCCCTGCCATTTTATCACATGTGTAGATTTGTGTAACCACCACCACACCCCAGATACAGAACACAAAGACCCCTGTGCTACCCCATTATAACCATGATCCCCTTCCTCCCGCAACCATCTCTAACCTCTGGCAGTCCCTAATCTGTTGATCTACCATTTCATCATTTCAAGAGCGTTATAGAATTGAACTCATACAGAATGTGACTTTGAGTTGGCTTTTTTCTTTTCTACCCAGCAAGACCTTTTTTTTTTTTTTTTTTTTTTTTTGAGACAGGATCTTGCTCTGTTACCCAGGCTGGAGTGCAGTAATGCGATCTCGGCTCACTGTAGCCTCACCCTCCCGGGCTCAAGCAATCCTTCTACCTCAGCCTCCAGTGTAGCTGGGACTACAGGCACATACCACCATGCCTGGCTAATTTTTGTAGGTTCTTTTTTGTTTTTGTTTTTGTACAGGTGGGGTTTTGCCATGTTGCCCAGGCTGGTTTCAGACACCTGAACTCAAGGGCTCCACCGGCCTTGGCCTCCCAAAGTGCTGGCATTATAGGAGTGAGCCATTACACCCAGCCCCAGCATGACTCTTTAGAGATTCACCCAGGTGTTGTATATATCAGGAGTTGATTCCTTTTCGTTGCTGAGTGTTATTCCATGGGATGGATGAGCCATGGTGTGCCTAACCATGTACCCACTAAAGGGCATTTTGGTTGTTTCCAACTTTTGGCCATTATAAATACAGCTGCTACGAATGTGTGTGCACAGGTTTTGTGCAGACATGAACTTTCCTGTCTCTGGGATAAATGCTCAGGAGCACTACTGCTGTGTTGCGTGGTATGTGTATGTTTGGTTTTTAAAGGAACTGCTAAATTTGGTGGCAAATGGCAAGAGATGAGGCAGCAGAGACAGAGGCTGAGGGACAGGACATGGGGTGATTTGTGCTAGAAACATAGCTCCAGCCACAGGGGGCCTGGGTGATTGGCGGAAAGAGGCAGGGAGATCATGGAGACCCCCGAGCATCCAGGGAATGTGGGAATCATAGCCAGATGGAACCTCGGAATCCCTAAGCTGGGGGAGCCCCCAAAATTCCCTCCCTTTGCAGTCATGGAAGTGAGCCCTGCAGAAGGCAAGTGACCAGCCCAAGGTCACACGGAATGATGGTGGCAGATCCAGAATAAGGGTAAAGAAGGGGGAGACTGAGTGAGCTCCTGGCCCTGTGATGGATGTCAGAGGCACCACTCAGGGAACCCTCCCCGCTGCCCCTAGCTTCCACCACCCATCCCTCACCCCGCCACAGCCTTCCCGCAGAGTTTGGACTGTCACATTGCTGAGACCCCGGATGCTGACTCTCTCCCAAGCTTACTCCTGCCTAGGCCTCTCCGGAGACCACCTTCTTGGGCAACAGCCAGGCTTCCCAGCTAAAATCTGATGCAACTAATGGAAGCTGATGGCCAAAAGGTCTCTCTGTGAATCGGGGCCTAATCAGAGGCGGCTGCAGCCACAGCTGGGCTGTGGGAAGGGTGCGGCCCACAGTGCTGGTCCCCGTGGCATCCCTTCTGCCATGGCCACAGAAGAAGAGGACCAAGTTCCAGGCTGTGGGGTCTTCATGGACCCCCATTTGTTCATTCCACAAGATTTACTGAAGACAACCACATGCCAGGTGCTGGCAACACAGCTGTGACCTAGACTGATGTGAGGCAGATGGCCGTGGCGCTGGCTTCATGGGGCTGGCAGCCTGAATGCGGCGGGAGGTGGGGATCAGGTAGACAGGGCCCTCTCACTTGGAAAGCAAGGCAGGGAGGGGGATGGACGCTGCCCTGGAGAGAGTGTGCCTGGGCTTGAGACGATGGAATTAGGGAAGGATGAGAAGGAGGAGGCCAAGCAAAGATCTGGGGGAGAGCATTCCAGGCAGGGGGAGCAGCAAATGCAAAAGCAGAACTTTGAACCAGAAGTCCTGGGTTCAAAGCCTGAGGCTGCCACGATGTGCTGAGGGACCTCGGGTCAGCGCCCTTTCATGTCAGGTCGCCTATTGGAGTTAGACTTGCTCATGCTTCCAAGCCTTAGTTTTGTTTTGTTTTGTTTTATTTTATTTTATTTTATTTTATTTTATCTTATCTTATTTTATTTATTTTACTTTAAGTTCCAGCATACATGTGCAGAATGTGCAGGTTTGTTACGTAGGTGTACACGTGCCGTGGTGGTTTGCTCACCTATCATCAACCCGTCATCTAGGTTTTAAGCCCTGCATGCATTAGGTATTTGTCCTAATCCAAGCCTTAGTTTTGGATAAGGGAAGACTGGGAAAGCCACATGGGGCGTGGAAGGGGAGCTGAGATTTCAGAGGTGTGAAAATTCCACCGGAAGCCTGCTGGTCTGTGCTGCTGGTCTGTGCTGCCGGCAGACAGCAGGCTCAAGCTTTCTGTGCTCTGGCTAATTGAATTAACTCTTAGCACTTGAGCTGCCAATGCCCCCAGCTCTAGGTTTCTCACATTCAGCCAACTACGACAGTAATTTAGGAAAGGGTATTACCGTATTCATTTCTCCAAGGTGGCTGGAGAGAATCATCCTGCAGGTGGTGCCCCTGAGGAGGTAGACTAGATGGCTCCAGGAAGGGCTGGGCCTCTGATGGGAATCGGGGAGATTAAGAACAGGCAGGTGGAAAAACTGCCGTGAGACCCAGAGCTCCCCTCCTGTCCTCACTCTGGGGAACCCCCAGAATGATGGGGAGAATCCGCCCCTGTTTCGGGGAGCTACCGGATCGGGGAGGCATAGCAATTGCCCTGATAGAGTTTCCTGTCTGATTCTTAAAACCAAACCAAAAGACAGAAACACATACCAGGAAAGGTAAAAATAAAATGGGATCTGGTTGCTGTGGACTGCGAGAGAGCATTGCAGAGTCGTTTGTCTTGCGTGAACTCTGGGGCAGGCGGAGAGATGCCTGGTTGGGCCAAGGTGCTCATGGATGGGTGGTGAGAGACCCCGGAGCAGTGGGTTAGGAGAGTCAGCCTGACTGGCTGTGTGGCCTTGGGCCTGCTATTTCACCTCTTGTGTTTCAGTTTCTTTCATCTATAAAACAGGAGGTTGTGGAGTTTAAATTAACTCTTATCTTCTGAAGAGTGTGGAACAGTGCTTGGTATATAGTAAGTGCTTGACAAATAGATATTATTTGGGTTATGTCTGCTCTCCCCACTTTGCAGCGAGAAGATAGGCTCAGGGAGAAGCAGTAATTTGCCTGCAGCCCCTCAGCTTGCCGGTGGCTGTACCGGGACTTGAACCCAGACACCCTGACTCTGCACCGGGTCATCTGTTCTCTGCACTGTGTTCCCACTATGCCCGCGTTAATGACCCTCCAAGAGCCTCACAGTCGCTCTGTGAAGCCATCCAGGGAGGGACCAGTGCCCCGTTCTACAGATGAGAAACTGAGGTCCAGAGAACACTGACTATCTACAGCCTGGAACCACATCTTGTTCCCTGTAGCATCTCCAGCCCTTGACCCATAGGCTGTGATCAGACAACACTTGTTAAGTCGAAGATGAAAAGAGGAAGGAATCGGGGGTGAGGGTCGGGGGTAAATAGGGAACTTAGGATGATTTAATGGCCTCTAGACTGGGGCTGACGATCCAACCCATTTCTTTTGCATCCCAGGCTAGCCTCTCTCTCCCTGTGCCACACAGCCCATCCTAGATTCAGACGTCTGACTTGGGCTTCCACCCCAGGCCCCTCCTCTGGGCTGGAGTGTCTCGTTTGCAGCCTGTACCCCTAAGCTGGGGAGCTATATGAGGAGGGGGTGGGGCATGGAGCCTCTGAGCCTGGGTGCTGAGGCTTCATGTTCGGGGCCTTGGGAAACCTCACACCTGGCTGGGGAAGATGACAAGCACGGCAGAACAGTGTCTGTGACATCCTGTGAATTAATCTGAGCATCCTGGGCCCCGGGCAGTACAAGCGGTGGCAGCAGGGGGAATCCTGTCTCCAGCCTTGATTAAATCAGAACACGCTGCCAGTCCATACCCATTAGCACAGTCAGAGAGGGCAGCTAAGGTGGAGAAGACATGACTGATGAGGGGAGGGGGCACTTCTCCACCAGCTAAGGTGGAGAAGACATGACTGATGAGTGCAGGGCCAGGCAGAGGCTTGGGCAGCCCAGACAGGGCAGGAGCCTAAGAAGGGCTCACTGGACTTGGCCCCACATCTGGGGAACAGAGCTCCCCATCTCCAACCACCCTCGCCTGGTGATGCAAGCTGCTCCTGGGGGTCTTGGGTGAGTACCAGCTGAGCAAGTTCATGTGGTCCCTGCAGACCCCAGGGGTACTTATTATTCTGTATGCGTAGAGGAGACTTCTCAAACTGGGTGTTGTTGGATGAGTAGGAGTTTTCTTGGCTCACTGGCCTTATCTCTTATTTTCTCCCCTTCCCATGGTTGGCTAATTCACACCTCTGTGCCTTTGCACATGCCATTCTCTCTGGCTTCTTCCTTCCCCTACTGTGCCACCTGGCAAACTCCTACATCTTGTGAAAATAAAGAAGACCGACCCAATGAGAAAAGCAAAGGCTATTTATTCTGAGCTTGCTGTAGCAAGGGAGTCAGCCTCCATCACTTGTGTTTTGGCAGAGATTCAAAGAGAGGAGCGGCGGGGGGAAAAGAGAAGCCTCGGGTGTGGCCCGATGGGAGGCCATGGCCATGGGGAGGCTGGAGGTGGCTAACTAGAAGGAGAGCATCCCGTGTGATTGGTTAGGGGTGCACATTTGGCTTTGTCTAGTTGTAAGTTGGATGCAGGAACAAAACTTAGGGAAGCTGTCAGTTATTAATCAGGGCTTGACCATTTTGGGTCTATTGTTATAGAAGTTATTGTTTAGCTTTCTGGATCGTCCCTAGAGATAGCATGTCTGACTTCCAGCAGGCTGGCTTCCTGGGTAATTTTTTCCTTTTGCAGATGAGGGAGTTTGTTTCTTGGGTGGCAGGGTGCTGTGGGTTGTGGGTTAAAGTTCTATTTTTGTATATGGTCTGGCCGTTGTCTATTTGTATATTCAGTCTTTCAACATTGTTCAAGAACAAGATCAAGGGCCACTGCCTCCAGGAAGCCTTCCCTAGCCTCCAAGATCAGAGTGGGTATCCTCCTTCCATGCTCCCATACTCCTCTCCAAGGAGGCATCTTGGTCATTAGGTCAGACGATTACGGGTTTGAATCTCATTTCCTTTCCCATTAGCAGTGCGTGTCCTGAGCCATGAGGCTTAACCTGTCAGCTTCCTCATCTGTAAACTGGAAGATAATAATAGCACTGTCATGAAGGTTAGTTGCTTGGAAAACTGCTACTGTTATTATTAGCACTATTATTGCCACCAGCCCAGCAAGCATCTGGATGGTCAGTGATCATTTGTTTATGAATATCTTTCCTCTTTAGACTTGGGGTGGGGGATGCTGGGAGAGAAATATCAGCTCCAGGTCCCGCCACTCCCCATCAACCACCTACCTGGATTCAAGTGCAGCCCTGGTACTGCACAGATATTCTTACCTGTCAGC
Organism: Macaca mulatta; assembly: GCF_049350105.2. NCBI lineage: Eukaryota > Metazoa > Chordata > Mammalia > Primates > Cercopithecidae > Macaca > Macaca mulatta. Next base: position 222,192,384 of record NC_133406.1, read on the forward strand.
CTGACCCCCACTAAACTGGAAGCTCCTTGAGGGCAAAAGTGATTTCTTATTTATCATGGTTATCCTTTTATGAGACAGGGTCTGGCTCTGTTGCCCAGGCTGGAGTTCAGTGGCATGACCATAGTTCACTGTAACCTCCAACTCCTGGGCTCAAGTGATCCTCCTGCCTCTGCCTCCTAAGTTGCTGGGACTACAGGTATATGCACAACCATGAGTGGCTAATTTTGTTTTGTTTTGTTTTGTTTTGTAGAGACAGAGTCTCACTTATGTTCCCCAGGCTGTTCTTGAACTCCAGGCCTCAAGTGATCCTCCCACCTCGGCCTTCCAAGCGCTGGGGTTAAAGGCGTAAACCACTGTACCTGGCCTCCTCTCAGGTCTTAGTGCTTAGCTCAAGATCTGCCCAGGAATGGCAGCCAAGAGGTTAACTGATAAGTGAATAAATAAGTAAGTGAATGAATGAATGCACAGTGTGGTCTCAGATTATCTTTTCCTTCCTTTTTCCACTCACAGGCATGAGCAGACCTCCCCTCCTTCCTTGGTTCTAACAGGAAGCCTCTGTGTGTGTGTGTGTGTTTGTGTGTGTGCGTTTGGGGGTGGATAGCTGGGACCCATGCCCCTTGGGGGAGGTTTATACTGAAGGAAAGTTGGAGAAATGGGAAGAGGAGGATGGAGAGGAGAACAAGGGCTCCATTAAAGGCAGCCTTTGCCAACTGGAACTCCCCAGTGGCAGGTCAGGCTTCCCCTAGAGGGGATAAGTTCCCTGTCACCAGAGGTGTATAACCAGGATCAGAGGTGCTACAGAGCCTTTGTTTCATTCATTCACTGTTTTTGTTTTTGTTTTTGTTTTTTTTTGAGGCAAGGTCTCTCTCTGTTGCCCAGGCTGGAGTTCGGTGGTGCTATCTCGGCTCACCACAACCTTCTCCTCCCGGGTTCAAGTGATCCTCCTACCTCGGCCTCCCTTGTAGCTGGGACTACAGGCACTCGCCACAATGCCAGGCTAATTTTTGCATTTTTTTGTAGAGATAGGATTTCACCATGTTGCCCAGTTCGGTTTCGAATGCCTGAGCTCAAGTGATCCTCCCGCCTCAGTCTCCCAAAGTGCTGGGATTACAGGTGTAAGCCACCATGGCCAGCCATTCACTGATTTTTGTATGCATTTATTGAGCACCTCTTTATGCTGATGGATAAACAACATAAATTTTAGGATGGAAAATTTAATCAGATCTGTGATTTCAAAAGCATGGGGTATGTGGAATGAGAACCCTATTTATCCCTCCCTGGCCAAAAGTGTCTTAACTCTATGTTACAGGAGCTTTCTGACAGCCCGCCATCTCTCCCTCTCTCTAACTTTCTCTCACAAATCACAGGAAAGAGGAAAAAGCCATTCTCGGGAAAACACATGCCTAACCACAAAGAAAGGCAGTTCTCATTAAAAGCTCAGCAACTAAGGGTGGACAAGTAGTTTTCACTTCAGGATGTCAAGGAGATGATAAGCTGAGCCCCTGCTGTAAGCAACAGATTTTTATGTTAAAGTTGTCTTTTTCTAAAATTTTGTATTGCCGTACATCCTAAACACAGAAAAGAGCACAAATTGTAGGCATGCAGCTGGAAAATTTTTCACCAGGTAAGTGCACCTGGGAAGCCAGCATCCAAGTCAAGAAATAGAACATCACTGGTTTCCCAAACCTCCCCGATCCCTCCTGCCCGTCACCACCCCTCAAAAATAGCCACTTTCCTATACATGGAATCACACAACACATTCCATTGTGTGCTTGACTTCTTCTACTTGACCTGCTGTTGCGCATGGCTAGTTGATCTTCATTCACTGATTCTCAGTGTCTTGTATTCTATTCCGTTGCATGAATAAACCTCAGTTTCTTGATCAGTTCTACTCTTGAGGGACATTTGAACATGTCCCTTCCTTCTGAAGGCAACCACTGCCCTGATTTCTACCCCCATGGATTAGTTTTGCTTGTTCTAAATGGAATCCTACAGTAACACTATCCTTTTGACTTGTTTGTCTTGTTTATTGCCTGTCTGCCTGACTAGGATATAAGCACCGTAGGTATGGATTTTTGTTTGTCTTGTTTATTGCTAAATTCCCAGCCTCTAGAAAAGTGTCCTAGATTAGATTTCCAGAGGTGCTCAGTCTCTAGGTACATGTCATACTCAGTAAAATATTTGTTGAATAAATAAAGTTATAGAGTTGCCTTTTCATTCACCCATTGGCTCATTGTTTCTTCTTAGAGAGGCAGGAGAAAACATTAAGCAAGAGGGGCCTGGAGTTTTGGTTTGGGGTTCCACAAATAGCCACGAGCATTGTTGCAAAAGGCATAAGCACACCTGTTGAATATGTACTTAGGAGTGGCACTGGTGAGCCATAGGGAAGGCACATGTTCACCTTTACAGACACTGCAAAAACAGTTTTCCAAGGTGATCATGCCAGTTCACGCCCTAACAGCAGAGCATGAAGAGGTCCACCACATCCTCCACAGTACTTAGTGTCTTCTCCTGTGTCCTCATTCTGATATGTAGTTTTAATTTGCATTTCCTTAATGATTCATGACATTGAGTATCTTTTCATGTTCATTAGCCATTTGGGTGTTTCTTCTGTCAAGTATCTGTTCCCATCTCTTGACCATATTTCTATGGGTTTGTCTTTTCCACATTTATTAGTAGAAAAACTTTTTAAGACATATAATGGATATGAGTCCCTTGTCAAATATATTCAAATATCTTATCTTTCTCTGTAGGTTGCATTTTCACTTTCCTAATGATACTGTTTGATGAATAGCAGCTCTTAATTTTAACATAGCCAATTTAGATAGTTTTCTTTGATGGGTAGCACATTTTAGAGCTGTTGAAGAAATTTCTGCCTGCTTCAAGGTCACAGAGATGTTCTGTTTTACTGTAAAATTTTACTATTTTACCTTCCACATTTAGATCTGCAATCCATCTGGAATGATGTTCTGTGTATGGCGTGAGGAAGGGTTTAGAATTTTTTTTTTTTGTATGGATTTTCAATTCCCACTGCTGTTTATTGGGATGTTCAGTTATTGGTGGAGGTAGGGAATGCCAGGGGGGTGGTGGGAAATGTGCTGGTAGAGACATTAGGGTTGGGGGCAGGGTGAGTTAAGGGACATCTCCTTTTCTTTAATTAGCAGAGTAGTCACCTTGGTCTGTCTGCCCCATGATTTCTATCTCCTAGACCCTGGGATGTAGGGTTTGTCCTCAAACTACTCCTTAGCAGGGCTCCATGCAAGAGGCTATTCTCAAATAGACACCACCACTGCCCCTCCCACACTGGAGGAGCCTGGTTCCCCAGGGCTTGAAGCTCTGGGTGCATGAATCCCTGTTCACAGGGAGTGCTCCTTTCTGGACAAGACATGGCTTTTACTCCCTCATTTGCCCATCCCTCCCTCCGCCCCTCCCCCACCTTCTCTCCCTCCCCGTTTCTTTCCCTCCCTCCTTCCCTGCCTCCCTCCGTCCCTCCCTCCCTCCCTCCCTCCCTCCCTCCCTCCCTCCCTCCCTCCCTCCCTTCCTTCCTTCCTTCCTTCCTTCCTTCCTTCCTTCCTTCCTTCCTTCCTTCCTTCCATGACACTCTATGTAAAATCCCTCTACCCCACCCTGGATTTCTTCTTATTTTCTCCCTAGTATTTAGAACCATCTAACATTATATCTATTTTCTATACATATTGATTTTACTGATTCTCGACTGAGGTTTACTTTATATACATACAGTAAGATGCACAGGCTTTACATATAAAGTTTGATGAGTTTTGGTAAATATCTACCTCCGGCCGGGCACGGTGGCTCATGTCTGCAATCCCAGCACTTTCGGAGGCTGAGGCAGATGGATCACCTGAGGTCAAGAGTTTGAGACCAGCCTGGCCAACATGGTGAAACCTCATCTCTACTAAAAAATACAAAAATTAGCTGGGCATGGTGGTGGACACCTGCAATCCCAGCTACTTAGGAGGCTGAGGCATGAACACAGGAGGTGGAGGTTGCAGTGAGCTGAGGTGGTGCCACTGCCACTGCACTCCAGGCTGGGCAACAGAGCGAGACTCTATCTCAAAAACAAAACAAAACAAAACAAAAAAAACTACCTCTGTGTACCAACTTTCCAAACAAGATAAACAACATTTCCACCACCCCGGAGAGCCCCTTGTGTCCCTTCCTCCAATCCTCCTTCCGAGGGCAACCACTGCCCTGATTTCTATCCCTATAGATTAGTGTTGCTTGTTCTTGAACTCCATATAAACAGAACTCTACAGTAACACTATCCATTTGGCTTGTTTATTTTGTTTACCACCTGTCTGCCTGACTAGGATATAAGTACTGTAGGTATGGATTTTTGTTTGTCTTGTTTATTGCTGAATTCCCACCTTCCAGAACAGTGCCCTAAATTAGATTTCCAGAGGTGCTCACGCTCCAGGTACATGTCACACTCAGTAAAAGATTTGTTGAATAAACAAAGTTATAGAGTTGCCCTTTCATTCACCCACTGGCTCATCGTTTCTTCTAAAGAGAGGCAGGAGAGAAGGTTAAGCGAGAGGGCCCTGGAGCCAGACTGCACCCTGGTTCCATCACTCACCTTCTCTCTAAACTAGGCCAAGTCACCTTAGTGTCCTCATTTATAAAGTGGGGATGTGAATGGTTCCTACAACATAGGGTTGTGAGGATCGAAGGAGTCAATGGTTATAAGATAATTTTGTGAGCACTCAGTAATTGCTCATTATTATAATTAATTAATTAGTCAGCTGTTTGTTTATTTACTCTCAGAAGTCATCTAGGCCATTCATTCATTTATTTGTTCAACAAGCATTTATTGAGGATCACTTGATGACACATGTTGGTGTTAGCACATTGAATGATTAAGTCCTCACCTTCCTGGAGGCTGGCACTTTGGTGGGACAATGTGTTAGGGGTGCAGTCTAAGCTACTAGAACAAATAAACCCAACAATACAGTGGCTTAAACAATTAGCTCTTTTTTGTTTACTTATTTGTTTGTTTTACCTTGAATAACACTCTACAGGTAAGTGGTCCAGGCCTACTAGGCACAACTGTGTCATCCTCAACATGTGGCTTCTACCTCTGGGTCAAAGATAGCTGCTGCAGCTCCTGCCATTTCTTCTGTAACCCAGCAAGCAGGAAGCGGGAAAGGGTAAGATAAATGTTTGTGCTTTCCTTTTAACCAGAAGGGTCTGGTATCACTTTTACCCGCATTCTGCTGACCAGAACTTAGTCATGTGACCACACCTAGACGCAAGGAAGTCTGCTGAATAGATTCTCTGGCTGATGTTTCTAAGAGTTCAAGATCTAGTGGCCTGGGGCACTGACCCCAAATCTCCCAGGTGAGCCAGATCCATTGTGGGGTTGCTTGGGATATCTCCAAGCTTGGAGTACCAGATTTAGCAAATCAAAAGACAGGACACCCAGTTAATTTGAATTTCAAATAAACAATTATATTTGAGCTATATTTACACTGAAAAGCTATTTGATATGATTTGGCCTGTGTCCCTACCCAAATCTCATCTCTAATTGTAATCCCCACGGGTCAAGCAGGGGAACCTGTAATCCTAACCTGTCGAAGGAGGGAGGCAATTGGATCATGGGGGTGGTTTTCCTATGCTGTTCTCTTGATGGTGAGTGAGCTGTCACGAGATCTGATGGTTTTATAAATGCTTGGAAGTTCCTCCTTCACTCTTCTTTTTCCTGCCGCCTTGTGAAGAAGGTGTCTTGCTTCCTCTTCACCTTCCACCATGATTGTAAGTTTCCTGAGGCCTCCCCAGCCATGCAGAATTGTGAATCAATTAAACCTCTTTCCTTTATAAATTACCCAGTCTCAGGCATTTCTTTATAGCAGCATGAAAATGGACTAATACACTATTCATTTTCTATTTGAAATACTGTATTTTATTTGTCCTTTCTCCTAAAAGCTCTTCCTTGGATAAGGCCCAAACTCGCTTTCCCCAGGCCCCCCATTCCATCCCAGCTCTGCCTCTGAAGCCACATGGGACAGACGTATACTCCACAGGACTTAGCTATGCACTTACTGAGTGATAAACATTGCAGGCAGACACAGAAGGCTCAGGTGATGGGCACCTGCCTTCTGGGGCACAGCAGTCTGTATGGGCAGCTGCGTCTTTCCCAGGAAGGTGCATTAAACAGAGGCCCATAGTTTGTCATATGGTACAGCCCAGAGGCTCCCATCCCAACGATTTAACTTCAGTAGGCAGAGGCTTGCCTGAGAGGGCGTCTTGGAGGAGCTGAGCCTGGAGCCTGGAGTTCCCATGTGGTGCCAGGGCAAGGCCCAAGTCTCGGAATCACTCCAGCCAGGGGGCAAATCCCAGCTCTGTTCCTTTCTCCCTGCGTGACTGTGGGCAAGTCCCTTCACTCTGCAAGTCTGAGTTTTTCTCCTCTGTAAAATGGGGATCAGAATAGAACTCACCTCACAGGGTGGTGGTGAAGATCAGTTGAGACAATGCTTTTATAATGCACCTGAGACACATTTATCTTGCAAAATAAGCTCTAGACGGATGTCTCTTGTTGTGCTGTTAATATTTTTATTGGGTCTTTCAAGGGAGCAAAGGATTGAGATTGCTATGTGGGAGGCAGAGGACTTTCAGAGCAGGATAGGGGTAGGGGGAGAACAAAGGCAAAGAGGTAAAAGGGGTTGAGGTCGCCACCCTGGGCACCGAGGCTGGCCTTGGCATGGTGGCTGGCCAGCTTGGGGACAGATCGGAGCCAGCAGGACCCCTAAAGGCCAGCAGCACTCTTCCGCCCCTTGTCCCTTCGCCTTGCCCCTGGGCACCCCTCTTCCTCAGTCCCTTGTGCCTCTCGGTTTCCAAGCCCTGCTCTGGCCCAGCCCACCGCAGCCACGGCCACGGCCACGCTGTGGAATTTCCAATTTTCAGCTAATGTGCAGGTCGTGACAGAGGCTCAGAGGCCCTGGTCGGACATAATGGCAGAAGAATTGTAAATGTCGCCCTGAGTGAATGGCAATGAGGAAGGGCGGGGAGGGGACATTTTCCATCGGCCGCGGCGCCGAGCCCGGGAATACATTTTCTCTCGGAGTGTGTCGCATTAGATTTCCAGAGGTGCTCGGGCTCCAGGTACATGTCATTAGTAACAGTTTGGACGATAATGAATCCTTTTATTTCTTTTCCTCACAGCTCATGAATACATAACGAGGCCGCGCTCAGGCGCATCTGGCCCGGCCAGCGCCTGCCTCCCTCACCTAATCTCGTCCATGCTCCAATATCCAGGCGGCCCAGCTGGGGCCTGCCTTAAAGGAGCCGCTGTCCTTTCCTGCCTGGGGATGCCAGGCCAGCCTAGCACCAGGCACCACCGAGACCTGGGCATGAAGGGGGATGGCAGACCCGGGGAAGGAAGAAGTCCTAAGTCTCTGAATTGCAGTGTATCCAGCAGGCACTCAACAATGTTGCTTAGTGAACAGTGACTGCCCAGCTGGGGTGGGGCTGTGTGAAGGCTCTGCAGGCTATCTCCTTGAACTTGGCTAACCACTCTACCAGTGGGGGCTTGTGAGCCCATTTTACAGCTGCAGAAACTGAGGCTTAGAAGGGTAGAGGCTCTGTCATGGCTTTAACAAGGCAGACTGAGCTTGTGCCTATAACTGGCTATCATTTAAGGGCATTTGACCAAGTGATTCTTGATTCTACAAAAGGGTTCCCTACCAAGAATCCAGTTTTTATATGTATCATGAATCTGTTCTATTACTTTCCTGAGCAAATGTTTAGTGGAAGACCAGAAAAGTTAGTTCTTTTTAAGTCGTTTTTCCAGACGTCTACAATCCTCTTTTCCCAAGATTCCCTCCTCCCTCTCCACCCCTTTGACCCACTCTGTTTCTCTTCACTACACTTGTCAGTTCCTCAAATTATTATATTAAATCTCACACTCATTTATTTATTTTTATTTTTTATTTATTATTATAATTTTTTTGAGATGGAGTCTCGCTCTGTCGCCCAGGCTGAAGTGCGGTGGTGCAATCTCCGCTCACTGCAACATCCACCTCCCGTGTTCAAGTGATTCTCCTGCCTTAGCCTCCTGAGTAGCTGGGACTATGTAGCACGCCACCACATCCAGCTAATTTTTGTATTTTCAGTAGAGATGGGGTTTCACCATATTGATCAGGCTGGTCTCAAACTCCTGACCTCAAGTGATCCACCCACCTCGGCCTCCCAAAGTGCTGGGATTACAGGCAGGAACCACTGCGCTCGGTCAATTCCACTTTTAAAATCTGAGCAATATTGGCATGAACTTTTGAATACGGGGCTGAGGAAGCAGCTCTAGGAGATCAGGTGTCTGGGCACCAGAATCAGAGAGACCTGGATTAGCATCTTGGATCCGCTATTTACAGCTGTGGAATCTGGTGCAAGCCATTTTGCCTGCTTGTGCCTCAGCTTCCTCATCTGAAAAATGGGGATGGCACAGTGCCACCACACAGGGATATTGGGAAGATCAATGTGCTGATGCGTGTAAAACTTTGAAAACAGTGCACACGATGGCTCAGTCAGTGTTGAATTTTTTACCAAAAGTTTGGGGGTGGGGTGAGGGAAGAACTCAGATTAGGGCTCCACGTGACTTCATCACCTCCACCATCCTCCTTGTCACCACCCCCACTGCCACCATTGTTATTTTGATCCTCACCCCAGCCACCAGGAAGCACTGGCCTGGGACCCAGATGCAGGTGCCTGGAATACCTGCAGCCGCATCAGGCCTAGGATGATGGCACACACCTGCCTTGGGATGTGCCGACACCACGATATGCTATCAGGAATTCAGAGCTCCCCAAGGAACTTAGAGCCAACTGGGATCACCCATGGTGTCACATGGTCATGGGGGTGAGTCCCCAGGCTCTAACCTATTATTTATTGAGTACCTACTATGTGCCAGTCCTGAAGCTAAGTGATTTACCTTTATTACCCCGTGTAATGCTCACAAAAATCCTGAGAGGAAGGCATCATCATTTCTTTTTTATAGGCAAGGAAACTGGGCTCAGAGAGGTTAAATAATTTGCCCAGGGTCACACAGCAGGTACAAGGAAGAACCTGGATTCAAACCTAGATCTATCTGACTCCAAAATCCATGATCTTAACCATGAGAGAGCACTATGTCTGATCTTAACCATGAGAGAGCACTATGTCCACTTCTCGTTCCTGAGGTTCCACTCTGGCTAAGAAGGCTTCCAAGATTAAGGACAGGTGGAGTAAATGTCCCCTGTCCTCTTGGTGGCGTCTGTACCCACTTGTCCCATGACCCGAGGCTTGTCTCACATAGATCTTGTGTAGTCTTGTCCCATGGCCAGTGACTTTAGGTCCAAGCATCTGGAGGGCAGACTTGGCCCTGGAAGGCTCAGGAATGCAGGGAGTTGGGCGTCAGTGCCTCAGTGTCCAGCCCTGCCCCTTTAGGTACCAGTGCCCTTGACCTAGACCTCACCACCCCACTTTGGCTACTAGCACCTCACATTTGTGGGGAGACAGTGTGGTCCAGGGAAACAGCACCGTTGGGAGAGTAAGGAGGCCTCCATCCCAGCCCCAGCTCAGCTGCCTCTTAGCTCTGTGGCGTTCTGGCAAATGGTCCCTTTGCATCTCAGCGTCCTTGTTTATTGGATGGGGATGCTAACACCCCTTCCCAGGCAGATACTGCACACACTCAGAATGAGGCTCAGTAGATGTTGGAACTCAGTAAATTTGGAAGCTCTCGGTAAACATTAAGCAATTGATATGGTTTGGATCTGCGTCCCCACCAAATCTCACATTGAAATGTAGCCCCCAGTGTCAGAGGTGAGTTCTGATGGGAGGGGATTGAATCTTGGAGATGGATTTCTCATGAATGGCTTAGGACCATCCCCTTGGTGCTGTCCTTGCAATAGTGAGGTCTCCTGAGATCTAGTTTTTTAAACGTGTGTGGTGCCTCCTCCTACCGCTTGCTCCTGCTTTCACCAGGTGATGTGCCTGCTCCCGCTTCACCTTCTGCCATGAGGAAAAGCTTCCTGAGGCCTCCCCAGGAGCCGAGCAGATGCCAGCATCATGCTTTCTGTATAGTCTACAGAACCGTGAGCCAATTAAACTTCTTCTCTTTATAAATTATCCAGTCTAAGGTATTTCTCTTTTTTTGAGACAGGGTCTCACTCTGTCACCCAGGCTGGAGAGCAGTGGCACAATCTTGGCTCACTGCAACCTCTGCTTCCTGGGTTCAAGCAATTCTCCTGCCTCAACCTCCCGAGTAGCTGGGCTCCACGCATGTGCCACCACACTTGGGTAATTTTTGAATTTTTTGGTAGAGGCGGGGTTTCACTGTGTTGGCCAGGCTGGTCTCAAACTCCTGGCCTCGAGTGATTCTCCTGCCTCAGCCTCCCAAAGTGCTGGAATTACAGGCATAAGCCACCGTGCCCAGCCCAGTCTCAGGTGTTTCTTTAGAGCGATGCAAGAATGGCCTATCACAACTATAATTTCAATCAGAATTATTCTTTGATTTCCTCCTCTTCATGCGTATTTGTGCAGTAGCCCATTCGTTCAGGGTCCCGTGAACCGAGTCCTTGCTCTCCTGCCTCTCCGTGTTCACTCTCTCCTCTCTTTAACCCATTTGGTGAGAGTTGCCCTCGTAACTCTCCTGATAGCCCATCTCTAATCGTGGCATTGCCATCTTTAGGAACCTTCGATGGCTCCCTCTTGCTTCCAAGACAAAGTTCAAACCACTTACCTTGACATTCAAAGCACTTCAGAAACAGTCTTGAACCTCCCTCCTCAATGTCCGATCTGAATTCTTGCCCTGCCCGAGAGAACCTTCTGTTTCCCCGGAAGGCACCCACCCAATGCATGGGCTGTCCTGCCACCTTGGTTTTGCTTTGCTGTGTCCTCTGCCTGGAATGCCTTCTCCACCTCCTCTCTCTCTCATTCCAGCTTGAGTTTCACCTCCTTCCAGGGATTTGTTTCTTCGCCAATCTCTCTGAGCCTCTGTTTTCTCATCTCTCAAGTGGACACTCACCATGCCCGCATCGTGGCATTTTCTTGAACACCAAATGTTCTTCAAGCACAGTAAGTGCTTTGAAAGTGGTGCCCACTGTGGGGTTTCTTCTTTTGATCCTCCCAATCTGCCAACACAGAGCGGGCCATGCTGGGTAACAACAGGGAAGCCCCTTGGACATCCCCATAGTGAGGACCTCCACCCATGCTCCCTGCACAGCCCTTTCCAGGCTCCCTGTTGACTGGTACACAATGGGGCTGCCTTGACTGGCCTGGAATTTCAGGCTGAATTTGATGTGGCCTGTCCTTAAGGGCTGGCCTCTAAACCAAACCATATTCCCACTGAACTTCCAGTGCCCAATGACCCCTGGGAGGTGGATGCAACCTAGCTGGGCCATTGCCCGGGGCCACCATCACCAGCTCCTGCCCAACGCTGCCTCCTGAACTAATTCCATAATCCTGCCTCCTGCCTGGCCCCAGTGGCTCAGGAAGGGATTGCTGGTCTGCTCTGATCCCACCTTCCTGCCCAGCCCGGATCTGCGGCCCCTGGGCCCCTCAGCCCCATGCTAGGGCCCTGCTGAGATTCTGAATCTCATTTAGAGCCCCTGCTTCACTGGCTTCGCACCCCTGCCCCCACACCTCCAGCTAGGCCCTGTAACAGGATCCAGATGTTTGCTCCCCTGTCCCCAGGGTCCCTGGCATAATCCGTGACAGTTGAGGGGGGCCAGAAGGGGCAGGTACAGCTGCAAGGATGGGGGCACGGAGGACAGAAATGAGATAGGAGCCCCACTGTCTAGGGTCAGCAGAGGGATATACAGACATGCCCAAACCCAGGCACCCCCTGTCCAACCAACTCTACCTTTTCCGGAAAGCGTCCTCTTCTCTCTAGGTGAGGGTGAGAACGCCTACATCTGCTGGCTGTGTGACCTTGGGTGACACAGCCTCATCTGAGCCTCTCTGAGCCTTGTCTTCCTCACCTGCTGAACCAGCTGGGATATCCCAGCATCGCTCCAAGACCAGTAGGTGGGGGCTAGTTTGGCACATAGTAGGACTGGCACATAGCAGGTGTTCATCAAACAGTCTTGGACAAGACACTTAATCACTTGGAACCTCAGTTTTCTCATCTGTAAAATGGAGATAATCGTGCCTACCTTTCAGGTTCTGGGGAGAACTGGCAGTTAGTAGGAGCCTGATAAAGGGCAGGTGCTTCCCTCCTGCCTTCCAGGGTTGTGGGCCAGCTCCCATGCAGTCGAAGGTGCGGCAGCCCCTCTCCTGGAGTCTGTAAGAAAGGCCTGGCCTGCCTTGGGAGCCACTCTCCCAGTGGAGACCTCAGGGCAGAGAGTCCTGGGTTCTAGGCCCAGGCCTGCCTCTAGACAAGCCCCTTCCCATGTTTGGGCTTCAGTTTCTCCATCTGAAACATAAGGCCTGTTGGGTTCCTTGCAAGGAACACAGTCCATGCCCACTAAATGGCTGTTTGGTAATTTTCAGAAGGCTCTTCATCCTTTTCTCTCTTCCGTCCACACCCACCACTCTTCTCCTTCCCTTACTGCTTCCCAGGTGACTGAGGCACCCATTGGCTTGACCACCCTTCCCAAAGCAGCCACATCAGCGCCGTCCTGCTCACCAGTCCATCACACACGCAGATGAGGAGGAGCGAGGACCAGGGGAGGGGCAGGGAGGACAGGCCCAGAGGACCTGTTGGCCTCCCCAGCCCCCTGCAGATGTAGGATGGATCTGAAGCAGGGGGAGGGAAGGTTTCCACATCAACTCTTTATAGGAGAACTCTTTTCTTTGATTTTTATATACAACAAACTCTTCATTCTCTTGGTAATAATTCAAACAAGACGGGAGACAAACTCTTCACCCACCATAGAAATGAATCTCTCTGCCTAACTCCAGCCCTGGTATCGTTGCTGGTTACTCTTCCAGATACCTTTCCACGCACACAATATATAAATGCACATGCAGAAATATGGCTTTCGGAGGGTCACTGTATGGGATCGTATTGTATGTAATTTTCTGCCATCTCTAAATGTTACTCACTGTATCTTAAAGATCTTGAGTTGTCAGTCCCTGTAACTCTAATTCATTTTTTAAAATTCATTGCCAATTTTTACTCCATAAATGTTTATTAAACACTCACTAAGAGCCAGACGTAGGATACGAAGATGAATAAGACCTAAACTCTGCTTCCAGGGAACTAACATGCTAGGAGGGAAGCCAGACATCAAAAGTAGGCATTTAAGTACCTGGGGACTGACGGCTGAGAGAGAGGGATGTCATATGTCAGGGGAGGCGGGATTTAGCCCAGCCTGTTGTGAACGGAGAGGGGGCTGGAGAGAGGGGAAGGATGGGCCAGCAGGAGTTTTGCAGGTGACGAGGAAGAAGCGTTTCAGATAGAGGTCACAGCACGGGCAAAAGGGCAGAGGTGGGGGGCGCGGGGAATGCAGATTCAGGAATCACAGTGGCCCAGTCTGGCTGGTGCCTGAGGTGCACAGAGGGAAACAGGAGCAGGTAAGGCCAGGAGCCTGGGTGGAAAGGGCCCGGAGAACCAGAATTTCTAAAAATCAATTGTGTGTCCCCTGGCAGGGGTTGTTCCAACCTTTATCTATATTAATACCTTTAATCCTTTCAACCATCCCGGAAATGTATTATCTCTGTTTCAAAGATGAGAAATCAAGACCCAGAGAGGTTAAGAAACTTTTCTGAGAACACACAGCTGGTAAGTAGAAGAGCCAGGATTCAAACTATCTGTGTGTGTGTGTGTGTGTGTGTGTGTTTGTCTTTTTTTGTTGTTGTTTTTGAGGTAGAGTCTCACTCTGTCACCCAGGCTGGAGGGCAGTGGTGGCATGATCTCAGCTCACTGCAACCTCCACCTCCCTGGTTCAAGTGATTCCACTGGCTCAGCTTCCCGGGTAGCTGGGATTACAGGCAATTGCTACCACACTCTACTAATTTTTTATTTTTAGTAAAGACATGGTTTTACCATATTGCCCAGGCTGGTCTCAAACTCCTGACCTCAAGTGATCCGCCTGCCTCGGCCTCCCAAAGTGCTAGGATTACAGGCATGAGCCACCGTGCCCGGCCTCTGTGTGTTAAATCACTTCATTTCACTTACAAAGGAGATAGGCCCCCTGGATGCATGTGGGGCTGGTGAGTCCCTTGAGAAGGGACAGGGCATCTGCCTGCTGGGACCTTGAAGGCATGTAGCAAAAGCTGCTGATTCAGGACCACAGAAAGGCCTAGCAGTGAACATTGGAGGCATTGGGAAGTGGGTGACTTGTTAAGGGAAGGTATCAGGGGAAGTGCTAGACAAGAAGGGTGAAGAGGATGATGGCGACCATGATGTAGATCTCTGGTTTTTGTACTGGAGTTTGTGACAAGCATCACCAGGAGGGCTTGTTAACACAGACTGCTGGTCCCCAGTTTCAGAGTTTCCGATTCAGGGGATCTAGGGTGGAGCTAGTTAGTTTGCATTTCTAGCAAGTTCCCAGATGCTGCCGTTGATGGGAACCACTTTGGGAACCACTGATAAAGCTGAAAGAGGAGGAGATAGGCTCATAAGGGGCGTCACACAGCACCTGTGCAAAGCCTTGGGACTCTGGAGCTACTATTATTCTATTTCCAGGGAGGGATTTAAGGCTGAGAGAGGTTGACTGACTTGCTGAGACCCCTACTACAGGCAGGGTGTCCTCACCCAAGAGTGCATGATCTCCCACTCTGGAAGATTCTGCCACAGGGCCTTTGCACTGGCTGTTCTTTCAGCCAGGGAATACCCTTCCCAGGCTTCTAGGTGGCTGCCTCCTCGACATCAGTTAGGTTGCTGTATGAATGTAGCCTCCTGAGAGGCACTGAATGCAGCTCTGCTAGCCCCTCCCAGAGCTCTCTGCTCCCTTGCGGGGCTTAAGACAAGTTACAATGACTATTTTCAATATGTAATTGCTCAGCAACTTACCATCTGCCTCCACCTGCTAGAATGTGAGCTCCTTGAGGTCAGGAACTCTGTGCTGTTCCTGCTGAGTCCCAGTGCCCAACAGTGCTCTGGGATACCAAAGGGCTTATGTAATGTTTGTGGAATAGATCAAATCCTTTCTAATCCTCTCTCTCTCTTTCAGTCAAATGTTCTTGAACTTTTTTGTCTCTCTTTTTGTTTTTAGCTTCCTATTTCAAATCTCAACCATCAAATATGTCCCTGCCCTTGGAACTAACTCACTAACTTGGGCTCCTTTAAAGGACTACCTGATGGTGCTAATAAGCTTTTATGGGCAATGACAGGCAAGAAATCCAGGTCTAATGCTGTGAAACTCAAGGGCTGCCCAGGAGGGATGGTTCAGAGCCTGTCCTAATGAGTACGTGGCTGGTGACATCTGCCTGTTTGTACCTTCAAGAGCAATGAGTTCTTTTTTTTCCTTAAATTTTAAGAATTTGTAAATTCTATATGCTCGATATCATGCACTCACATGATTCAAAATTCAGAAGGACAAAGGCATTGCTCCCAGTCACCCTCCCTAAAGGTAACCGATGTAACCAGCTTTTCAAGTAGCTTCCAGAGACATTTTTATACCTGTGCAGGCAAGCACATCAGTTTATTCTTTTTTATTTTTCATACACAAGTGGTATACCATGCATTTTATTGTTTTTTAATCTAACTGGATATCTCATGGATCGTTCCGTCATTAATAACTAGGGAACATCCACATTCTTATTTATGGCAGCAGAAAAAGGAGCAATGCTTTCTTCTGTGCAGTGGGTTGGTTGATATTTCCACGGCTCCTGCCTAGGGAACTGGGTCTAGTGGTGGTGAAGGTGAGAGGCCAGGGTTTGCATTCTAGCTCTGCCACTGGCCCCGGGTGGACCACTGAAGCAGAAGAACCTCAGGGCGCACCTCTCCAAAGGACGACCCCAGCACCTGTCTTGTGAGTTGCCATCTGGATAAAATAAGGTCAAGCATGCTGAGGTGTTGACTCTGTACCTGGCACACAGTAGGTACTCAATACATAATGGCTGCTTTGACAAGTATTATTCATTTTAAAAATAAGTATTATTGCTCAATCCTGTGGCAGGGCATGAAAATTGTTGAAGGTCATGACACATGTGCTGTGTTGAAGCTAAACAGAATCCTCTGTTTAGACACAGCCATGCTATGGCCGGGCGCGGTGGCTCACGCCTGTAATCCCAGCACTTTGGGAGGCCAAGACGGGCAGATCACGAGGTCAGGAGATCGAGCCCATCCTAGCTGACACGGTGAAACCCCGTCTCTACTAAAAATACAAAAAATTAGCCAGGCGTGGTGGCGGACGCCTGTAGTCCCAGCTACTTGGGAGGCTGAGGCAGGAGAATGGCGTGAACCCAGGAGGCGGAGCTTGCAGTGAACCGAGATCGCACCACTGCATTCCAACCTGGGTGACAGAGTGAGACTCTGTCTCAAAAAGAAAAGCAACAGCCATGCTGATGGCTCATGAATGGTGGCCTCGGTCGTGGAGACAGATGGAGTGGGAGCTTTCTTTTGCAGTCTTTTATTGGTTCTTAGTCAAGGGGTACATTTGGGCTTGAAGCTTTCTGATTTTGTTAAACCCTTTTCCTCTATTTTTCTTTCTCTGGTAGGAGTGACTTTTGCTTTCCTTGGGAAGCTGTCACTCAAAAGAAGTGACAGCCAAGAACAGGGCATTTTTCTTCTTGTCTTCCTTCTCTGCTTTTCTCTTTTTAATGAATTTCTAGTTATCAAAGCAATCGAACATCCATTTGGAGAGTAAAAGGATCCTCATAACCCCATTCTCCAGGGCAACTTCTATGGACATGTTTATACTGTCCCTTCTAGTTTACCTTCTGGTACCTTAAGGTCACATCATAAGGGCCACTTTCCTGTCCTATGTTATCTGGCTCATCAGTGGAGTATCAGTATCTCCCTGTGTTAAAAATGTTGTAAATGTACTTTTCAATGGACATTAAAGAGTAGCCTGTTGAGTGGAAATACCCTAGTTTCCTTCACCACCCTTCTATTGTTGAACCTTTGGGTTGTTTTCGTTTTACTTCACTATTCCAGGAATCTCCATGAAGAGAGCTTTGCCCTTATCATGGGTGTTTCTCTGAGGCTTGAATTCCCAGGAGTGGCCAATGGGTATGACGATGGCCAAGGATCTATGAAGATGGTTAAGGACTTATGGAGATGGTTAAGCATCTATGAAGATGGTTAAGGATCTTGATTCCTGCCTCCACCCCATCCCCATTACCTCTAATCAGCTTTATTTTAATATGTGTTTTTAAAAATCCTGCCCTTGTAACAGACAGGGCTTTCACCTGAGAGACACAAATTTCACACTTGTTTCCCTAAAGCATCTCCAAGTTACCTAAATCCAAGACCCTCAGAAGTCAGTGCAAGCAAATTTCCAAGGTGTCCAGGATGGTCCTGCCAAGGCTGGGCACCACTCCACTGTTGGAGCAGCATGGTGGAGGACAGAGAGCTCTGCCACCACGTGCAGCAGAACTGGGTCCCAGACATGCCCACTCACCATCCCCATCCGTGTCACTTTGTTGCTGCGTGTTCTTATCTGTAAAGTAGGGTTAACGCTTCACCCATCTGAATGCTGGAGAGTGATTTCCTAAGGTTGGTCCATTTCTAAGAGGACTGTTCACTCACTCAATCATTTACTCAATAAATATTTAATTAACCCTGTGTCAGGTTCTGCGGTTGATTCCTTATTCCCCAAAGTCCCACCTATGTTCATTAGTTCAACAGAGGAATGAGCTGAGGTCAGACAGTCATGGGTTAAAATCCTGTCTCTCTCACAATTAGCTGTGAGACTTGAGCAGGTCGTTGAACCTCTCTTGGTCTCAGTTTTTCCTCTGTCAATTGGGAACAATAATAGCAGCCTGTAAGGTGTTTGGGTGGTTTAAATGATAGAACGCATGTAAAGTTCTTAGTAAGCACCCAGAAAATATTAGCTATAAACTGCTATTACATTGCAGAAACGGATCTCAAACAACTTGTAAGATAGTCATTTTGTCCCATTTTCAGGACAAACAACTTCAAGTCATGTGGCTGTGGAGGTTGTTAATTGCCTGGTGCCGGCAGAAAGGCTCCCATGGGTTCCTGGGGGCCCATTTGCCCTCCCAGGGCAAGGAAACACCTTCCTGTCCATCCATGACTTAGAATCAAATACTAAAAACAGGTGAATTGAAGATTAGAGGATTTCAGTGTGGTGGACAGATTGAATATTGGAATGAGACAGTGTCTGTGCATTAGAATAATATCATAATCAAGGGTAACAGTGTTATAATGTTACAGTGTTAAAAACAACTCAATATTAGAATGTGTGGGTGTTATAATAATAAATAGAACATTGTCCTAGAAGAACCTTGGCTTTGGAAGGGCTATTACAGAGGATCTGGCCTTTTGCTGAATTTGCAGACATAAAAAAAAGCCACAGAAAAAAATGTGATATAACTTTTCTGGGGGCTGGTAGTAGTAGTTTTAGATAGAATTTTGCAGCGAAAAATTCCAAACTGAACTGTCACCATTTTTATAATATAGCGTGCATTGGGGAACAGAGCACCAAATTTGCATGCATTTTTGACCCTTAAAAAATTTGGCCATTTAGGCCGGGTGCAGTGGTTCACACCTGTAATCCCAGCACTTTGGGAGGCCGAGGCAGGCGGATCACAATGTCAGGAGATGGAGACCATCCTGACTAATATGGTGAAACCCCTTCTCTACTAAAAATACAAAAAAATTAGCCGGGTGTGGTGACGGGCGCCTGTAGTCCCAGCTACTCAGGAGGCTGAGGCAGGAGAATGGTGTGAACCCAGGAGGTGGAGCTTGCAGTGAGCCGAGATCGCGCCACTGCACTCCAGCCTGGGCGACAGAGCGAGACTCCGTCTCCAAAAAAAAAAAAAAGAAAAAGACCATTTAAGTAAATGTTGGCCTGGGGTGGGCTAGCTGGGGTCATTTCCCCACTCTGAGTGCCCTGGGTGTGGGCACTCACAGTTCCTTTCCCCTGTCCTAGGGTTGCTTGTGGAAACACGTGCAGATCACTGATTTCGGATCAGTCCCTTCATTCCACCGGTGAAGATGGGAAGGCCCAGAGTCATTAGGTGATCTGGCCACACCACCTGGGGCTTTGCAGAACCGGGAGTGGAATCTGACCGCCTGACTGTGCATGTGCTATCCTCTTTCCCAGCCCCATGGCTCACTGCTCCCCGGGTCATGGTCTGACCAGAGTGCCACAGGTGCTTGGCAATCCTGCCTCCTGTGCTTGGCATCAGTCCATTTTGCCTTGGAGTAAAGCTAGTTGTGTACTTGTCTTACTTAACCAGCTAGCTGGTGATGGGCCTTAGGTTCCTAGAGCACATGCCATTTGTTTATATCTTTTTACTAGGAAAATATATAGTTGGGAAAAGATGGTCATCTGGTCAACCCAGGGCACTTGACTAGAGCATTTTTTAGAGCCAGGAAGCCTGAGTTTAAATTCCAGCTCTGTCACTTCCCAGCTGGGTGATCTTGGGCAAATGACATAACTTCTCTGTGACTCGGTTTTTCCATTTGTCAAATGGGGTTAATATTAACTTCATAATATGATTGTGAGGATTAATGAGATGAAGACCTTTAGCACAGTGGCTATGACAGAGCGTGAGTGTTTAGTAAAACATTGTTATGATCATCCCTTGCCCTCCTGCTTCCCCTCAACTCCACCACCCCCTCCCTGGATGCTGGCACATTCATCTCTCAATACCCTGGTATCTGGTTCAGGCACAGACACTTGACTCACCCGCAGATACCAACAAGTTTCTAAGTGATGAACACTTTGGGGCTTGGGCTTTTCTTAATGAACCAGAAGAATTAAAAATAAAATCTCAAAATCCCTAAGCAAGCTGGGAGCCAGAACATGAGAGGGGAAGTTTGCATCTGCTGAAGGTCTGCCACACTCTTGCAAAGTTCCTTCTCACAGCCTCCAAGCAGAAGAGATCATTGTCTGCATCTTACAGATGAGAACACTTGAGGCACAGAGACCAATTAATTTGGCCAAGGTCAGAGAGCAAGAAAGAGTGGAGATCAGAGTCTGAGACTCTGAATGTTTGATCCTAAAACCCATTCTCTTTCCACTAGGATGTCCCATTTTGCTGTCTGAGCTGGAGTGTGATCCAGTCTTCACCTCACCCTGGGCCGAGGAAGGAGAGTAGGGAGGGTAGAATGTAGGGTAGGCTGGGGTCAGAGGAAGAGAGTGTGGTCCACACTCCAAGAATGAGTGTGGACTTGCTTCTTCATTTCCCACGTCGGTCTAGAATACCTGGTTACTCCTCTGTAAAATGTTGAGTGCTCCTTTGCGAGTGAGGTCCTCCGTACAGGGCTGTTGCAAGATGGGATGATGTTGAAGCAGGCGAAAATGCTTGGAAAACCAAAAC
Source organism: Macaca mulatta (assembly GCF_049350105.2). Lineage (NCBI taxonomy): Eukaryota > Metazoa > Chordata > Mammalia > Primates > Cercopithecidae > Macaca > Macaca mulatta. Next base: position 222,212,775 of record NC_133406.1, read on the forward strand.
AAATGTGCTAAGCAAAAGCAATGGACTTGAAGCGCTGCATCTCATCATCAATCTTCATCCACAGGCTTCGTTTAGGTAGAAAGACAACCCCCTGAAGTGGAGAAGACTTGGACCAGACTAGACTAGCCAGGATGGAGGAAGAGCCAGAATAACCCTTAAGGAGGGAAAGGCAGAGCACAGCTGGCCCAGAAACTGATGTGAGACCACATGACAGATAGGAGCCAAGTTCTGGGGACAGCAGATGCGGAATCAGGAGTGGTGAAGCCTGCCTACTGGATGCTGGTTCAGAACAGAAGACTCAGACCAACACTAAGTACCAAGGAAGAGGACGAAGGTCTGCCTGCAAGTGTTTTGGATGCAGATCTAATGTCCCAAGAGATCTTCCACCCAAAGCTCAGACCAAAGGGATGGGTTGTTCAAGATGGCAGGTTTACAGGCACAGGGAGGAGATGGATTCGGGTAGGAACGACCTTCATCAAGGTCACTCAACTAGGACAAAGAACAGAGAGCTCCACCCAGTTCAGTAGCTGAGACTCACTGGCCGCCTACCCTGTCCACTCCTTCTGAACTCCAAAGTTCCATGGGACTGGATCAAGCCACAGGCAGTGACTTTTCATCCTTCCATCTTCAGCCACAAAGAGACAACACAATGGAAAAATAATTTAAAAATAAGAGTGCAGGTTGCCGGGGGGTGGCGGGGGGGAATGCATTGGTAGGAGGGATGGGGAGCCATTTCCAGAGAAGGGAGGGATGAAGGGTTGGAGCGGTTGGCGTCGTGATAACCAACAGATGCGATTCTGCAGATAAGCGTGGCAACTTAGATAAATTTCAGGCTTTGGAGGTGGGCGCCTGTGTCCCCTCTCCTCAGTCTGCCTTTTTTCAATTTTATCTCTGAGCCAAGAGAAGGGGAGGGGGAGGGCAGGGAACTCTGAGGGGTGAGGAGATAGAAGGAGGGGAGGGCAGAGAGGGGGGCCAACTTCATCTTCGGGGACTTTGCCTTTTCTTTTTAATGTGTTTTTCCCAGAAGGTGGGAAATGCCAACACATACTCGGAGACCTAGAAGGCGGCCTATGTTTTTTAAAAAGCAGCGGACAAAAATCAAAATATTTGAAAATGTATTTCATGGTAATTATGTCATATTTCATGGGCTGGTGCCACTACTGAAAGAGAGGCTGAATGCCTTAATTTGTATAGAAATTGTAATCATTTGTTCATTTCAAGGTGAAAATTGCATTTTTTAATTTAAATTGTATCCTGCATGATAGTCTATTATCTAGTAAAATTGTCTCCATGTCTGAATGCCTTATATGCAGCTGCAATGCTTGTTACAAATCCACTTATATTCATAAAAGCAGGTGGACATCTCAGGAAATGGAAGCTGTTGTGTGTGTGTGCGTGCATGTGGATGCGTGTGGACACGTGTGGAGGCAGGGCCCCCTCTTGCCCACCTCCCTCTCCTGCCTTGTCAGTCACCCACCCCTACTTCCTACTCTCATGTCGGCATTTCCAGATCTGCTTAACGGATGATAATTAGTTGGAATAAATGAGGAAGCTGCCTGATATAGAGGAACCATCCGTGGACTTGGTCAGGGAGCCGGGCAGGGCTCTGCCTCTCCATCGCTGTGTGTCTCTGTTAGGTTGCAGCCTTAATCCCCTCTCTGGGCCTCAGTTTTGTGTACTTAAAGTTTCCTCCACGTGAAGGTTCTGTGCCCATATGGCAACAGAGTGGTTAAGAACCTGGCTCTGGAGCCCAGCTGCCTAACTCTGAGTCCGACTATGACTCCCAGTTTTGCTACTTGGTAGCTGTGTGATCTTATGAAAATCCCTGAACCTCTCTGGGACTCAGTTTCTTCATCTTTAAAATGAGGGTAACAACAAAATCTACTTTGTATGGTTTTTGCCAGCAAACTATGGCCCTTTTGGACCAAATCCTCCTGCCCCCGGCCATACAGGCTGGGAGCTAAGAGGAGTTTTTCCATTTTTTAATGATTGACAAATAAATTCAAAGAACAACAACGTTTTGTGATATGTAATTATGTGAAATGCAAATTTAACTGCCCACATATTAAATTTTCCTGGAGTCAGGCGCAGTGCCTCACGCCTGTAATCCCAGCACCTTAGGAGGCTGAGGCGGATTGCCTGAGGTCAGGAGTTCGAAACCAGTCTGGCCAACATGGTAAAACCCCATCTCTACTAAAAATACAAAAAAATTAGCCGGGTGTGGTGGTGTGCACCTGTAATCCCAGCTACTCGAGAGGCTGAGGCAAGGGAATTGCTTGAATCAGGGAGGTGGAGGTTGGAGTGAACTGCGATCGTGCCACCGCACTCCAGCCTGGACTGGAAAAAAATTTTCCTGGAACACAGACATGCTCATGTGTTTACACATGGCTGCTTTTGTACAACATTCAGAAGTGAGAAACTGACAGAGACTGGATGGTCCAAGAAGTCTCAGATATTTACTAACTGGACCTTTGCAGAAAAAGTTTGCCAGCCCCTGAAATAACATAAGTAAAATACTTAACCCAATCTGGTATGGGATGTGAGGGAGTTTGGATGTCAGGAAGAAAATTAACCAGTCAGTGTTCCTGTGACAGTTTCCATTGTCCAGCATCTACCTGGTACATAATGGTCAGAGATGTAGAATTCCTCTTTGGGATGAACACCAGAATGAGGGCTTTGTTTCCCCAGAGAAGCTTTACCCAGAATTTTCTTGAAAATTCCATGACTTTTTTTGAACTCTGGGATGTCAGTAGGGGCTCTGGATCAGGAGTTAGATGATCTTGTCCACCCACTGACTGTGAGCCTCAATCTCCCACCTGTAAAATGGGTCCCTTCCACCGGGCGCGGTGGCTCACGCCTGTAATCCCAGCACTTTGGGAGGCCGAGATGGGCGGATCACGAGGTCAGGAGATCGAGACCATCCTGGCTAACACGGTGAAACCCCGTCTCTACTAAAAATACAAAAAAAATAAATAAATAAATAAATTAGCCGGGCGTGGTGGCAGGCGCCTATAGTCACAGCTACACGGGAGGCTGAGGCAGGAGAATGGCGTGAACCCGGGGGGCGGAGCTTGCAGTGAGCAGAGATCACGCCACTGCACTCCAGCCTGGGCGACAGAGCGAGACTCCATCTCAAAAAAAAAAAAAAAAAAAAAAAAAAAAAACCCAACAAAAACTGGATCCCTTCCAGCAGAAGTATGACTGTGAGTGCTCCATGCTGCGTGTAAACGGCTGGCTTGTTCTTGGTGAAGCCGCTGCCTGGAATGGTTAATTTCTTCCTCTCCTTTCACTAGGGTAGGGACCTTGGTCACTACAGGACCCTGTTTAGAACCATCTACTGCCCATCTTTTAGCTCATTCATTCATTCTGCAACTTCCAAGCCTCTTCTATGTCCCAGACACTGTCTTGGGCCAAGCTCCATTGTGGGCCTTCTTAATTCCAGCCTCCCTTTGGCAAAAGAGAAAGAAAACCTGTACTCAAACCTTAGCTGAATGTACTTTGGCAACTGACTTCATCTCTGAGCCTCAGTTTCCCCAACCAGAAAATGGAACTAATAATTTCCCTCTTCCTTACAGGATTGTGGGGGAGAATTCAAAGAGATGGTGTATATCAAAATGCCTTATCAACTGTATAGAGTGGTGGTACGGTCATTGAAGGATTGATCTTTCCCAGGAATCAGACTGTAGAGAAATTGACTAAGGCCATGTGGCTACAAAGTAACTCAGATGGGTTTAGCCCGGTGCTGGGGGTTCTTAACTACCCACCACACTTCCTATCTGGAGGTATTTTATGCAGGGAAGAGAAAGCCAGCCTTGTTTTTCATCCTGCAGGAACTCAGGGTAGGAAAGCCTTAGGGACAGAGCTCTAGGGCTTCAGTTTCTCCATTGGTTTTCAAGACTGGATGTGTGTCAGAATCAACTGCGGATCTAAAATGGTAATGATGATGATGATGACGATGATGATGATGACAACGATCTTGATACCTGGGCTGTATTCCCAGAGGTTCTGATTTAATGGGACAGGGGAGAGGCCTGGACATTGTTATGTTTTAGCCCCCTTCCTTCTGCCCTCTTCACCTACCCAGATCTGATTCTAACAGGCAGCAGCCAGAGTTGAGAACCAGCAGACTCAATGTGCTTGAAGCAGGGCCCCTGAGTGGCAGAATGCATCAAGAACAGGGCCTCCAGGCAGCCCCGTCTTCAATGCCCCTTCAGCAGCTCCCTCCTGCTATGGGAATGGCTGCCACGCTATATCATGGAAAGACAGTGGACTCCAGGGTCAGCAGAAGTGGATTCGAATCCTAATTCTGTCCCCACATTCTGTCAATAACCCTATGTTACAGATGAAAACATGTGGGCTCCAAGAGTTTCTGGAATGTGCTCAGGGCCACACCCCCAGGGCAGACAGAGCTGAGAATGGATGCTGAGGCTGTGGGTGCTGGAGCCTGAGACCCGACGTCCTCCCCAAAAGCATCTGCCCTGTTGGATAGGGGCCGGACTCTAGCATCCACTGGCTGATGACAGACTGATATGTGTCAGTCATCTTCTAAGCATGTTTAAGAGTTAATATCAGTATGGATGAATTACTGTAGGCCTGCTACATTCCAGATGGCTTGTGCACGTCACCTCATGGAGGACCTGCTATGTGCTGGGGCGTGTGGCCTCACCCAGCGCTCTTTCCTGCGGCTCCAGCATCCTTCTCCCCTGCTCTTCCCCTGTCATCTGCTGCTACTTTGCAGACTGCTTTGCTGGAAGTTCATTTTCTTTTCAACTCTAAAGGCTGGAACACCCAGGGCCCAGTCCCTGGCCCTCTTTTCTTCTTCCATGTTCTATCTCACCCCCTCCCTAAACGATCTCAATCGAATTTGCATCCCAGCCAAATTTCCAGAGCCACATGCATCATCTTCTCCAGGCTACAAAATTGTCAGGCAGCGCTATCGTTACTCAGGGGCCTCCCATGGAGCTCCCAGCTCTGCCGTGGCTGAGCAGACCTATTGAGTCTCTGCGCCCTGCACCCTACCCATGACGGGCTCCTTTCCCAGCCCTTCCCATCTAAGTGGCCTCCATATCTCCCCAACTGTGAAGGACCAAAGCCCAGGAGTTACTCTCCATTCCCCCCTTTTCTAACCCCCACCATATCCCAATTCATGAGCAGGACCTGCTGGCTTATCCTCCAGAATGTGTCCTGAATCTCTCTCCTCTCCACCTCGTTACCACCACCCTGTCAAAGCCACCATTGTCACTGGGCCCCTGGCTTCTTGCCTGTCCAGCTTCAAACAATAGTCAAATAGACTTTGTCTAAGTCTGATTATGTCCCTCAAGACCCTCCATGGCTTTCATTCATTCTTAGAATAAAATCTAACTTCTTTGCCAGGATCTACAAGGCCCTTCCTTCTGTGGCCCCTGTCCGTTTCACCCTTCCAATCTCCTATCACAAATGAAAGACTGATTGAGTCAATGGATGAATAAATGAATGAATGCATGGGGAAGGGCCTAGACTGAGAATTAAGAGACATGGACTCAAGCCCTGGTTACTCTGGGACTTTGGACAACCCCTGCTTGTCTTGTCAAAGGAGTCTTGGAGGGGGTAAGTTCCATGTCAAGGTCAACCAGAGGTAGCTGAAAGAGCTAGAATTTGAACAACTGCCCATCTGGTTCCAAAGCCCATGACGTCCTCATTGCGCTTTTTCTCTGAATGTGCTTCCCATCCCCAGATCCCTCTTCTTGTCTCCAGGTTGGGACCAGAAGCACATCCAGCTGCTGCCAGAAATCCGCACCTGACCCTGCACTCTGGCAGGGAGCTGGGTCCCCCGCGTCCTGCGGAACCCTCCACCCACCAGGGCCTGGCCACTCCCAAACCAGCTGCAGAGGCTTGGAGAGGACACTTCATAAGACAAAGTGTACCCAACTCAAAAAGGGCATCCTGCCACATCCAGCTGTCTTCCGGAAAGAACCAGATCAACTGCTACTCTGCTGAAGATGGAAAAAATTCCATTAATTTCGTGAGTCTGGACACAGCCCCAGATGACTGAAGCGTCAATCTCCCAGCCTCTGTGCAATGGAGCTAACCCCCTCCTGATTCTTTCCCTAATCCAGAGTTTCTCAGCCTTGCCACTGACGTTTTGGGCCAGATAATTGTATGTTGAAGGGACTGTCCTGTACCTCATAGGATGTTGAGCAGCATCCCTGGTCTCTACTCATTAGATGCCAGTAGCAGGTCACCCACCCAGCTGTTATAGCCACAAGCGTCTCCAGACATTGCCAAATGTCTCCCGGGGTTAGTAAGACAGTAGATTGCCGCCAGTTACAATTGCAGTAAAATTGCCCCCAGGTGAGAACCATTGCTCAAATCTTAAGCATAGCTTGGTCCAGAACTGCTCTATGTTGCAGGATTATAACTCCTACACTGGACATTAGTTTTCCACAACGCAGGCTTCTAGTGGTTAGTAACTCACATGGAACACTTATTAGGTGCCAGGCATCCTACATCTAACACAGATCAACTCACTGACTCCTCACAGCAGCCCTTTGGGGCAGGTACTGTTATTACTCCATTTTACAGATGAGGAGACTGAGGCACAAGCGATTCGATGAGTTACTCAGGGTATGCCATTGACAAACTACCTTAGAAAGCCAGGCTGTCTGCAGGGCATGTGCCCGCATTCATGTGCTCATTGAATCCTAACAACTTTAGAAGTCACAGTGTCATGACGTGTGGATTTCAGAGGAGGAAACCGAGGCCCAGGCAGTTTCCATGAGATCACCCAGTATTCCATAGCCATGGCAACTGGCAGAGCCAGGGTTTGAACCCAAAGCTTATGGTGAAGCCCATTATCTTCCCACCACTCCTGACTGCCTTTTAGAGATTCACAAACACATTTTGGCTTGACAGGTGCTTAGATATTTTATTCACATAGAGAACAAGTGAAGATTTATTAAGTATTTATTGATATCCACTCCATGCCAGGTCCTGTAGTTAAGAACACAGGCCCTTCCTTATCTTTTAGAGACAATGCCGAACTATCTAAAAATGATGTGAGGTCTGGAATTTGCTCCAGTGTAACCCAGGGTGTGGAGGGGTGATTGGTTGGGGGACACATGAAATGAGCTGGGTGGTGAGCTGGCAATTGTGGAGGCCGGTGATGGCTATATTTTTAACTCTTGTGACATTTTCCATCTTACGATGACTTTTAAAGTGTGAACACTGAATTCTTGTCTGGGTTCATGCCCTGGCTTCACCACCTAGGGTGTCATCTTGAGTACTTTTGCTTCTCTAGACCTTGGTTTCCTCCTCCCTAAACTGAGCATAATCATTTCCAGCTGGCAGGGTTGTTGTAAGGATTGAGTGAGATGACCCAGGACAGCACAGGGACCACCTGCACAGAGTGAGGACCTCGCCAATAGCAGGGCTCCTCAGGGCTCATAGCGACTCCTCTGACATCGCTGCAAGGACCTCATTGTCTGCAAGTGGACAGGGAACACTTAGCCTCATCCCAGAACCTCACCCTCGCAGTATACTCAGTCTACCTCCAGCAAAGATCGCGAGGGCCGCCCTAAGCTTTGTGATGGCCCTGGAGGAAGTCTGAGCTACCCAGACAGCAGGATGGAGAGAAAGCTCCTAATCCTCATGAAGGACTCTGAGTTCGTGCAAACCCTGCACCCCTCGGCCCCAGCTGTGAAACGGCCTCATCTGGAATTCCTGGTGGCAGAGCAGACAGCAAGGTCCCTGCTGAAACTACAGATGAGGGGACCCTCTCACCTATTCAGCCCTCTCCCCTTGCTTCCTCTGCACTCTCGAGGGGCGGGCTCCTTTCTCTCATCAGCTGTCTGGGCTGGTTGAATCATTTCAGTGTTCCTAGACTCTCAGGAGTTGGCACAGAGTGTTGGAAGCCCTCCAGGAATTCCAGCTGGGTATGGAGCATGGATGAACTTGGCAGGTCACCTGCTTCCCACTCGGTGCCTGTCCACTTCCCCTGGGCTGACGGGAAGGGATAGCGATATCGTCTCGTGATCAGAGGGTGGCTGCTTGGGGACTGGGCCTCCATTCAGCAAATATTCCATGAGTTGCCCTCCATATCCCAGACTTCCTTACAGCAGTAAGTTGCAGCCATGTGACTAATCCCCATCAATGGGCTGTGAGAGGAAATGACATGTGTAACTTCTGGGCCATGGCAATTAACATCCAGAGCGCCTTGGCCTCCCTTCTCTTCCCCAGATGCAGTGACCTTGGGGGCCGCGCATTCCAGATAACATGGGACTGCAATGGAGAAAACCAACCTTTATTGTCTAGTGCTGCTGAGCTTGGGGGTTTATCCGCCTCTGCAGCAGAGCCAAGCCTAACCTGACTAATAACAGGGCCTATCAAAAATACCAGGGTCTGGGGTCTAAAGGTCAGCCATGCAGGCAGGCAGGCATCGATCACAGCTCCCCAGTGAAAACTCAGAACGCCAAGGCTCAGGTGAGTGCTCCTGGTTGGCAATATTCTGCTTATTGTCACATGTCATACCTGGAGGAGTCAGCACTGTCTGTGACTCCACAGGCAAAGGACAATGGGAGCTCTGACATTGGAACTGTCTTGGGTTCTATCCCACGTGTGTCTTCCTTGATTTGATCTGTATCCTTACATGGTAATAAACGGTAACCATGGATATAAACACTTTCACTGACTTCTGTGAGTCTTTCTAGCAAATGGTCAAACCTGAGAATGGCCTTGGGAATGAATGCCCAAACCCTACAGTTAGAAGTGAGGGTGGTCTGTGGACTGACCCCTTGACTTCAAGCTGCCTTTGCTTTCCCTCATGAAAGACCTGGAGCCAAAGGTGGCACCATGTGAATGGACCTTGCCAGACCCTGGAGATAGATTCATGGACCAATCTGCCCTCTGGGGCCAAAATCACAAATGAGGAAAATGATGGAGACTTTCCTTTGACAACACTGGGTCGTCTAACAGCAGCTGATGAACTTGCAGTCCCATCTGGGTGTTCAGGTCAGATCTGCAAGGGGTCTGGTACAAAGATGTTCATTTCAACACTGCTGGTGGGAGCAGGGGCTGGAGGGAGCTCAGGTGTGCATCCCTCAGGGGCTGGAGAAGCGAACTGTGATGAAATGTTCATTAGCACACAGAGGTGATGCTCGAATATAGTCACATGGAGGAGGGTCAGTGCCACCTGAAAATGAGCAGAAACAGAGGAAATCTGTATCACAAAGACATTGATGTAAATTTATAACACACATAAAGCTATTTTTTAAGAATCTAAGGACATACATTCAACAAGGAGGATGCTAGTGGATGAAGAAAATAATAAAATCAGACAATGGAAAGTGACATTTGATTAAAAATTACAGAACTAGGGGAGCACCGTAGGCTGTAGGATTACTGGCCTGACTTTGTGGCCTGCATGTCTTGTTCCCTTTGTGGAGTCTTCGCATTGGTCTTTCCCCCTTTTCCAGCCCTCACTTCAAACAAGCACACCCGATCTCACCCATGTTGATGAAGATCCTTCTGCTTCCTGTACTTTTCATTTCCCTGATTTCCGGTCTACCTTCAGCGTCCCATGAGACCAAATGCACTGTTGGGTAGATCTAGATGCCTCTACCGAGATGGTTGGGGGTCTTCATCTTGGCTACAGTTTGCAATCACTTGGGACACTTTAAAAAGTACCCCCACCTCAGGCCAGGCGCTGGCTTATGCCTGCAATCCCAGCAATTTGGGAGGCCAAGGCCGGAGGATCACTTGAGCCTAGGAGTTCAAGACCAGCCCCTTGGGCAACATAGTGAAACCCTGTCTCTAAAAAAGATGGAAAAATTAGCCAGGCATGGGGTGGCTCAGGGTGCCCCTGTAATCCCAGCTACTCAGGAGGCTGAGGTGAGAGGGTAACCTGAGCCAGGGAGATTGAGGTTACAGTGAGCTGAAATCATGCCACTGCATTCCAGTCTCGACAACATAGTGAGACCCGGTCTCAGAAAAAAAAAAATTATTGCCACCCCTCACCAAGATGCTGATACAATTGGCTGAGGTGGGGTCACTCTGGTAAGCTTTAGAGGCCTGCCAGGTTTGGATTCTGACCCAGGGATCAGAACCACTGAAGCGGATGCCCCTCCCCTGACCTCCCTCTCAGAGCCTCTCTTATGCACCACTGAAGTTTTCTATTTGTCTCTCCCCAGCTAAGCTGTTTCTGAACCATCTTGGGCAGGAGCTGGCATAGGCCAGGTTCTCAGGAAAATGCTGGTTTGAGATTAGCTGTTTTAAAGCTGTTCAAATAGATGAGACACACAGTGTCATTATTAAGTTCAAACTAGCACAATGTTCATTTTCTTTTTCAGCCACCCCTAAATTAAGCTCCTAATTCGCACCTGCATCTTGTACCTCTTATTTACAGAGAAGCAAAAGTTTTCTTTTTTATTTTTAGGACTACCTACAAAACTGGGGAACCAAGAAGGCAAGCAGATCACGATATCAGGAGTTCGAGACCAGCCTGGCCAATATGGTGAAACCCTGTCTCTATTAAAAATATAAAAAAATTAGCGGGGCATGATGGCTCATGCCTGTAGTCCCAGCTACTTGGGAGGCTGAGGCAGGAAAATCGTTTGAGCCCGGGAGGTGGAGGTTGCTGTGAGCTGAGATTGTGCCAGTGCACTCTCGCCTGGGCAACACAGTGAGACTCCATCTCAAAAAAAAAAAAGGCCCAGTGTGGTGGCTCATGCCTGTAATCCCAGCACTTTGGGAGGCTGAGGCGGGTAGATAATGAGGTCAGGTGTTCAAGACCAGCCTGGCCAACATAGTGAAACCCTGTCTTTACTAAAAATACAAAAAATTAGCCAGGTGTGGTGGCGGGAGCCTGCAATCCCAGCTACTCGGGGCACAGAGGCGGGAGGATTGCTTGAACCTGGGAGGTGGAGGTTGTAGTGAGCTGAGATCATGCCACTGCACTCCAGCTGGGTGACAGAGTGAGACCCTGTCTCAGAATAAAACAAAAAGAAGGCACAGAATGCTGAAGTCAGTGGACAGACACTCTATGGAGGGTTCAAAGGATCACGCCGAGTCTGCATCCTGACACACAAGGAGCAGGGTCATATGGACTCCATTTACCTGTGGGTGGGACAGATTGGAAATTGTCTTTCTGGCCATAGGATCAGGAAAAAAATATACCTCTGGGTTGGAAAACATGAGAAAAATATTGTATTATTTTTCTTCTCCTTCTCCTTCTTTCCTCCTCCTCCTCTTCCTCCTCCTCCTCCTCCTTCTTCCTTCTCCTTTCTCCTTCTCCTTCTCCTTCTCCTTCTCCTTCTCCTTCTCCTTCTTGTTTCTCCTTGTTCTCCTTCAATATGGAATCTCTCTCTGTCACCTAGGCTGGAGTGCAAAGGTGCGATCTCCGCTCACTGCAACATTTGCCTGCCCGGTTCAATCAATTTTCTTGCCTCAGCCTCCGAAGTAGCTGGGATTACAGGTGTCCGCTACAACCCCTGGCTAATTTTGGTATTTTCAGTAGAGTCAGGGTTTCACCATGTTGGCCAGGCTGGCCTCAAACTCCTGACCTCAAGCAATCCACCTGCCTCGGCTTCCCAAAGTGCTGGGATTACAGGTATGAGCCACAGTGCCCAGCCTCTTTTTCTTCTTTTAAAAAATTACCTACTCTGAGACCAACCCTAGTGGTGAAGCCACACTTCTGTGATGATGCTGGTGCCACGAGTGCACCTAAGGGCTGGAGAGAAAACCTGTCACCCCGGATAGAGGAGCCAGGCAGAGGGGCCCCCCATTTTGTGAAGAGTGTGGAAACAGTCCAGTATTTTTTTTCTTTTCCAAATACATGAGACAAATGGTGAATCTCTTTATGAGTAGAGTTTTAAAAATCTTTTAAAATCTCTTGTGCCTTCTTCCTAAGGGCAGATCCAGTCACATGCATCTATGTGATAGCAGGGAAGGTTAAAACACTCAGAGAATGCCATTTTTCTGGCCAGAGGGACTAGAGAATGGGACCCCTGGAAGTGACAGGATGTGGGCGAAATCTCCAAGAGGAGAGGGATGGAGAAGGAAACCCCCTAGTTTTGTGTATGAACCAGGCTCACCTGGAATAAGTCCCAGGCTCACCTTCAAGTGATGCATGCATGAAATACACATTTAAAAAATGCAAAGGATTTGAGAAGTGAATGATGATGTAAATCACTGCCCAAGTCTGAGACCAGCCTCTGGGTGGGACAGACCTAATCAGCATAGCAAAGGCATCAAAGCTGGACTGAAGTTGAAACTATTATTCGTGGAAGGCAAGACGGATCTTGGGTTCTGGACATCAAATAGCTTGATGGCCTGCTAAATTAAAACAGTAAAACAAAAACAAAAACAAAAACAAAAAAACCTAACAAACAAACATTCCATCCTCCAGAGGATTTTGACAGGATTGAGAGTCTCACAACACAATATTCAGAAAGTCCAAAATTAGTTGACAGACCAGGAACCAGGAAACTCTAAACCAGTTCTCAAGGGAAAAGACAATCAACAGATGCTAACCCTCAGATGACCCAGATGTTGGAATTATCCAAGACTTTAATGGGGCCATTATAACCACACCCCATAAGGTAAAGGTATTAAAATGAGTGAAGAGATAAAAATTCTTAGCAAGGAAATAGAAACTATAAAAAGGAACCAAACAAAATATTATAACTGAAACGTATTATACATATATATATATTGAAATCACTGCATGAGTTTAATAGCAGAATAGAGACCTAAGGGACAAAAACAAACAAAAAACACCAAAACTCTAACCTTTCTGTCACTGGAATACCTGAATAGGAAGAGTAAGAGATGGATACAGAAAAATATTTTTTGAAATAATGGCTGGAAAGTTTCCAAACTTAATGGAGAAAAATTCGTAAATATTCAGATTCAAGAGGTTTGATAAAGCCCAAAGAAGATAAATTTAAAAAAACCCATGCCCAGATACATGCTAACAAAAATTCTGCAAGCCAAAAACAAAGAGAAACTGTTAAAGTAGTCGGAAGAATGATACATGTTACGTAAGAAGGAACAACAGTTCATAATTGTGAATATTTCATCAGAAATCATAGATGCTAGAAGAAACATTGGGACATCTTTTCTGAAAGAAATAATTGTCAGCCCAGAATTCTTTATTTAACAAAAATATCCTTCAGAAATGAAAGCAAAAGAAAGATATTCTTAGATGAAGGAAAACTAAGAGGATTCTTTTAAAAAAAATTTTATAGAAAACATGCTGAAAGCATTTGTGATGGGCATTTAGTCCATTTATTAAATAGACATGTAAGACATAACAACTATGAAAATTATGTTTATAAAACAGAAGATAGTTTGACATGGGCATAATAAAGTAAAAATAATAATGTAATTAACAAAAATTTTGTAAGAATTTGAAGACACATTGAAGGAAATGCCAATTTTCTCATTATAGCAGAGAAATAAGAAATAGATATCAACATTAAAATGTGTGGTTTAAAAAACACAATATCTCAATCCGTGAATTTTTTTAATAGACCTAATTTTTTTAGAGCAGATTTAGATTTACAGAAAAATCAAGCATAAAGTACAGAAAGTTACCAGGTGCCCCTCACCCCTACACATGCAGACCTCCCCAGCTCTTGACATCCCACACCAGAGGGGTACATTATTAAAACTGGTGAGTCTACTTTAACACATCTGTATTAATCTGTTCTCACTCTGCTGTAAAGAAATACCAGAGACTGGGTAATTTATAAAGAAAAGAGGTTTAATTGGCTCATGCTTCTGTAGGCTGTACAGGAAGCATAGTGGCTTCTGCTTCTGGGGAGATCTCAGTAAACTTTTATTCATGGCAGAAGGAAAAGCAGGAGCAAGTGTCTTCACATGGCTGGAGCAGGAGGAAGAGAGAGAAGAGGGAGGTGCTGCACACTTTTAAACAACCAGATCTCATGGTAACTCAGTCACTCACGCGTCACAAGAACAGCATTGAGGGGTGGTGCTAAAGCATTCATGAAGGATCCACCCCCAGGATCCAATTACTTCCCACCAGGCTCCACCTTCAATATTGGGGATTAAAATTCAACATGAGATTTGGGTGGGGACACAGATCCAAACCGCACAAATATCATTATCATCCAAAGTTCATAGTTTACATTAGGGTGTATTCTTGGTGCTGTACATTCTACAGATTTTGACAAATGTATAATGATGTATTCATCATCCTAGTTCAATCTGTTAATTCTTAGTATCATTTTTTTTCTAACTCTAGAGACATGTTTTAGAAACTAAATATTTCTCATGTGGGATATTATTCAGGATTAGTGGGGATAAGTTGCAGTAATCTACAACTTCAAAATCTCAGTTCCTGAATACAGCAAGGTTTTGTGTTTTTATCTTACAAAGTCTGCCATAGGTCTCAGCATCTGCATCCATTAGATTTCATCATCATGTAGCTGCATTTTCTGGATTTTGCAGCTTCTCTGATGAATATGGTAGGGGAAAAGATTGTTAGAGAAGTATATATAACAATTTAATCCTTTGACCTGGAAGTCACATTTTCACTTCCACCCCTGTGTTAGTCTGTTCTTGTGTTGCTATAAAGGAATACCTGAGGCTGGGTAATTTGTAAAGGAAAGAGGTTTAATTGACTCACAGTTCTGCAAGCTGTACAAGCACCGCATCAACATTTGCTCGGCTTTTGGGGGGACCTCCGGGAGCTTTTACTCATAGCAGAGGGCCAAGTAGGAGTAGACATGTCACATGGTCAGAGCAGGAACAACAAGGTTAAAGGCGGTGGTTTGCAACACTTTTAAACAACCCAATCTCACTATTGTGACTAAGAGAATTCTTAACCAGAAGAAATGCCCTGAAAGAAAAGTTAAAGGGAGTTCTTCTCGATGACGGGAATCGATACCAGAGGAAAACTTGGAATAAAGAAAGAGCAACAGAAATGTTAGATATCTGGGCAAATATAATACACTATTTTTCTTCTCTTCAGTTCTTTAAAATATATAATTATAAAATGTAACATTGTCTGGGAGGGTTCAATGTATGTACATAGGACAACTATAATATCAAGGATTGCAAGACTTCTATGTTTTATTTTTATTTACAGGTATAAATTAACTCTAAGTAGACTGTAAATGTTAAGTATGTATATTATAATCCCCAGGTCAATAACTAAAAAATAGTAGAAAGAGATATAGGCAAAAAGTCAATAGATAAACTAAAATGAAATACTAAAATATATTAAAATAATCTGAAGGAAGGCAGCACAAAGGGAACACAGAAACAAATGAACACAAGAGGTTAAAAGGAAAAAAAAAGATAAAATGGTAGACCTAAATCCAACTACATCACTTTTACATTAAATGTAAAAGGTCTAAACATAGACCTTAAAAGATAGAGATTGTCAGATTCTGATAATGCTGCCTATAAAAACTCTAAATATCTATATAATTAACACTCTAAAAATTTTCCAGAGTGTATATTGTTCAGTTCTTTGCCATTAAACCAAAGCCTAGTTCTTAAAAGGTCATGTTAAGTATGATTTTCTTGATGGGATTACCCTCCTTCTCTAGATGTTCCCAAATGATCCCTAGATCAAATGAACACATCAAGGAACCCAGTATCTAGATTATATCCTGTTCTCATATCTCCTTACCTGCCAACAGGGTTATATTTACTAAACTGCTATCAACCTATATTGAAGACCATTGTGAGAAACAATCCCTCACAACTCATATTTATACATTTCACAAGTTTCCTGAGTTTTTATTTATTGTATCACACCGTCTTTTCCCAGAGAGAAATTATTTGAATCTACCTTTTTGAAGGGTAGAAATCTTTGAAACTGCCCTTAATAAGATTCTTATTTTCTCATTGACATCAGTGGTTGTGTAACTCTCCAGATTTCCCACTTTTCCACTGGCTGCTGGAAAGCTCCAAGTTTCTCCCTGTAATGTTAATAAGCATTCCTACAATAAAAGGCCCTATGATCAAATAAATGTGCAAAACATAGGGCTAAAGAAAGTTAGGTTGATTTCTTTATTCTGTGATCTCATTTAATCCTCACAACCACCTTGGAGGTTGGTGCCATTATTATGCCAGTTTTATAGATGATGAGAAAACTGAGTCTTCAAAGAAGTTTAGACCACTAGCTCAAGATTATACAGTAGTGGTGTCATGATTGGAACATAGGCTGCTTGGATCCAGAGTCTGCTGTTTTAAAACTGTAGTCAAATCTTGCATGTAAAGTGCCTGACGGAGAAAAAAATGGTTATCCTTATAGTATGGGCAGCTAAAGTGCTTACCTCAAGCCTGGCTTCACAAAAGGAGGAAGGGATCTGTAGGGTCAATTAGGTGGGTCCCAGCACAAAGTCCCAGGGAAACCAGCCACCTCTATATCAACTTTTCTGCCCTTTTGCCTGGGAATGCTGCTGCTGGTGTTCACATGTCCAAAGCTTCTCCTGACACCCCACAAATTTCATCCTGATACTCCTGCTAATACTCTGACATTCACCTGACTTCCCCTAAGTCCCATATTTCTCTCTTGGAGGCCTATCTTCTGTGGACCAATGTGACAGGGCTGGTATGGGGTTTCATGAACTTTAAACTCATCTTGGAGGTAACTGCTTATTGATCAGCTGTGTATCTATGGAAGTGGAAGAGGTAGAAACAGACAGAGGAATTTTCCCCTAAATTTCCTGAATAATGGGTCCTAATTCTTCACTGTTACAGAATTAGACATTTATACTCTTTTCATTCCTTAAGATGGGTGGAATATACATCCCCATTCCTTGACTTTGAGCTTGGCCGTGAAACTTGCATTGGCCATGGGATGTCAGTGAATCTGACAAAAGAAGGAGCTTGAAATGGAGATTGAACTGGAACCCCCACAACATCCATTGAACTCATGATTTGTAATCATTGCCTAGAAGCTGCCTTCTTAATGGGCTCCCAGAACAAATATTGTCAAACTTGCAGCCTGAAGCCAAGCTGCTTGTCCGTATTAGTTTTCTAATTGCTGCATCACAAAGTACCACACACTCCATGGATTAACTCAACATTCATTTATTTTCTCACAGTTTCTGTGAGTCAAAGTCTGAATGCAGAATAGCTAGGTAATTCTGCTGAGGATCTGACCAAGATGATATCGGGGGTTGGCAAGGGTTATGATCTCATCTGAAGGCCTGTGTGGGGAAGAATCTGTTTCCAAGCTCATTTGGGCTTTTGACAGAATTCAGTTTCTAGTGGCTGTAAGACTGAGGTCTCCATTTTATTGTTGGCTGTTGACAAGGGTCACTCTCAGTTCTTAAAGGATGCCTTAACATCCTAGCCATGTAGCCAGCTTACTTCTCAAAGCCAGCAGAAGTCTTATGTAATGTAACATAATCATGAGAGTAACTGACTATTCCATCACCTTTGCCAGGTAACATAACCCTGTGAAGGTAGTGACTAGTCCATTATATTCACAGATCCTGCTCAAGGGGTGGGAACTAAATAGGGTATGTACACCAGGGACCAGGAATCTTAGGGGACATCTTAAAATTGTGCCTATCACGCCATCCATGCCTAGATTAGTCCAACCATAGTCAACCTACAAACCTGTGAATGTGAGAATTAATGTTTGTTGTTTTAAGCCACTGAGTTTTTAGGTGGTTTGTTATGCAGCATTATTGTGACATAGCTGACTGCTACATTTCCTTTCAATAAGCACTGTGCTTCTAGTTTAACCAGTGTCATAGCTTGACTTTGGGGAAGCAGCCTGGTATGATGGACAAGGCATTTGAGATCAGGCAGATCTGGGTTTGAATCCCTCCTTCTTCAATTTCTAGTTGAGGGAGGCTTGATCCAGTTACTTCACTTCTGGGTCCATGTCCTCATTTGTCTGATGGGATTCACAATGCCTATCTTGCAGGATGTTGGGAGGGTTAACTAAAACTATGGATATGGAGTACCTGGTACGTAATATTAGTGTTTCTCTCTTAAGCTCTTAGTTCTAGCCAACATGCCCAAGAGAATGAATGTGGTGTGAATTCTGGGAGGGGTCACTCCACTGCTAATACCTGAGCATTTCCTGGTAGGTGTCTCATTGCCAGATGAGAAGGTGACCTGCGGAGCTTCCTGACCTGGGGTAGCCCCTCTGGTGTGAGCCCCATAGCAGAAGGCAGCCCCACCTCTTTTCTATGTGGTAGAGACCCTGGGGATTCACCCTCATACAAGACCCCTGCTCCATCTCCCCAGTGCTTTGATATTAAAATCAGGCATGATCATGGAGAGCTCAGTCTTCACCACTGACTAGTGGTGTGAGCTTGAGCCAAGACTTTAACTTTCTGACCCTTGATTTCCTTCCTGTACATCAAGAGGTTAAATTCCCACCTCACAAGGCTGTTGTTACACTGATGGTACACAAAAAGCTGCTGCCTGGAGCCACTTGGGAGCTCAATTAAATGATGTTCCCCTTCACTCAGAGCAGGGGCCATGTATGTCTCCTGTTCTTTTTAATGAGGCTCCCTGCTCCACCCTCCCTCCAGGGCCCACCTTGGAGAGGAGCACAGAGCAGGTGCTTCAGGAAGGTGTTTGCTTCTCCTCCTGATCCTCATAAAAACCCTCTGGAAAGCGGGTGTAGTCCCCCTTCCCACTTCCCAGGCAAGTGGTAGATTACACCTCCCTGCTCCCTTTGAAGTGCAGTGTGGCCATGTGACTTGCTCTGGCCAATGGCATGTGAGCAGATGTGCCCTGTGTTTTGAGTGGAAGCTTTAAAAGCCAGTGCCTGATCCACTTGCTCTGTCTTTCCTTGGGTACCCGAGGCCAGCACGCTCAAGGGGATGCCTGTCTCCATCAGGCTGACTAGGATGAGTAGTGGTAGTGAATATGGATGAAAAGAAAGCAAACCTTTGGTGTTTTAAGCCACCATCCTTTGGGGTTGTTGGTTACTGTAGTCTATACTGGCACAGTGGGACAGACTACCTCCATTTGAAAGACAAGACAGCAGAGGGGAAGTGACTTGCCTATGGTCACACAGAGGGTAGCAAGGGGTGGGGCTTTACTTAAGGAGTACTTTTTAGTTCTTCTAAAAAGTGGCTAAGGTGACTGGAGCTCTGAACTAAGGTGCTAAGAGCTAAGGTGACTAGAGCTCTGAATGCCCCTCAACCTGCTGCCTTTGGGAAATGGGTTCCCACTCCCCATTGTAGCTGTTTACATTGTCAGGAGTAGGAAAATGATCTCTGTTCAGAGTAAGTCAGTGGCAGCCTAGGGAGGGGAATGGTGGAGCTGTGGAACCTGTACTCTCAGGAGGACCAGATTCTCTAGATTCAGCCACACAGCAGGTGCAATTGCACTTGGTCTCCCTGTCCTGTGTGTCCCTCCCACCTCAGTGGCTTCATTTATCTAAGGAACTCCTTTCCCTCACTAGCAAATTTTGTCCAAGGAAAGGCTTTGAAACTCATTCACCATAAGGTGTGCAGATTAATGAAACCAGGAAGAGAGACTGCTTTGTTATGCAGCATTATTGTGGCAATAGCTGACTGATATACTTGTCTATCCAATAACCATCTCCTCTTTTCTTTTATATACAGAAACCTGATTTTATTCTGGGCAGTCATGGGCCTGGGTAGAAAACTACATTCCTCAGTTTTCCTTGGGATGTACACAAAGGTCTCTGGGGGCAGGGGGTGCTTCTAGGAAAGCTCCCTAAGTGGGGGATCTCCAAGGGCAGGCTATGTTGTGGAGCTCCTTGGCCTCATGCACTCAGCACCTCATGTGTTGTGTTGCTTTCCCAGCACTTGTGATGGACACCTCCAAGCAATGCAGGCACTCTCTGAGCTGCCTGCATAACAACAAACCTTTGGCTTAGTTTCTCTGCAGAAGTGCTTGCAACCCACAAGAGCCACTTTGGAGATGCTTGGGCAGATAGTTTATATATCACTTACACATCACCCACCCACCCACATCACCGGGATAGCCAGCAGTCAATGACTGACTGATGCAGTACAAAAGGCCAGCCCCTGGCCTCAAGGTGGGACTGCTCTGGTACTACAATCCACACTCCAGAGCTCCTTGTGGCATCAGGTTGAAGCTGGACGCCAGGTAAAACCACCTCTTTGCTCAACTTCTCTACTTGTCCTATCTTGCTTCCTTCATTCCCTTACAGCTTTCTCTGGAGATCTCGCCATCAATAATTCAAAAAGAGCCAGGCATATTGGTAGTCCCAGCGACTCAGGATGCTGACAGGATCACTTGAGGCCAGGAGTTCAAGGCTTCGGTGTGCTATGATCACACCTGTGAATAGCCTTGCACTCCAGCCTGGGCAACATAGCAAGACCCCATCTCTAAAAAGAACAAAACCAGAAAATTGCCCGAGAATCCCTGTATGCTTCCAAGCAATATGTAAGTTTCTGAGCTGTCTTCTACCTCCCAAATCCCTTGTAACAGGAGAGAGCCACCGAGGGTTCTAAGCTTAGCAGCAGGAAAAGTTTCTTTTGGTGAAGAGAACTCAAGTTTCACCTTATTCTTTGACACTGTGCTGTTTCTGTGAGCTCACAGAGAGGCTTAAAGCAACAGCATCCATTGATCAAATATTGATTAGGCATTCACTAGAAATCTCGCAGCTGCTTGGCACTAGAGGACACAGTGGGGAGCAAGAGAAACACAGTTTCTACCCTGATCCTCTAAATTAGGTCCAAAGGCTTCTTGGACACCCCTCAGAGTCCCTTTTGGAGCAGCTGCATAATGACAATCAATTGAGTACACGAAACCTTCAAAATGCTTTTAATTTCTTTTAATGTGTAACAGTTACGCCTGAGTTACAGAGGAAGCGCTTACAAGCAGCAGGTAGTTAAAGCAAATACCAGTTTCTCTTTCTAATCTACTACTCCATATAGCTGAATAAATTATGGTGCGATTATATTTAAACACACACCTCACGCCCACATGCCCACGCACACACCCCACTCACACCCTCACTTACACCCACTCACTTCTGCATGGGGGAAAATGGCTGTGAGTCAAACATGGAAGCAACAAAGTTGCAGTTACTAGGAAGAAGGAATGATCTAGAGTACTATGTAGATATTTCCCAGGTCAGGGAATTGGCCATGTCAGAGTTGACTTGAAGAAGCATCAAATACACGGAAGTCTCAGAGCGTTTCAAGTTGGCGGCTAGAGAACCCCCATTTGGTCTTGGTTTTGGTGCCTCTGCACCAAAGGAGGAGGAGAGAAGAGCTGTGTACCCCCAAAAAAGTGTCCAGCAGTGCGAGACACATTCGGGAGCTTGACGAGAACATCAGGCTGAGAGAGGTCCCAGAGAACATCTTTTTAGTTGGGTGATGGAGTTTCACTGAGTCCCAGGATCCAAAATCTTGGATACTTCACCAACTCCATCTTAAAACACTGGATTCTGGCAGAGTGGTCAAACTCTGGGATCTGTCCTGTTCTCAAGCCAGAGTCAGATTTCAATCTGACTCTTCATTTTCCTTCTGGGCAAACCTCTCTCCATTCTTCTTTCCTTCTCTCTTATTCCCCTAGTTCTCTGTTTGCTCTGCCCTTTCGTGTTCCTCTGGCAAAAGAACATCAAAGGTAAATCAAGTATAAAATGGAAGTACAAAAGCATAGCTTGGTTCTTACACATCACTTCTTTTTTTCTTTATATAGCAAGAGAGAAATACCAATGAGAAAAATAAAGGAACAAGAATGAAAGAACCCACTAGAGCCTGGAATGCATAATTTGAACACACAATATGAAGATATATCCCTACAGATGGTCTCTGGCACTAGCACGACACGCACTGTGGGGGATTTCTTTCCTTTTTTAGTATATATATATATATATTTATAAAAAGTCAACTTTCTATAAACGAACAGCACATCACCACGTTTTCCAACTATTGTACAATGAACTCAAAAGAGAGCCCCCCTTAGAGAGGACCAACAGCGACTTGTGATAAGTCGGAGGAAGCAGCTCTTATTTTGCTACAGACTCTATTTACAGGGATGGATGGGGGTTGTATCTGGGACGGCCTGGCCACTGGAACCCAGGCCTTCTTTCTCAGGCTGTGGTCAGCCCCAAAGAGATGGAGGCCTTGTGTCTCTCGTTCAACATCACCTCTCGTGATGTTTCAAACTGCCAACACAAGGCTGAATTTTATGACCCAAGTTGGCCAGACACGTTAATATAGGGGTTTTAGAGAGAACCTATCAGGATCAAGGGCCTCTTTCTGAAGCAGGTGGGGCCCCTCAAGGAATAAGTCCCATTTTCTACCAAGATGATGGCTTGGGAGAACTTATGTTCAACGTTATGAGAAATCATTTGGTTTATTCCCAAGCAGGTCTTGGTTCCATTTCACCATCGGGATCAGACATCTGGGATTGGTCCTAGCATTGGACTGTCACCTCCTGGGGATAGGGCTGGGTGGTTTTGATGTCACCTGCCTGAGATCCCTGCTCCTGAGTCATAGAAGGTGTCAGGAGACTCAGACACTTTCTGAGCCAGGCCTCCAGGTGGAAGGATTGGCCATTCAAGGAATGTGGATGAAGAGTGGTCTTCAGGAAGAGCTGCTTTCTGCTGTGATAGCTACAAAAGCAGGGACTGGGTTACCAAGGGACAACAGAGCCTTCTTTTTTGTCCCGAACATGAAGAACCAAAAGTCTTCTGCAGTGGACGCTCCGGTTGCAACCTTGGTTGACCGTGATGGGTCACATGTGTCTGCTGCTACCAAAGAGTCTGTTTGTCTCCAGTTATTCACTGGTTTCTCTAAACCAGAGATATGAGCCAGCCTGGCCATGGTCCAGGACAGGCTTGATATGACCAAGTCTGAAGATGAGAACCAGGTGAACATTTGTCACAGAGGTGACGTCCACGTAGGAGACTGTCCTAGAATCTTGCCAACCCAGCTCCCCAGGAGGGAGGAACTCAGGTTGACTCCCAGAGCAGCAGCCCTTTCCCTCTAGGAATGTCTTGTTGGCTGAGGGCAAGAGGCATGGATTGAGCAAAGATGTGGGGGGACAAGCAGTTTGGTCTAATGTTTGTGAATTCAGTGCTGTGTCTCCCATCCCAAGTACTTTGTACTCAGCAGCACCTGATAAAGGTGATGGAATGTAGATTACAGCGACAGTGATGGTAAATAGGTATGATGATTTTGATAAATAGGTAAAGGTGATAAGAAGTTCCCAGGAAGGAGGAATCAGGGGTTTGAATCATCCCCTCAAGGTCCCAACTCTTAAGAGAATGGAACTTCAGGAGGCCACTGGCGTGGTCAAGGAAGGTGCCTCTTCCCTCTCCTCTGGAATTGTTGACATCTCCCTCTGCTCAGGGGTGGTAGCTTGAAAACTGGTCACATCTGCCTCAGCTCAGCTGTGCCAGATCAGGAGGCAGGGACCTCTTGGCTAAGACAGAGGCAACATTGAAAGATGCTACTCTGGGCAGGGCAACAATATGCCCCTAACAACATGCCAGGGGGAATCTTCTTGTCTGTGGGGCAAACAACCCCTGTCCAGTCTAGAACCCTCCTCCAAAGCTCTGAGGGTAGCTCTCTGCATCCCCAGAAACGGAAAGGGGTCTGGGGAAGATGGAGGCCTCTTCCTAGAGGATGGGGCATGGTAAGGATGGGCTCGGGCCTCTGTGGAAGGCTTTGGGCAAAATCTCAGCTCCCTGGGGTGTGGACTTGCAGGCAGAGAGCTGAAGCCTTGGGCAACAAAGGCTTGCCCTCCCGCAAACAAAGGGACCTGGTTGTGAAAGTCCCTTCTGAGCCGACTTCATGCTCCTCCACTCATGTATCCTCAAGACTTTATCCCCTCCCCATCTCATCTGATTCAGCTAATGAAGGAAACTGAAAAGTTCTGTGGGTTCCCCAGGCCCCAGATGGGTTGGACATGGTGGGAACTTGGGCTTCAGGCTAAGAGCCCTCTGCTTCCAGAAGCCTGAGTTGGGTCCTTGTATCCTGGGCAGGCCCATGGCTGACAAGCCCCACCCCCATGTGCCCTTACCCTCTGGTTAAGCCTCTTCCTGGTCTCCCCAGTCTCCCTGACTGTGCTAGATTTCCCCGTACACCTAGTAGAGGTGTCTGGGGAGGGTTCTGAAGTCCTTCAAATTCCTGGGTGGGGGTGAGACTGCCCCTCTGCTGACTCCCCTGGGAAGACCCCAAAGCCAGGGTCCCCTCTCTGCTGGAGTCCCAATGTCTAGAGGAGGAAAGGGCTGCCGTTCTGACATTGAGCCCGAGAACCTCCTTGGAGGGCTGGCTCCCAGTGCATCCAGCTGAGAGTAGCCCTGAATGCTTCACATCCACCTCTAGCTAGGGCACCCTCTGGAGTTGGGTCCAAAGGGCTGCAGGACTTCCTCTCAGGCATCATCCTCCTCTGGGTGCCCAAGGTGTTCTAGGTGGGCCTTGATCTCCATGCCTGAGATGGCACAGAGGCCACCATGGGATTTGACAGGGGAGGACTTCAGGCTGACCAGAAACCGTCCTTGGGGAAAGTGGGGAGCAGACTCCAAGGGCATCACTCTGGATCCCTAACCACAGCTGAGTGACAAGCTGGCTGTCTATCTCCAGGGTGCCAGTGATGAGAAGCAGGTGGGTTCCTTTCTTGGCCCCCTAGGACTCCAGGGGGATGAGGAGGCAAGGCTGGGAGGTTCAGGGGTCAGTTAGGGTTGGGCTGGGAATTGGGCTGGGGCAAGTCGCCCCGGGGGCCCTAGTAGGCCTGGCCAGTTTCCACAGGCAGAAGTCCCAGCACAGCAGAGTGCTCCCCGAGCTTCATGCGACGCTGGGTGGAGAGGCTCACGTTTTTGGCCAGATAATCAACAGCAGCTGGAAAAAAGAAGAGACTCTGCTAGAAATCGAGGTTCTTTTTGTTTATTCTTCCATTCACTCTATTTACATCCATCCATCCATCCATCCATCCATCCATCCATCCATCCATCCATCCATCCATCCATCTATCCATCCATGTCTATCCATCCTTTCTTTCATCCATCCATCATCCTTCCACCTTCTATCCACTCATCCTCTCATCCATCCAGCCATATCCATGCATCTATCCACCCATCCATTCTGTCCATCCATCCATCCATCCATCCATCCATTTATCCATTTTCTGTCTTTCTATCCATCCATTTATCCATCTATCTATCCATCTATCCATCCATCCATCCTTCTATCCACTCATCCTTCATCCATCCATCCATCCAGCCCTCTGTCTATCCATCCTCTATCCATACCTCATCCACTCATCCATCATCCATCTGTCCATCCATCCATCCATCCTTCCATCTATCCATCTCTTCATGAAGCTCTTTCTCTCACCTCCTCTCCAATCATTTAGCAAATATTTATTTAATGCATTGTGTGCCCAGCTCTCTGGTAAGTTCCTAGAGAGGCACAGAAGATTATCCACGTTGCTGAGAAAAGAATTAACCACCCCTCAATAAGCCCACTACATACACCTGCTATGGATAAGGCCCTGTGAATCCCTGAGTGCAGATAATGATGAGGGCAAGGTCTCTCTGCCTTTTCTATCTGTGCCCAGCTTACAGATAAGGCAAAGCAAGACCTTTGCTGCGAGGCCAGAGTGGCTGTGGGTGAGCTGAGGGATCCATGCAGAAGGAGCCAGGACACAGATACGCAGGGAGCTGAGATTTACAGCTCTGTCCATCTGGTCACCCAGAGGAGACAGATGAGTGTCTGAGGGTGTACGTGCCTGAGAGTGGTGCATATTTGTGTGTGTGAACAACGGAAACAAGAATTTCCTTGAATAATTGGCCTGCACATGAATGTCCACACAAGAGCAACATTTGCACACACACGTGCACATGTGTGTGTGAGTTGTGTGCACCTTTGTGAATAGATGAACTCTGGGAATGCCAGTGCATGTGCAGGCACTGTGTACAGGTGAGTTCCAACTGAGCCAGGTACCTGTCTCTATATGTGTGTATGTGCAGGGATGACCCTTGACCTGCATGTACATGTGTTCTGTCTTGACTGTACTAATTCTGCCTTTCTGAGGCTACAACAGAAATCAGCCTTGACCAAATGATTTGGCTGGGGTGTGGCCAAGGCCTCCAGAGGCACAGGGATGCTGCCTCCCAAGCTGGGATCTGTGGCTGTGGCCAGTCCAAACCCCTGGGATCTGTAGGATCCAGAAGCAAGAGGAAGATGGAACGAATACTGCATGAGGAATTACGAGGCCTGGCTCAACACCTGTTCTGTCACCTGCCCACAGGGGACCCTGTAGCATTCCACATGCTTCCCCAAGGTTGGAGGTTTCTGCCTAGGGCAGGTGGGTGGAGCCAAAAGGTGATAGGCATGGCCTGAGGATGAGGCCAGGGAGGCCAGGTGGGCAGTGCCAATCATTGAACCATGGGAGGCCGTATTGCCTAGTGGCTCAAATGACAGAGGTTCAAATCCCGCACATGCCAATTTTTAACGTGTGATCTGGGGCATCCCACCTCATCTATTCAAACCTGTTTCCTTGTCTGTAAATTGGGGATCGTAACAGCACCTATCTGAGGAGCTGTTATGAAGGTTAAAGGAGAAATGCGTACAAAGTGGCTAGCTAGTACTGTGCCTGGCACATTGTGAGCTCGAGAGATGTGGGTTTGGAAGCAGTGGAAGACTAGGATTGGGATTTAGTAAGCAAACATGGCCTTTGATGCGGGCAGGAGGAGATGGAGCAGCAGATGAGGTGGCTGCAGTCCCAGTTACCTCCCACTTATGTGGCCCTGGGCATGTCACCTGACCTTTCTAGACCTGCTTCCTTGTCTGTAGAATGGGGAAAACAAAGTTCAGCTTCCTCCAGGGCTGCTGCTAAAAGGATGAAGTGAGACAGTGTTCTTTAAGATGGTGGTTACAGAGCACGCAGGGGCTTGGCCCTCGACATTCCCAAAGGATGTGCAAATGCCCTGGGGTCTCTCTGGAGTGTCTGAACTCTGTGCCCCTCTGCTTACCAGGCTCCAGGGTGGGTGATGAGAGGAAAGTTAAGTCTGTCTAGGGTCTGAGCTGAGCCCTGGGGGACTGCCAGCCTTCCTCTGAAGTCACTTGGCCTCCAGGCTCCCAGTTGGTAGAGCAAAGTTGGTGGCAGCCAGCCCGGCCCTGCCTTGGGTCTGCCCCTTCCTCCGTGTGAGGGTAGGACCATTCCCATCTCTGGCTTTGGGGAGACTGTGCAGCCCTGGCCACACCAACTCTACCACTGGGAGCCTGCCTTACCCGGACTCCAGGGTCCATCCCGTTAAGAAGCCTCATTCTTAGAGGGACAGTAGGAATAGAAAGAGGAAGAGCCAGTGTTTACAGAGAGCTTGTTCTATCCTGGTCCTGTTCTAAGCATTTTGTGCTCATTTTCCATTTAACTCTCACAACAACTCTATGAGGCTGGTAGTGGTGGTATCTGCATCTTACAGATGATGGAACTGAGGCTCTGAGAGACTGCACCACTTCAAAGATCACACAGTTCATAAGTTGCGGAGCCAGGATTCAAACCCAGGCAGTCTGAGCCTAGCTCCCAGCCACCCCTGCAGGCTCCTAGAGGATAACCCTTTGTACATGCACAACATTTTAGAGTGCACGAGGTGCTCTACACCCCAAATTCTACATTGATCCCATGTTCTGCTCCAGGCAATATAAGCGATCTGTCCAAGGGCACACCGCCGAGGCAGGTGACAGTTTCCCTGAGTCACAGCAGCCACTGCCTCCCCTCCTTACTTCACACCATGCCAGCCTCTCACACCAACCTCTCCAGCTATTCCTGTGGGTGGGCTGAGAACTCTGGCTTTTTAAACAATTGATACATAATATTTGCACAGATTTATTGGGGTACCTGTGATGTTTTGCTACATGCATAGAATGTGTAATGATCAAGTCAAGCTGTTTAGGGCATCCATCACCTTCAGGATTTCTCTTTTCTGTTTTTTTGTTTTTCGTTTTTTTGAGATGGAGTCTCGCTCTGTCTCTCAGGCTGGAGTGCAATGGCGCAGTCTCGGCTCACTGTAACCTCCGCCTCCCAGATTCAAGCAGTTCTCCTGCCTCAGTCTCCCAAGTAGTTGGGATTACAGGTGCCCACCAGTACACTTGGCTATTCTTTGTAGTTTTCAGACAGCGCCGTGTTGGCCGGGCTGGTCTCAAACTCCTGATCTCAGGTGATTTGCCCACCTTGGCCTTCCAAAGTGCTGGGATTGCAGGTGTGAGCCACTGAGCCTGGCCCAGTATTTTTCATTTCTATGTGTTGGGTACATTTCAAGTCCTCTCTTCTAGCTATTTTGAAATATACAATACATTGTTGTTAGCTGTAGTCACCCTACTCTGTTATCAAATACTAGAACTTACTCCTTCTATCTAACTGTATGTTTGCACCCATTAACCAACCTCCCTTCATCCCCCTCCCTGCTTCCCTGCCTCTAGTAGCCATCATTTGACTCTGTCTCCATGAGGTCAAGCTTCTTAGCTCCCACGTATGAGAACATGTGATGTTTGTCTCTCTGTGCCTGGCTTATGTTACTTGGTAAAATGACCTGCAGTTCCATCCATGTTGCTGTGGATGACAGGATTTTATTCTTTCTTATGGCTGAATAGTATTCCACTGGGTATATATACTATATGTTCTTTATCTGTTTATCCGTTGATGGCTACTTACGTTGATTCCATATCTCGGCTATTGTGAATGGCGTTGCAATAAACATGGGAGTGCAGGTATCCCTTTGATACACTGATTCCTATCTTTTGGATAAATATGGTCGTTCTAATTTTCGCTGGCTTTGAATAATAATGAGAACAACAAAGCGAGCACCCTCACTTGTGGACCACCTACTGTGCGCTGGCAGGCATGACCACACCCATTTCTTTCAAGTGCTTTAGCTATGAGTGTTCTCCTTCTATAAATGTGGAAACTGAGGCACAGAGAAGTCACTGTCCCAGAGTCACATGCAGTGTGTGTCATGGAGGAACCTGCATTGGTCCTGCCTGTGCCTCTGGCCACTCTGTGCGCCTTATCCTTGTCA
This sequence comes from Macaca mulatta, assembly GCF_049350105.2. Lineage (NCBI taxonomy): Eukaryota > Metazoa > Chordata > Mammalia > Primates > Cercopithecidae > Macaca > Macaca mulatta. The sequence goes on from NC_133406.1 coordinate 222,241,726, forward strand.
GCCTCTCCCAGTGACCAGCCCATGGCCCAGCACACAGTAGGAGCTTGCCAGGCCCTGTCTAGGTAGCCAAGGAAACACCAGGAAGCCAAACTTTCCTGACGACCCTGCCAACTTCAAGGGCACCCAACAGGCTACAGAACCTGCCTCTCCCTGGGGTGGAGCCGAAGGGCCAGCGAGGGCAGGGCTGTGACATTTCTTATTACGGCCTCCGTCAACGGCCCTCCCTGTCCCTCTGTCTTTACGCATCTCCCCTCCTCCGCCTCGTGCCCATGCCTGGGCTCTAAATGTCTCAAATTAGATTAATTGGGAGTTGGCAGGAGATGTGGTGGTGATGCCAACCGGTAAACAATCTCAGCCGTCAGCGCCTCGTCAGCTCGCAGCCCCAGAGGAGGACCCTTCTAGACACAAATTCTTATTAGACTTGTCAGATCTATTAAAATTCTTTTCACACTTCTGCGTTCTATCAGCCCCATCGTTAGTACGGCCCTGGCCTCTGGGAACACCAGGGCCATATTAATCTTCCGTGTGCCCCATCCCTGGGCCCCTGCCCCCACCCCTCCAGAGATGAGGGAAGACAGACAGGTGGATGGACAATGGCCAGAGCAGGAAAAGGAGTGAGGGTGTCCCTGGGAAGATGAGAAGCCCATGGAGAGGAGGGGGAGGACTCTGGTGCCTAAGGGTTTGGCCCATGTGTATGCTCGCTCAATGCACACCTGAAGGTGGCTCTCCAGGGATCAGGCTGCAGGTGTGGCTGTGTACACATCGGTATGGGCTGCCGGGAGGCCTTGGGCAAACAGCCTCTCTGGATCCCAGTTCCTCATCCGTCCAATGGGAATAACCACGTGCACTGCATAGGGTGGCATGAGGATGAAATGCCAGACCCATAGTAGATGCTCAATAAACGGCCATTCCTCCTTCCTTTACACATGCACATTTTGTATATTTGTATCTTAAAGCTGTGTGTCTACACATTAGTGAACACTCATATATAAACCCCTCTCTCTGCGTGTGCATCTGTCCATATGCAGGTGCATGTGAAGCCGTGGACGTGAATCCACGCGTGGGTGGGCTCAGGTGTGTATCGCTGCTGAGTGGCCTCCACAAATCTGTGATTTGAAGTTAGGAGACTTTGGGTCCACCATTGCCATGCTGTGGGATTTTGGAGAAGCTACCTAGCCTCTCTGAGCCTCATTTTTGCACCTGCAACCTGGGGACAAATAACTTAGAGAATGACATGAATGAGGAGCACGCATTTTGCCCAGTGCCCTGTGGGATGAACTTGGGCAGAGGACAGGCGTCAAGGGATGACAGGTGGACCTGGGCATACATGGGCACAGTCCAGGACATGGGACTGTTGCACACACGCCGGGGCATCCCATCCACAGATGGATTAAGTTGCCCAGGGATGTGGGGCAAGTGGTTAGTGGGAACACGATGTGTCTCGGGGCCTCCAAAATGCCAAAGGAGAGGGAGGTGGTGCAATGGAAACACTCTGAGATGGCTAAGTCTAATCTGTGGCCTCCATTTCACAGATGGGAAGACTGAGGCTCAGAGAGGCAAGTGTGTGGCTGGCCCACACTAATTGGTGGCAGAGGAGGGGACTTTTCCTCCAGTCCTTCCCTCTCAGCTCAGGCCTGGAGTCTCTGTGGGGTGAGGTGGGGCCTGTGCTGGGCTCCCTTTGGGGAGGGCTGGAGAATGTGGCCAAGAGGAGCTCTGAGCTATTCCCAGAGAAGCCAGGGCAGCAGGGGTGGAGCTGGAAGGGGAGTGACAGGAGGAGGAGAAGGGAGTGGAAGGAGAGGATGGAAAGGAGAAGAATGGAGTTGGGGGAGGTGGGGGAGGAGGAAGCTGCTCTGGCTGGCTTTGCCCAAGCAAGAGAACAAACCCTCCTTTCTCGCCTCCTAGGCCTCTTCCCTTTTGATCCCCTCCCCTGCCGCCCCCATGCTGACTTTGGGGTTAATTTTATTTCCGAATTGAGCAGGCTCCCCTGGATCAGGGCACCGAGCTTTGGTGTGACTAACCCCCGCCCCAGGCCGGCGCTGCTGCTGCCGCTGAGGTCACTCTAAAATATTTATCAAGAGCATGTGTGCCCTGCTCCATGCCCAGGAACATGGGCTGGGTCAGGAGGTCACCCTGGGACCCTCCGGAAATTCTCCCATGCACATGCATGCACCCTGCTCTCAAATATACACGCAGACCCCCACGCACACATTCATACACACACAGTTATACATGGTATATGTCTACACCCAGATGTACATCCATACACACGTACACACAGTCACACCTATGACATACCCAAACATGCACTCATACGCTCACCCCTGTTTACACACTGCACACAGAGTATGTGTGTCCAAACACAGGTACTCCCAAACACAATCACTGAAGCATGTGTACATGCCCCAATGCACGGCTATACACATGCACAGTCACACATTTACACACTCAAATGCATCTATACACACGCATACGTGTTCATTATACATATCTACAAATTGACACATGCATACCTACGTCAAACATGCAGGTACACATAAAGACACACTCAACCATATGTACAGACTTGAATGCACATTTAAACATGTTTGTTTAAGCAGACACATATACTTACATATATGTGTGCGCACATGTGTTCATACACACAAACAGATGTGCACATCACGTGTGCACAATATGCTCATTTATGTGCACGCATGTGAAGTCATATACACATATGCTCACACGTGCCCAATGACACATGCGTGTATTCACGTATATGCAAATGTGCATGCAGTAACACATGGGAGTTGAAATACTCAGATGCATCACATGCACACACACACGAATTGTAACATGTCCCAACATATGTACTCACAAACACCCATATACACATATGTACATACACATACGCAAACATGTACACACACAGGAAGGGTTGTGAACACAGCTGGGAGGTGGAGGCCAACACAGCTGGCCCTCATTTGGCAGTGGAGGCCAATGCCACGTGAGGAGGAGTGGGTTGGGGGGGTGGGCAGGAAGCAGAGGTCAGAAAGGCTGGCCCAGGGCTGGGCTGGGAGAGAGGATGCCCTCAGGGATGGGGCCTCACCCTCTTGCCACACGCCCTTCTGATTAGTTTGACACCAGCAGGTGAGGCCTTTGCAGGGAGGTGCGGCAGGAAGAGTGACTGGTGACCTCCAGTTCCCTGTCCCATCTGGGCGTGCCCCACTGCTGGCCTTGCCAGGTGGCGGAGGCTGTGTTCAGACCTGTGTTTTCCAGCCTTTGGTCTGAGGGTCCACGGTCCCTGCCTCAAGGCAAGGCACAAAGGGGATAGCAGCTGAGATGGGTGCACGGGACCATTGCAGAGTTTGGAGTGGAGGAGAGAGCTGGAAACACAGCTTTCCCATGCCCTGTGGCAGAAAGGGCAGGGTCTCCCACTGAGCTGTCCAGCACGGTGGCCACCAGCAGCCCATGTCTACCAAGCGCTTGAACTGCGGCTAGTGCAACCGGGAAACCGAATTTCAAATGTTGATTTCACTTGAACTAATTTAAAGTCAAAAACCAGTCTTCAATTGGGTTATTTAGTGGTTGGAAAACTTACAATTTGGAACACTTTGGGTGTGTAAGTCTATTTTCTCAATTGTAAACTATATGAAATTTAAATACAGATCAAGTATTTCTGTTGAAAACTCAGTGTCGGAATTAAAATGGGCTGTAAGGGTAAAACACACACAGGATGTCAAAGACATAGCATGAAGAAGAGAATGTAAAATATCTCAATAATTATATATGAATTGCATTTTGAAATGATATTCTTTTGGATGTACTGGGTTAAATACAATGTTAGTAAAAATAATTCCATTGTTTCTTCTCCTTAATTTTTTTTCTTTTTTTTTGGAGACAGTCTTGCTCTGTCACACAGCCTGGAGTACAGTGGCGTGATCTCGGCTCACTGCAACCTCAGCCACCTGGGTTCAGGTGATTCTTGTGCCTCACCTACTTGAGTGGCTGGGATTACAGGTACGTGCCACCATGCCTGGTTAATTTTTGTATTTTTAGTAGAGACAGAGTTTCACCATGTTGACCAGGCCGGTCTCGATCTCCTGGGCTCAAGTGATTCATTTGCCTCAGCCTTCCAAAGTGCTGGGATTACAGGCATGAGCCACCACTCCTGGCCTGTTTCTTCTTATGTTTTAAAATGTGGCCACTAGAAATGTTAAGTGACCACTAGAAATGTTAAGTGTTGTGTTGTGTATTATATTTCTGTTGGAGCCATAGCAGGGGCTTAGCCAGGAGATGTCCTGGGCTTTGCTCAATTCAGTGTCATTTTAGGTGAACTGTTCTGTCTTGCTGGACTTCAATTTTTCCATCTGTAAAATGGACAGTCCCCACCCTGACACCACCTTGTAGCTCTCCACAAACAAGCAGGAGGCCCTGGGGGTGGGAGAATAAATGGGGACGGGGGATGCCCAGGGCACCAGGCACTCACTCTGGCCGTACTGGCCGTACTGATAGCTGGCCACGGGGTCCACGCTGTAGCCGGTGGTGCTGTAGGTGGGTGGGCAGTAGGCCTGGGAGGTGGGCAGGCTATCTCCCGGCTTGATGGAGTCGGCCCGCTGGCTGCAGCTGGCTGAGATGGAGGTGGCCGAGTCCAGGCCGCCATGCAGCGGGGAGATGGAGAAGTCAGCCTGTGGCTGCGGGGGCACTGCGCTGGGGTTGCTCAAGATGCTCATCACCTGTGGGGAAAAGGCCATTAGTGCCAGGCTCACCGGACAGACCCCAGAGACATGAGCACACTGGCACAATGCCAGGCTGGCCCTGGAATGCTCTTTGCCGGAGTTGTTCCCTTGAAATCTCTGTCGCTTCGAGGTCCTCAGTTTACCTGAATTGCGTGCCCTCATGCATGGGATGGCTGCTGGTCTTCGGTGTTTCTCTTGAAGGAGGGTCCTGACCCAGGGATCCTCCTTCCACTGAGAGCTCAGCAGGGCCTTACTCGCCTCTCTAGCTCCAGGGCCTGGCTCTAAGGGACACTCTGGGCCTGTCTATTGAATGAATAAATGCGTGAATGAATGCGTGAATAAACGAACTGGCTAATGAGGCCTCTCCCATCAGTCAGCGAGTTCTCCAAGCTCAGAGAACTGTGCCTCCCCCATCAGACTGGGATGGCCCCATCTTCTAACACGAACGTTACAGCAGGACTCTGAACTGTCTGGGGTCACTGTGTGTGGCTTGCTCTGCCTGCCACTTTTCTGGACTCCGAGCTTCCTGTCCCTTCGACACCAAAGCCCACAGCCAGTGCTTTCAAAGAGGCTTGCAGGCCTCTTCCTTTGATTCTACCAGCTCCTGAGGTCTGTGGCCATCCCCTCCTTCCCTGCCTGGCCGGGTTCCCCAAATAGGAACTCACTGTCAGTGCTGGCAACACAGACTACCAGGGGAAGCTTGTCTCTAGAAACTCAGCTTAGGGGACCTGGATGGAGGTCAGGTGTTCACTTACTGGCATGTTCACTTATTTACTCCACAAACAGGCATGGATGGTGACTCTGGCTCCAGGCTGAGAGCTGAAGGCTCTGAGACTTCAGAGGAGAAACAGCCATGGTCCCTGCCATCGGTGGCGGGAGAGGAGGAGAAAGGGTCTGGGTCGGGTGAGGGAAGCTACTAGCAAAGATCATAGAGACATGGCATTGTGATCCAGGCATCGTATCTATCAAAGGACACAGAGGAGGGCGTCCAGTCATCCCTGGCAGTCCAGGAAATCTGGGGGAGGTGGAACCTGCTGTCCAGCTCTCCAGGAAAGGGGGCGGGAAAAGCAGTGCTTTCCTTGGGCGGGGCTGGGGGTGGCGCAGCAGGAGCTCCTGGAGAGTGAGAGGGCACAATGTACTAGTCAGTTCAGAGCAGAGAAGGGGAGAGGGCAGGAGGGAGAGGGCATCGTGTCCCAGTTAGTCCGGAGGAGGGCAGGGGAGAGGGCAGGAGGGAGAGGCAGGCCCTCGTGAACCTGACCTGCAGGGCCCAGGCCCCTGATGACCTTCTGGTGATGCCGCCCTTTATGGGAGGAAGACCCTGATATGAGGTGGGGACGGCTTTGCTGATAATCTGCCCAGCACCGAAATGGAGAACCACGTGGCAATCCCTGCTGGGCACACAGTTGAGTTCCCTAACTCCCCCTTCAGGGTAAGAAAGCAGGCTGCGGGCATTGGAGCAGTGATCGTTTTGCCGACTAGACACCTTCTGAAGATTTTTACCTTTGCCTTTATTACTGGCTTGTGCCACAGGTATTGAGGCCTCGCCACAGTCGAGGGCATCGATGGATTCTTCGGGCCAGGGACAGACACCGAGCTCTTCCGTTTACCAGCTGTGTAACCTCAGGAGTATCCCTGAGCAGTTAACTCATTTGACCCTCCCAAGCCAAAACCCCACAGAGTTGTGTGAGGCAAAGCTAGGATGCCCATTTCTCAGATGAAAAAACTGAGGCCTGCAAAGGGGGCGTGGCTTCCCTAGATCTCACAGCAGGCCTGACCCTGGCTCACCTGCAAAATGTCAAGTTCAGCTCTCAAGAAAGAATGAGGTTGAGGCATCTGATTACTTTAGAGGGTCTCAATCCGAGCACCAGCAGTAGTTTGTTTCCTGGGCAGCTAAGGGGGGGTGAGTGGGGTGGGGTCCCTTATTCTGGGGGAAGCTTAGGTCCTCTGAAATGTCTTGAGCAGAGCCTATGCCTGATTCTTTCCCCCATGCCCTCAGCCCTGGGGGGTCTCCCCTCCTCCACCTTTTCCCTCTGAGCCAGAGTTCAGACCTCAGAGCTCAGACCAGCTGGGGTTGTCAACGGTCTAGTCTTCATCTCCACGCAGCTAGGGAGATTTGGGTGGGACATAGGGGTGTCATAGGGGTGTGTCAACTTCATCAAGATGGCAAAGACACACTGGAATGTGTTTGCAAGAAGGAGAAAGTCTGCCTGGGAGGCAGGAGGCTGGGCTGGGGAGTGTCTGGAGTCCTCTGGACACTAGCACTACTTTAGGGAGCTGAGGTCTCCCTAGCTCGCTCTGTGTTCAATGTGCTTCTGAGGTCTTTGTCGTGGTCAGGTCAACAGTAGGGTGTTGGGGTAGGAGTATGTGAGGGTGTCTGACACTGCGGGGCTGTGTTTGTTGCTTTCTGTCTGTCAAGATGGGATCTCCTTAGCTTGAAGAGTGTCTAAGGGCTTGGGGATGAGAGCAAGGTCCCAGGGCAAACTCAGGAATCTAACTCTGCCCTGGAGTTCTCAGTCTAGACCTTTTCCTACCCATCTCCTTTCTGGCCCAACACAAACACGGACCCTGCTCCCTGCTCAAAGGAGGCCTGGACTCCAATAATAGACTTAGGGGTTCAGAAAAAACACACAGGCTCCAGATCCCTTCTTTCAGGACAGTCGTCGGGGGCTGGGAGACTCCTGGGAGGGTTTGTCAGCTCCGTGAGATTCCAGTTTGATCCTTCCCTCCTGCCCATTCCCAAGATGCCAAGTCCAGATGGAATGATGGGAGGGGAGGGGTGGGGGGATGGTTAGGAAGCGGATGAGGATGCTTTGAGACAGGCTGAGAGCTACGTGTAGACCCAGTACTCATCCTCTAAGACAGAGACCTACACAGAACTGCCGCCCAATCTGACAATATCACTCAAGAATTATCAATGGCTTCCCATTACCTCTCATCAAAAGCTCCTAGTGACCAGACCTCTAGCTGCCTGTCCCAACTCCTTTCACCCCTTTCTACCTTGCACTTTTACATCCCAGCTCTCCCAAACAATGTGTTATTTCTTGAAGATATCCTTCATTCATTCATGTATTCATCCCACAAGCATTTCGTAGAGTGCTACTCTGTGCCAGTCTGGAGCTAGTGCTGGAGTATTGAGCTCTTTGAGAGCAGGATAAACTGCGTTTTGTTCATCTCTGTAGCCCCAGCGCCTACGTGGTGCTTGCTACATATTCTGAGCTCAGAAAACTTCTGCTGAATTCATACCTATTCCTTTAAAAACATTTACTGAGCACCTATGATATACCAGACACTGAGCCAGGCACTGGGGACACAGCCATGAAAAATGCCAATCCCATGCCTTCCTGGTGGTGTCAGCCTAAGGAACGAAGTTGACAATAAACAAGTGAACGAATAATATAATTTATGATACTGATAAATGCTATGGAGGAAAAATAAGGGGCTATGTGGGATAGTCAGGCAGGACCTCCCCAAAGATGTGATATCCAGCAAGACCAGAAAGAACAGCCCTGAGAGGACCAGACAGGGGAGCTTTCCAGGCAGAGAAACAGCAAGTGCCAAGGCCCCAAGGTCCCTGGGGCTGAGGGGGCTGAACCACAAGATACACTCAGCAGATTTAGGAAATAGCAAGAAGGTGAAGGTGGAGAGTGAAAATTCCAGGAGCTGCAAGCGCTCTTGCAGTCCTTTCTCAGAAGGGGCTTGGGTGGTGCCCGGTGGCTCAGGAGGCCTTGGACCCTTGGCCGTGAACAGACAGCTCACTTTCCCATAATGGGATTTGCTCAATGGGATTTGCCCTGGAACATCAAATCAAATCCACATCTGGGGAAGGTGTGAATGGAGGATGTGCTGCTGCGACTGACTCTCTTCCAGAGCCCCTGGGGGTCTGTGGATCAAAGGGCTTCCATTTCATCCAACCCCCTGTCTCCAGGCAGGGCAGCGTCTAAGCTAATGGGACAGGACCCAACTGGAGAGCGGCGGGAGGGGAGAACACTCACCGATGAAGACCACAGGGCCTGAGTCATATATTGGTCAGTTCATGGACTCCTCAAGCAGATGGGGTATCATTACTCCCATTATGCAGATGGGGAAATTGAGACACGGGGAAGCAAAAGGACTCAGCCGCAACCACACAGCTAGTAAGTGGCAGAGCTGGGATTTGCACCCGGGCCTCCCGGGTCCCTAGCTGTGCTCTTTCCCTGCCACCAACTGTGCTGGAGAGCACACAAGGAGAGGTTTGGCAACCTCACTGCACAGAGCCCTACGGGCCTAAATGACCCTCGCTGGTCTCTGGCTTCCCGGGGACCTCTAGGGCTCCCCTCTTGGCCTGCAGAAGCAGAAAGCATTGGCCCACAGTTAGGAGCACAGCTGAGGTCCGGAGCCTGCAAACTTTTCAACTTGAGGAAGTTCAGGTTTGATGCAGTAATCCACCCCCCTCAAGAATGCTAAGGCCTCTCCCCGGGTGGGTTTGACTTTTTTCCGGGTGACCTTGCTTTCACTAATGTATTACTTCTTGGTACGTTACCGTTACTAACTCAAAATCAATACCGACCTCCACATCTGTAAGGTTTTATCTGAAGGCAAATCTCAGGGCTGTCCGTCAGGCTGACAGACAGCCGTCCCTTCCTCTCCCTTCCTCCTCCATTTCCCCCAACCTGCCATGGCCCCTACCCCGCCCCCAACCCCTTCCTCTCCCTCTGCTCCAAATCAGTCCCAGCCTCGACCAGACTAAATCAATAAGAGGCCAGCCTCACCCTCCCTTCCGCCCGCTGGGGAGAGGCTTGCTGGTTTGGGGGTGGGGGCCCCCCTTCCACAGCCTCTGCTTACCTCCCTCTCCCCCGGGACGTGCCGGCCCGTTCCCCTACTTTAAAAGAAGGGGATGGGAAAAATGTAATTAATTCCCTCCGTTCCTGAGCTGGCCCCGAGGGCCTGGGACTGAGGAGGCTGAGCTTCGAGATCTGCATCCTCTGTGATAACCGAACGTGGCTTTGGGAGCGCGGCTGCAATTAGAAGGGGCAATCGTCATCACTGGGGCTCTATGGCAGGGTTTGTGGTGGGTGGGTGGGGGCCGCAGCAGGGTGCAGAGGGAGAGGGAGGCACAGGGCCCACAGACTGAAGGTCAGGATAGGGGTGGGGGTCAGGAATCAGGTCAAGGCTGCAGGGACCAGCGGCAGGTCACGGAGCCCCACCTCTGCACTGAGAAGGACCCCGAGGCTCTAAGAGGGACAACAGTTTCCCCGAGGGCACTGGGCCTGGGCCAGTCAGTGCTCAGAAGGGCTTTTCTGCAGCATGGGGGCCAGAATATCTGCCCTGACTAGCTGTGACCCTGGGCAATTTCTTTAACCTTCTGTGCCTCAGTTTTCTCATCTATAAAATGGGTATGATGATAATCGTAGCTACCTAGAGAGTTATTTTAAGGATTAAGTGAGTAAATGTACACTGGATGTACCATGCCTGTTGCATTGTTAGTTCCCGGTAAATATCAGCTGTCCTCCTCCCCTTCCTTTTTCAACTCCCTGACATCTCTTCTGCCTGGATTAGAAGGGAAGAGGCAGGTGGCTCAGGGACCTCGCCTGAGATGGAAATGAGCACTTGGAAGCGGACTCTGGGAACACCTCTCAGTCAGGGCCATGCAGTTTTTCATCTTTTTCTGCCACGGGGGCCACCACCCAAGGGGTGCTTTCTGAATGAAGCATTGCTCTGTCCCCTTAGAACTGTTCCGTCCCCATGCAGAAGCTGGGGCCTGCACACTGGAAAGGGAGCCAGGAGTGTGTGGCTTTGACAAGTTGTACCCCGCTCTGGCCTGAATGTGCTCCCCTGTAGAAAGAAGGAACCATCGAAGCACAAATCCTTGGAGTCTCCCAGTCTCAGCTGAGCAAGGCCTAGAATCCGCACAAATCCACAACACACACTGCACAGGGCAGCCCACACCACACCCTGCAGAACACACACCTGAATCCAGGACGATGAGTTCACTGGAAACATCTCTGGTCCCGATCGTCCAGTAGCCTTTCATCAGAGCCCCAGTTATCTAGCAGCATAGTGTTGCCCATCTGCACGCCCACTTTCTCAAACTCATCCAACACACACACACACGCACACACTTGCATGTAAATACACCCAAATATGCACATGAAAAGTGGGAGGCAACTTGGAGTTTGCTGCATGTTCACAGATGCGGAAACTGAGGCTCAAAGAGGGGGAGTGACTTGGCACCCCCGGGATTACTGCCACTCCCTCCTGCCCCCAGTCTTGGGTGTGGTTCCAAAAGGATCTGCTGGCTTGACCCACAGAGCACTTTTATCTCCAAGCCTCAGGTCCACCTCCAGCCCTGGCTCACCATTTTGACTTCCACAAGAGGTGAGAAAAGGAGAAATTTTCAGAGCCATCTGTTCCCGTTGTCAGAACACAGCTTGCCAGGAGTAGAAGGCATTGTCTGTCTGAATTGCATGGAAGTGTCTCTGTGGACCAAGAACTGTCCGCAGACTGGGAGATGACCTGGGGCAGCCCAGCTCACAACTTGCCTTGGTTCCTAAGGGTCTGGGGCCTGGAATCCACCTCTACCTCCAAGCAGATCCTGTCAGAGCAGGCTGAGGACTGGGCAAGAGGGACGGGCGGGCAGCTCCCCTGGGTCTGTCTGCTCCATCACTGGTTCTCCATCTTGACTGTCCACTGGAATCACTGGGGAGTCTGGGGGGTCAGGAGTTTTTTTTTGTTTTGTTTTTTTGAGACGGAGTTTCACTCTTGCTGCCCAGGCTGGAGTACAGTGGCGCAATCTTGGCTCACCGCAACCTCCACCTCCCAGGATTCTCCTGGCTCAGCCCCCCGAGTAGCTGGGATTACAGGCATGCGTCACCATGCCTGGCTAATTTCTTTCTTTTAGTAGAGATGGGGTTTCTCCATGTTGGTCAGGCTGGTCTCAAACTCCTGACCTCAGGTGATCTGGCTGCCTTGGCCTCCCACAGTGCTGGGATTACAGGCGTGAGCCACCGTGCCCAGTCAGGTTGGGAGTTTTTTAAGCTCCCGGGTGATTCTAATGAGCAGCCAAGTTTGGGAGCCACTAGTCTCAAGACATCACTGTGAATTGCCACACACACGTAATACCATGACACATCTATATTCATACAGGCGAAGATATGGGATGCACACAAAACACACCCAGACACCCACGCAGGAAGACACACACATTACAGATGCACCAACAGGAACACGCAGAGAATGACATCCATGAAAACCCACACATACACGCCCCGCTGGCCACAGATCCACCGGCCTCCCCGACACACACACACAGAGGTACACAGACCCTCATGCACCCACACACTGCCACCCCACAACTCCGCCTTTGCCAGCTCACTCACACAAACCTGTGTGCCCCTTCACCCTCCTCCAGCCCCCAGGGGACACCCAGACACACACATGTCCCTGCTGGCGGCTGCCTGTCCCCAGCCCCACACTGAGATTAGTGCAAGCTAGAAATCACCTACCCAGGCAGCTGCTCACCCTCGCTCCCTCTCCTCTCAATTCTCCACTAAGAGGATCTGGACCCTCCCTCTCCTTCCCCCCTGTGGACAGCGGTAATGGGCTTCGGGTGCTGACTTGGAGCTTCCAAACAAGATTTCCTGCAGGTCTCCCTGTCCCCCACCTTCCACTTCAGCTTCCATCTCTGCTTATGGCCTCCACACGCCACCCCCTCCACTACCAGCATCTCACACCGAAGCCCTGCACCTGCCTTGTGGGCAAGAGGCTCCCCTTCCTTCTGACTACTGGTTCCCTTTCATTTTCACCCTTGAAGCCTTCCACGAATGCTTTTCTAAGCCTGGCTGATGGCATTCTCTTGCACAAGCACAGCACTTTACAGTTTGTGAAGTATTTCCCTTTAAGCCTCATAACGACTCTGGGAAGCACTGTTACTCCCTTTTTCAGATGAGAAGACTGAGGCTTTGCAGCTCACCCAGAATCCCCTGGGGGATGAGTGGCAGGATCGGGGCAAGGACCCTTGACTCTTGACTTCTGGTCTGATGCTAAAAGGCGATCGCCTTGTGCCTGGCTGTGGCCTTCATTTACCATAGGTGGCTTAGGGTCATTTATGAACTGAGTGTTAACTCTGTGTGTGTGTGTTTGTGTGTATGTGCCTGTGTGAGACAGAGAGGGAGAGAGGGTGTGTGCATGTGTGAGTACTGTATGTGCATGTGTGAGTACTGTGTGTTCATGCATGCTTGTGCACATGGAAGTACTGCATGTGTGTTGTATGGATGCTTCTAAGTCCTTGTGTGACGTATGAGCATTGTGTCTTTGCATGTGCCTGTGTGTTATACGTGCATGGGAGTATTGTATGTGCATGTGTAGAATTTTTGTGTGCATGTGCAAGTACTTGTGTGTGTATGTGTGAATTTTGTATGTGTGCTTGTGTGAGTATTGTGTGCATGAACATTGTGTGTGCATAATTATTGTATGTGCACACAGTAGCTACTACTGTGTGTGCATGTGTGAGTGTTGCCTGCGCGTGTGTGTGCATGTGAGCATTGCACATGTATGGGGCACAGATCCTGTGTGCCCCAACCCAGAGTACAGGCTGAAGCTTGGGGACCTTGGAAGCTCAGAGGATACATGGTGAACACCGGGTCATTGCCATCTCTGACTAGGGTAGGGGCTACCCACCCACAACTCTGTTGCGGTTTCTCCTCCTCCCACGTGCAGTTTGATACACAGACTTGGAAAGACTCATGAGGCTGGCTCTGTCTGAGTGAAGAGGAAAGCACAGGGGGTAATTTGTGAAACTGCAGCAGAAGACATCCGACTGAGACTTTGTCTACTGTGTGAGGGAGAGACCCCGGGAGGTGCAGCCAAAAGAGGCTGTGAGGTTCCTGTGTTCAAGCCTTACCCCATGGAAACTTTCAGTCTCACTAAGGCCCAACCCTCCGCCTGGGAACAGACTGAGCCTCACCCTGTTTGTTGTTTTCTTGTGGCCATGACGTGCCTGGATTTGGCAGGAGCTGCCTGGGGACAGACTTGGCGTCTTATTCCCAGTGCTTGGGACACAGAAGGCACCCAACAAACATTTGCTAAGCGAGGAAATTCACGAATGAAGAAACAAATTTATCTTTTTATCCTGAGCACAGGGTCTAGCACAGAGTTGGTTGAAGGAAAAGAATAAATTGAGGGGTCATATGGCAAACATCCACCAACCCAGTGGGTTTCTAAGAGCCCCCTCCCCATCCCAGGGGTCCTTGGAGGCTTTTAGTTAAGGACTGTCTGGAGGTGAGGTGGGAGCGGAGGGAGGAACGGAATAGCTTTCCACTCATTGTCCAAGAAGTCAAAGACACACACGCGCGCGCGCACACACACACACACACACTCTTCCAATGTCTGTTTTATAAGATGTCTAGAGGTGAGGTGGGGGTGGAGGGAGGAACAGAATAGCTTTTCACTCATTGTCCAAGAAGTCAAAGACACACACACACACACACACACACACAAACGCAAACACACACACACTCTTCCAATGTCTGTTTCATAAGATGTCTAGAGGTCAGGTGGGGGTGGAGGGAGGAACAGAATGGCTTTACACTCATTGTCCAAGAAGTCAAAGACGCACACACACACACACACAGACACACACTTTTCCAATGTCCGTTTTACAAGATGTCAATCTCCAAATATCTGGAAACATCTAGAAATATCTGGAAACACCAGATGAAGGCTTTGCCCCTCATCCAGGGCAGATCTTTGGGTCGGCCTGAGTCTGAAGGTGCCCATGCCAGGATGGGTCCAAGGGCTCAGGGTCCCTGGTGGGCACTGGCGCTAAAAGGGTGTAGTGAGATTCAGAAACCATCTCTGATGGCTCGATAAATGGCGGACGAGGGATTAGAGCGACTCTGCTCGGAGCGGCGGGGCTTGGGGGGAAGGGGACGATCGCCGGGAAAGATATGACTATTTAAAGATAATGATTGCATAAATTTAATTAGCACACTTTCACGCGGCAAATGGCCGTTTTGTAATTAATGTATCTGGCCTTACTAAGCATGAAAGATCCCATCTCCTCCCCCTCCCTTCCCTGCTCCCCCTCCTCTGCAGTCCTAATGAAAGACAGAGAGCAAGTGACAGAAACAGTTTGTCAGCGGCTCCAGGTGTCAGGGGCCTAATTGGCCGAGCTGAGGGGAGGAGGGGCAGGCAGGAGGAAGGAGAGGGGAGGGAGGAGGGCCTCCTTGACTCTGGTCCCCCGCCCAGGTTGGAAAAGGAGGAGGTCTGGGCTCTCAGGCCCCCTGGCGTGGCGGAGTTGGGGCGGGGGGCATCTCCACCTCAGTAATTGGTGGAGACGAGGATGCAGATTGGCTGTGGCAGGGACTGAGCAGTGGCAGGGAGGCCTTGTTAGTACCTGGGCAGACAAGCTGGCACATATCACAATGTGTTAAGGACTCAGGGCCGTGATAGCTCAGGCCCAGCTTGCCCCCTCCCAGGAACAAAATCCCTTCAGTGGAATGAATGAACAAATAAGCCTCAGTTTCCCCATTTGTAAAATGGCCCCTGGTTATAGAGAGGCTCACATGGAAAAAGGATCATAGCCTTAAGCACTTACTATGTGCATCACCTACTAGGTACAGGTGGGCCGCCAGCCCCTCCTCCCCACATCAGGTCGAAGACGTACATTTTCACCTCTCTGAAATCAGGATGCGTAGTGCCTTCATCACTGCCTCGCTGTGGCTATGTGGCTGCGTAGCTGTGTGGAAAGCTTTTGTTCCCACCTTCTGATAGGATCAAGGAAGGGCCAGCATCAGATGTCTTAGATTCAATGAAATATGAAATATAATGAAAAATGGCTGTTCTGTTTTCAAGATCAGGAAACGGAGGCTCTAGAAAGCTAAATAATTTGCCCCAGTCTCCACAATTAGTAAGCACTGGGGTTTGGACTTGAACTCAAAAGTTGTAAACAGAAAGTCGATTCTCTTCCCAGTGTCCACCCAGGGGCCTTGCTGCAGGGCCAGCTCAGTACCTCCTCCTACCCCCACGGTACCGTCCTCTGAAGGATAACTAAGGTGTTTGACTGGCTTCATGGGACAGTCTGTAGTTAAGGGGGTGCACCTGTCAATTGCAGTGCTGTCCCTCAAAGTCAGGGATTGGTTTCTTGGGTGACCTGGTAATGGAGCATACAGAGAGGGTTTGAGCTACCATGCCCGCACCGTGCCATGGCCATGGTGGAGCTCTGCTGATGGTGGCTGTGTACATCTCACTTCTCTGACCATGACCCTCCACTGCCTTCACCAGCTGCCTCTGCAGCCCGCTGCCAGCCTTAGCCACTGGCCTGTCCCCCAGCGAGGGGAAGGCAGAGCAGGGAGGCCTTGAGCCAGCCTCGGCTGGTGGAGTGGGGCCCAGTCAGCCCTCTCCCAGACCAAATTCAATTTCGAAGCTTAATGAGTTTGCAGAGAAGCCGGGTGAGCCCGCTGACGCCACTCTTTGCCGGCTGGGTGGTTCCCGGTTGGGCCACCGAGCGCGCAGCGGCCTGAGCCGGGAGAACCCTGGGCCCCATCGAGAGTGGCGGGGGCACTGAGCGAGTGAAAAATGTCAGAGCAAATTGCTCTTGACAGCGTTAATATCTGCACCTCATAGCAATAATTACATGTAAATAAATAGCAAAATCACACTCAGCTGGAGGCAGCTTGGGGAGGACAGACGCTGCTAAGGACCAGCTGGGGACCCGAATGCTTTGCTCCGCTCTTTTTCTTCCTTCTTAGAGTCTCTGCTCCCTCTCTCCCCTTCAACCAGGCTCTTGCTGCAACACAGAGCAAGAACCTCAAGATCCTGGCTGTGCATATTCAAAATGGAAGGGAAAAAGAAAGCATTTTGGTACCCCTCCCCAATGGGTGCAATGAACCTCCCAGTTTTTCTGTCTTATATCCCTGTGCATCTTATTCCATCTCCAGGTCTCTGCTGAGAGATGTCTCTGAAATCCACATCTCTGCCCAACCTCTGTTCTGGATGCGTTTGTGTCTCTCTCCTGATCTTGACCTACAAAGAGCTACCTCTGACCCAGGTCCTCCTCCTGCATTCCCTGTTTCTGTCTACGATGCTTCACCTTCTTGGTCACTCAGACTTCAGACATCCCAGTCATCTTTGATCCCCTCTCAGTGCCCATATTCTGTCGTCCATCATGTGCCATGCAAAGTCACAAGCTGAACATGGTGCAACTTCCTGGAGAGGAGTCAACTTGACATGATGCCAGCTTATTCCATTATTATAACCCAACTTACATGGCTCCGCAGTGGCAAAGAATGCCTCCCAAAGAGAACACGTGAAACTCTATGTGACACCCCACCCCCAGGGCGTTAGGGGGAACATACTCAACTATTATCCTGGGTGTTTGAAGAGAAGTTTGAGAAGCCCTGTGAGCACCAGATGGCCATTCCTTAGAGAGCATCAAGGCTAAGGAAGCAGCTGGAAGCATTCTAGGATTTCCTACCAGATTCACCTCTCGCTGCCACGTTTGGGGGCCCATTCATTTGTTGTCTTGGTTTTGTCCAACTGGACTATGAAGCCTGCAAGAGCAGAAACCATGTCTTATCAGTGCCTGAATTTACAGTTCTTAGCAAAAGGCCCTTGGAGGGGTTTGAGGGAGGAAGAAAGGAGACAAAAATAAAGGAGGTGAAGGGTAAGAAGGAAAGGAAAGGTGGACAAAGACAGAAGATGCAAAGGAAAAAGCTGCAGCCCAGGAAGGTGACACAACTCAAAATGAGCCCCGGCATACCTGTTTACCCAGGTCTGATTTGGAGTTTCCCTCTCCCCTTCCCAGATGGACCCAGGAGCTCTTTCGGCAGAGATCCAGCCTCCCTCCTGCTCCCTGCTTGCACTGTAGAAAGTTCCCACCAGTTAGGGCTTCCGGGGCCCTGGGAGAAGGAACACAGACGGCCCTTCCAGCTACGTCGACGCCCTGCCGCCTCACCCACACAGGGCAGGGAACGCAGGCTCCATTCTTTGCAAAACAAATATCTTCTCCGGAGCAGCCCCCGCGTCCCACACCTTCTTGTTTAGCTCACCGACTAATCCACTTATCGAGGATAAAGCGCTTGTGAATCCCCATTTGATAAAGGCAGCTACGAAATTAGCAAAAACGTGCCCACGGCATCCACGTACCAAACAAACAAGAGGCTGGGGACGGTGCGGAGAGATGTCGTCTCAGTTCAGTCCCCGGGCCCTGAGAGATGCGGGAGGAGATAGTGGTTTTTTTCGCTGGCGATGCAGGCTGGGGAGGCGATGCCGCGGGTTATACGGGGAAGGGGTTGGGCAAATGGAGTCCCCGCCTTATCCTATACTGCATGCACCCCAACTCCAACCAGGGCCCCCCACTCTGATTACGACCCCACTCCATGACCCTGGTGCTGACCACACTTCCAAGGTCAGCCATCCATAACCCTAAGCTAATATTTCTTTAATGCTGTCCCCATGTCAGGTAGTATTCTAAGCATTTCAGTGAGTTAACCCAGTTACTCCTCACAACAGCCCTGGGAGGCAGGCCCAACCCTATGTCATCCACATTTGATAGATGAGCAAATGGAGGCACAGAGAGGTCAAGTCACTTGCCCAAGATTACACAGCTGGTAACCATTGCCACCAACTTAGATAATACTCTCCAATTTAACACGACCAATTCTAACTCCAACCTTGATCCCTATCTCTGATAGCAGTCCCCCAAACCATGCCAACGCCCCTAATCATGACTCTCCTTTGAAGTAACCATGGTCTGCTTCTCTGCCACTCTGCACAGGGCCTTCAAGTTGCTGAAGGCTGTGTTTCCAGACATGGTCTGACAACTGCCAGGTTCTCCTGCCTGCATCACTGACAGAGCAGAAATGGTTCTTTTCACCCCCACATCCACCATTAGCAGCTCTGGTATCAAGACTGTGTGGGGCTCCTCAGAGGCCCCCAGCAGTCTCTCTGCTTTGCCCCAGGGAGCTATGGGATCTCTGCTGGCACGGCCTCCTGAGCACAGCAGCAGGACTACTGCCACCTTCAGAGAGCCAGGGAAACTGAGGCTTAGAGGGAAACTCAGCCACGGCCATGTGGCTCATCTGAGAGTGTCTTTGAGGAAGGGTCTGCTCTCTGCTGCTGGTGGCTACAGGGGGTCCAGGGAGAGGGAGGAACCAGGAACGGATTCTGGAAGCTCAGTCCCTGCACTGCCCACCCACCGCCACCTCTGGCTTGGGGAGGAGGGGCTGGTCCCAGGCCTTGGAGGTGGGGACATTAATCACAGGGTAGCACCTGTCAGGGTGGCATCTGGAACTAAAGGAAAACACTTGGCAAAAGGGCAGGACTTCTCACCCTGGGCTCTGAGGGCTCTGAGACCCACCACCGCCACACTGGGAGGCCAGGGCATCTGGGGTTCAGGCCTGGGCAGCCCCCATGCATGGGAAAAGGTCCTCGCCATGGACACCTGGACTGGGAGTGGGAGAAGAGGCCGGAGGGAGTGTGGAGAGACGCTGGGTCTGGCAGGTCACTAGGCTGGGAGAGAAAGGGACCTGCTTGCTGCTGCTGCTCCCATGGATCGACATGGGGGAGCAGGTGGTGGGCCTGGAATTCAAATTCGGGTTCCTCTGATGGCAGAGCTGTCTGTGTCCCTCTCCTCCGATCCCTCAAGCCCTCTCTCTGAACCTTCCTCCCTCCAGTTCTGGGGTCCCCCCTCCATCATCCCTGGCCTTCTTGATTCATCCCTCTCCCTGTGTCTCTTCCTCTCCTGGCCCCGCCCCTGTATATGCCCCCGCCTCTGCATTGCTCTGTCCCAGGTCTTCTTGCTCCTGATTCTGTCTCTCGGTCTCTAGGTGTCTCTCTACCTCTCTCTCTCTCTCTCTCCCCCCAACCTCCACCCCTATACATCCCTCCCTTTCCATGATGCTTCAGTGGGTCTGTCCGCACCCACCTCCCCTCTCTCCATGGGTCCATCCGCATCCACCTCCCTTCTCTCCATCAACACCTCATGCCCTGGCTCTCTCTGGGTCTGTCTGTCTCTCTGACCACTTCCTTGCCCACTGCATACCTCCCTGCTAGAGTCACCTGCCAAATCAACCCAGGAGCTTGATGTGCCCAGGGTTGAGCTGTCATGCCAGGGTGCCAGGCCCATACCCTGGTCTAGCTGGGTGTTGGCTGAGTACAGAACCACAGCCACCTCCCTTGCTCTCCTGCCTCTTCCTCTGGGCCTCGGAAGGATTTGGGGTTCCCTCCCAGGCCCCTTCCTTCCTCTGTCCTCTGCTGTTCAGGTGGCCCACTTTGAGTCATCGCAGGGAGCTTATGGAGCATCTGACAGCTGGGAGGAGGGGAAGGCATGAGAGGTCATCCTTTAGTGCTTCTCAAACATCCACAGGCACGTAGAGCCTCGGAGGGACCTCGTTAAAGTGCAGAACAGACTTGGAGTAGCAAGGGTCTGCTCCAGACCCTGCCTGTTCTGGCAGCCCAGCTTGGAGGAGATAATTGAGTATCTGGATAAACCAGGAGTTTTGGTTCCAACATTGTCCCTTGCTGCTGACCATGCAGTTCACCTCTCTGAGTCTGCAAATGGGTACAATGATTCCAAGCCCTTAGGGCTCAGGGAGGACCAAATAGCTAATAGGAGTAGAGGCGCCTTTGCCAACTGCCAAACCAATGTGGTGTGGCATGACTGCTACTGAGATCAGTAACCATGCTGGGATGCCAACTCCACTTCTTTGGGGGTCAAAGCAGAGTATGACTCCAGTTGGGACAGCTGTTTCACCCCAGAGACCTAGACAAGGAGAATGAGGTTGGCTGGGGTTGGAGCCACAACCCAGGGGGCTCAGGGAAGGATGCTGTGGAGTTCCAGGGCCGGAGGAGGGCATTATCTATGCCCAAGAAGGGAAGGGAGCCCCTTGCGGGGGAGGCTCTGGAACTTCTGCCCCTGTGCATCATGTCTCAATTTCAGCCTGGACGTGTCCCCTTTGTGATAAGACATTTGCCAGGACTCTCACGGGACCTTAATCCTCCGATGCCGCTGGTCAGAGACCCCTGGGGAGATGAGAGGGTCACATTCATTTGGCCTCAGGCCAGTTCCACTGGCAGTCCCCAGGGCCTGGGGGCTGGGTTCTGAGAGCACACGCTGTTTCCTGTCCTCCAGAGCCCCAGTCCTCACGCAGCAGGATGGAGGGACAGGAGCGGGACAGGAGTAGGGCAGGGGCGGATCTCCCTCAAAAGCCCCACCCAGGTCTCCTGTCTCCTCATCCAGGACTCATTCACCCACACGGGTTGCCTCTTTTGGATGCTTGAAAAGATTCCCCAGGGCTCTGTGTCGAAGCAGAAGTTACCTGAGCCACTGGGAGCAGAGGCACGGATGACCGCACATGCTGCAAACCAACCTCGTGCAATAAGGCCATTGCTGCACCCACTGTGCCCTCGGAAAGCCCTGCTAACTCCTGAGTCTTTTTGGACGGTGAAAGTGTGCAGGAGCATTGTGAGTCTCTCTTTTTGCAAAATGAGACAGCCAGTTAACTCTTTCTACGTGTCTTCTAGCTCTGAGATTGCTGGGGAAGGGGATCTCAGGTCATTTCAAGCAGACACTCCCTCCAACTTGTTTTCTAAAGAAAAGAAGGGTCAGCTGAGCATGGTGGCTCATGCCTGTAATCCCAGCACTTTGGGAGGCTGAGGCGGTAGGATCAGGAGCTCGAGACCAGCCTGGCCAACATGGTGAAACCCTGTCTCTACTAAAAATGCAAACATTAGCCGGGCGTGGTGGCGCATGTCTGTAATCCCAGCTACTCGGGAGGCTGAGGCAGGAGAATCACTTGAATCTGAGAGGCGGAGGTTGCAGTGGGCCGAGATCGAGCCACTGCACTCCAGCCTGGGCAATAGAGCCAGACTCCGTCTCAAAAAAAAAAGGAAGGAAGGAAGGAAGGAAAGAAGGAAGGAAGGAAAGAAGGAAGGAAGGAAGGAGGGAGGGAGGGAAGGAAGGAAGGGTGGGTCAAGGCGTGGATACCACTGGGGTGCACGGGGACCCTCAGGTGCACTGAGGTTAGGGAGGCCTTCGACAGATCCCCATGTGAGGTTGACAAGGTGGAAGCTCGCTAATCCATGCTTTGGATGTGCTAGGCCTGGGACTGGCTGCCTTGCACTGTACCTTTTTAAAAAATACACATTTCCCCAGTCCCACCATGGAGCAACAATAACAGCCTCTCAGGGTGGAGTCTGCGAATTAAGATTTTTAACAGGTCTCCCAGATCATTTCGAGGCTCGGGTTTAGGAACCACTGACTCTAGCTCAATCGCCCCACCCTGCAAGGGCTCACCCTCCAACCATTTTGGCAGGTATGGCCTAGATTCTGCTTGCACCCCGCTCTGAGCAGAGATGGGACGCTCCCTGCTTTCCAAAGTTACCCCTTCCATCCCTGGCCAGCTCCGAGTGAACTCAGCTCAGCTGAATTCTGCCTCCACAGGACATGTGCCTCCAGCCATCATCCCAAACATGCTGGCTCTCCTGTCCCTGACACCCCCATGGAGGTTCAGGTGGGATCATGATGGCTCCCTTTTGGCCTCACTTTACATAATCTCATCTCCTGTCCCTCTGGAATCTCCACAGTGTCGAACCATAGCTTGCCAAGGAGGGTGGTCAGACAGCAGAGCCGGGGCTCTAGGTGGTCTGTCCAGTGAGTCGGGCCAGCTGGCCCTCAAGACGGTATTTCCCCCACTACGAGGGGGCTGCAGACCCTTCCCAGGCCTCCCTCCTCTTTGGAGGCTTCTGGTTCACCCTTTGTCTGCTTGCTTGTCTGTGGGTGGACTAACTGGAAGGTTCTTGAGGGCAGAGGCCAGGTTTAGCTCACCTGGCATCCTCTGTGCACAGAATGGGGCACAGAATAGACCCTCAGGAGAGCCCAGGGCATTCTCACAGCTGTTTATTGGGCACCTACTCCGTGCCAGGCTTTGTGCTGGGGACACAGGCCAAGAGCCTAGGGTCCTTGCATTAGAGGGAGAGAGCGGTATCCACAAAGTCAGAAACCAGAGGCAAAGCTGCTACCCAGGGGAATACAAGGGACATGGGAGGGGGCCTGGCCACCAGAGCCAGGTCAAGGCAAACTTCTGGAGGAAACGACCTCTGAACTGAGACCAGAGAGATGAGCAGGGCTGGCTAAGCGAGGAGAGCGGGGGCGAGAAGGTTCTAGGTGGAAGGAAGGGCAAGTGCATTGGTGGAGAAGGCCCTAAGGAACGGATGGGGAACGGGGAGCTCCCGTGGGAGCCTCTCAGCCTTTCTCTCCAGCAGGTAGCAAGGGTCTTGCTTACCGGCTGCCCGTCGACGGCCGAGACCCCGCGACCAAGACTGGACGAGCGAGCGGCGGCTCTGCAGTCTCCGGGGCGGCCAGGCGAGCGGCTGCTCGGGATCCCAGGCCCGGGCAGCGGGAATTAAGCAGGCCGCCGAGCCTGAGGGCGTCCTTATCTCGGGGAGACAGTTGTTGGGAATCACTTTGACTGAGTGGTTTTGTCTCCCCGCATTTTCCACTGTCAGGCGGCCTCGGGCCATGGATCAAAGGCGGCGGCGGCGGCGGCGGCGGAGCGCGGGGAGGGGCAGCCGCGCGGATCCCCCCACCCGACCCTCCCTCCACGCCGCCGCCCCAACCCCCGCCCCGGACCCGGGTCCGCCCGGCCTTGGGAGCCCCTGCCCGGCCCCTGCCTCGGAACCCACTAGAAGCGGAGGAATTCGGAAAGGGGACACGGGGCGGAGGAGACGGCAAGGGGGGCGCGCAGGGGCTGAAGATGGAGGGGGAAGAGGTGTTTGTTGGGTGCGGAGTGAGAGAGACGAAAATGAGAGAGATTAGGGGGAAGAGAACGGGTGGAGGCGAGGCTGGTTACGGGAGGAGACAGGGCGAGAGGGAAATGAGGGTCTGAGAGAAGGGGGTGTGTGGAGAGAGGACTCAGGCTGGAGGTATTCTCAGGGTTATGACGTGGACAGGGAGACAGTGAGCAAGGGGGTGGCGCACAAGGGGTGAAGGGAAATGGGGCGCGAAGGGAGAAAAGAGGAAATGGGGAAAGGAGATAAATAGGAAGCAGAGAGGGTGTGAAAAAAACAAAAAACAAAAAAACAGACGTGGATTTCCCATCAGCTGAACCCAAGAGAAAGTTCTGGGCTGGGAGGGGACAGGGAGGCAAGAAAGGCTGAAGGAGAAAGTGGAAGGCAGGCCTGGCTGGGCTAAGGGGTCGGGGAGGCTGTCCACCCTCATAAGAAAGTGCAGGCCCTTATCACTCAGAAGGCGACAGAGCCACAGAGCGGGGGAGTGACAGGACTGAGGTGCACAGGAATTCGGGCGCACTCAGGACCATCCTTCCAAAGGCCTCCAGCAATGTCCTGGGGGACGAGACCCAGATCTCCGATGCTCTCTGAAGCTCCAAGGGAGGAGCCTCCCCTGCCCTTAGCAGAACTCCCCTGGTGGCCAAGGACACATATCCCCACTGAAAAAGGTGTTGGAGAAATGTGTTCACAGCCGGGGAGAGGGCCAGGAGAGAGAAGGGCCGGTGGGGAAGGTTAGGGAGCCCTGGGGCTGAGGTAGGGGCAGGGCAGGAACCTAGAGTGAGGGGCAAAAAGGAGCGGGGGAACAGGATGGAAAAGGCTGATGGAAAGAAGATGGGAAATGAGTGTGGAGGAGACAGCTGCAAAGGTGCTGAGGGAACATGAATTCTGCAACAGGAGGTCTGCGTCCTGGCCCTGAGCTAACTCACTGTGACCTTGGCCCCTGGTGGCACCTGCTGGAGCCTCAGACCCCATCTGCAAATAGCTACCTCATATTATACTAGCTATTCTCCTGCATGCTTTGCATATATGAACACACTTCTCAGGCTAGCTCTATAAAACGGGAATGATTATTAGCCTCACCTTACAGAAGGGGAAACAGGCAGGGAAGAGCCTGTTTGGGGTCACACAGGTAGGAAGTGACAGTGCTGGGAATTGAGCCCAGGCACTGGGATTCCGGCACGCATCTTGACCCCCCTGCTCTCCTGCCTTAATGAGCAACTTACCCTAGACAAATTATTTAAGCTGCTCCGTGCCTCTGTCCCTACATCTGTAGGACAGAAATAATCATTCCAGCACTTCCTCCACGGGGATGTTATAACGATTAAATGAGATAATTCATGTAGCTGACTTAGCACAGCATCTGGCTTGTGTAAGTGCTAAAACATTTTACTTATTACTATTTAATAATATCTGCGTAGCAATACAGACATACTGTATTACTTATATCAATATATACTTTTAATGTACTGATAAAATGTGGTAACCGCACAGGGAAAGCACAGCTAACCCACCGTGTGGGGGGTATGGTGAAGGAAGGCTTTGTGGAAGGGAGCCAAGTCTTAAAAAATAAGTAGGGGTGGGCTCGAGATGACAATGGGGTGCTGGAGAAGGTGTTTCAGGCCAAGGGAGCAGCAGGTACAAAGGCTTGGAGGCAGAGGCGAGCACGGGTCTCCTTTGGGGACCCTCAAAGTCACCCCCATCTCTCCTACCTGTGATCTTGCCTGGCCTCTCAGGCCCGATTGCCCAACCATCCCGGCGGCCTCCCCCCCGCAGGGGACCCCAGGGACAGGCCTGTGAAACTCTTAAGTCGGCCTGCTGTATTAATTGCTAATCTCCCTCATTTTCCTTCCTTCTGTCTGCTGTACTGTCTCGTCCCCAGTCCCTGTGCTAATCAGAAAGAAGGACAAATCCAATATTTGCATTCTTTCCCACCAAGCCAGGCAGCTCTGGAAGGCTAAACCCCGGGCCTGCTGGGCTTCCCAGGAGGCAGGAAGGAGGTGTAGATGTACGACTGAGTGGTGGGCCAGCCCTGCCCGCAGATCTGGAGGCTGTGACTCCCGTGAATGTACAAGTAACCCACAGAATCACTGATTCTGAGCAGGCAAGTTTCCTGCTAGCAGTTGGTCCATCTCTTTCATTGCAGAGATGGGGAAACTGAGGCCCACAGCAGTAAGGCCTATATCAAGATCCCATGGTGGTTCGGAGGCAGAGCCTAGAGGAAACTTGGACCTCCTGAGTTTCCAACCTGTGACCAGGCCCAGAAAGGAAATTGCCTGGGTAGAGAAACCCAGCAAGACTCCTGGAGTTCAATTTCTGTTCAGGGCAAGGAGAAGCGGAAAGGGGAGCATTGTCTTAAGCTCTTACTAGATGCCAGGTATGGAACTAAGTGTTTCACACGAACAATCTCATTTAATTCTCATAAGCCTGCAAGGTGAGTGGCAGAGGCCCCATTTCACAGATGAGTAAACTGAGGCTCTGAGAGCTCATATAACTTGTCTGTGATCACACAGCAAATAAATAGGGGAGCTATAATTTGTTTTTGTATTTTTATTATTTTTTTTACTTATTTGAGACAAAGTCTCATTCTGTCACCCAGGCTGAAGTGCAGTGACTAGATCTCAGCTCACGGCAACCTCCGCCTCTGCGGTTCAAGTGATTCTCCTGCCTCAGCTGAGTAGCTGGGACTACAGGCATGCAACACCACGCCCGGCTAATTTTTGTATTTTTAGTAGAGACAGGGTTTCACCATGCTGGCCAGGCTGGTCTCGAACTCCTAGCCTCAAGTGATCCGCCCACCTCGGCCTCCCAAAGTGCTGGGATTACAGGCGTGAGCCACTGCGCCCGGCCGTGGAGCTAGCATTTGAGCCCTGGTCTGTATGATCATTCCACTATGTCCACGATGTGCCTAAATTAGTGGCTGTTTTAACATCTGCCATATCATTTGCTGCTGTCTGGTCAGCACCAACCTCCTACCCCTTCCTTTATTTATCCCTGAGCAAATCCTGTCTTCCCACTGGGACTCCTCTTCCAGGAAGCCTTCTCTGACTATGCCCTCCCTTCTCTAGACTTCCTCTGGTCTTCCTGTCTGACTAGAAATCACACTACACTGTCCACAATGAATACTTTATCTCTGGGGAGGGATGAGGAGTATTGTCTCTCCAAAGTATAAGAGCAGAGATAGCCATGTATGTTTCTTTCTTGAGCCTCCCTCTATGCTGTTATTAAGGGGAGTGAGATAAATGAATTTGAAGAGAATCATACGTAATGATATTCAAGGGCAAACCACGTGATCAGCTGCCTCAAAATCCTCTTGAGAACAGACTGCAGCTGTGTCTCACCAGGCCTGCTGTACGCCCGGGGGTTGTCCAACAGTTGGTGGTAGTCCATTACCTGCCAGACACCTAGTTATAACACAAGTGTCACAGCAAGATTTTGTGTGCCAAGTACCACCATGCTGCCTGTGGTCCTACTGAACACCATGGTTCCTGACAACAGTGATGTGTGGAAACATCTAAGGCTTCCAAGCAGGCTATTTTCCCCTTCCCCACGTGTTTATACCAGGCCTCTACTCCACCTGTGCAAAGGGGCAGAGGTCGGCTCCTGCCCACACCCTCTGGAGGTGTGGAGTTTGGATGGAAGCCGATGTTTTGCTGGTGGGCATAAAAGAGGCCCAGAGTGCCCCTCCCATTTTTTTTTCTCAAGATGGAGTCTTGGTCTGTCGCCCTGGCTTGAGAGCAGTAGCCTCACCTCAGCTCACTGCAACCTCCGCCTCCTGGGTTCAAGCGATCCTCCCTCCCTCAGCCTCCCAGGTAGCTGGGATTACAGGCATGCGCCACCACACCCACTTAATTTTTGTATTTTTAGTAGAGACGGCGTTTCACCATGTTGCCCAGGTTGGTCTCAGACTCCTGACCTCAAGTGATCCGCCCGCCTCAGCCTCCCAAAGTGCTGGGATTACAGGCATGAGCCACCACACCTGGCCCCAGAGTGGCCCTTGAAGTCTACCCTCCACCCACCTCTTGTTCAGACTCAGATAGGTGGCCTGAAGACCTGGTATCTTCCCAGAATCCCACCTAGTTCTCTAAGAAAGGAGGCAAGGTCAGGGTTGCTCTCCCACTTCTCCCTCAATGATCCAAAGGCTCTAATGTCACCCCGAAAGCCAGGCAATATGCCAGGCCTCCCAGTTCCTAGCAGAGCCTCCTCATAGGCATGCTCCACTCCCCTCAGCAGCAGTTGGGAAAGTTCCTGATTCCCGTTTGGCCTTTCTTTCCGGGAGGGGTGTCCTCCTTCTCCCCTGCCTTCTCATTCCCCTCCACCCAGGAAAAAGGGGTGGGAAAGGCAGAGACATAAACACGAGTCTATTTTCACAGGAGAAGAGGCTCTGCCCAGGCCGCTCCCTTGTGGGCTGGAGCTGAGGCCTCTGATGGATGTGAGCAGGTGGTTTTGTTTGGTGAGGAGCTGCCAGGGGGGAAATAACTCAGCTTTTCCCACTGAGGTGGGTTAACTGTGGACAAAGACAGAGCTGGATGTGAGAGCAGGGTCTTGGCCGGGTCTGTCTCCCCAGGTTCTGGAAGGGCTGAGGATGCCCAGGGCCAGGGACTAAAGTGACTGTCAGTTCACACTGACCACCAATTCACACTGACCATCAGTTCACACCTTCGCCGTGGCTGCTTACCTGAGCCTTGCAGTTCATCCCTACCCTGGGGCTGGCCTTGCCAAAAGAGCCGGGGGAAAAAGCCCTAGGGGGTTGGGGGCTGCCTGATGAGCAGAGCGGATGGGCAGCCTAACTGTTAGCCTGATGCTGTGACCAGAGGCTGGTGGATGTGGTTTGGATGGGGGCGGAGGGGCAGTCTCTGGGAGCTGGGCTCTTCCTGGGTACAGAAGGCCAGTTGGGGAGGGCAGACACTGAAAAATGTCATTCGGCTTCAGGTCCAAGAAAATCCAGCCACAGACTCCTGGCCCACTCCACAAACTGACCCCTGACTCCATACCATCACCACTAGTCATGAAGAGAAGGAGAAAGAGGGGTGTGAGGATGTGTGTTGGAGGGTGGGAGGATGACTCAGTTAGCTTTCCCCTAATCCTGGGAAAAACCACTCAGAGCCCATGTTCTTCTAACTTGAGTCAAGCACTCCTCCATCAACTCCAAGCCTTTCCCCTGCTTTCTGCAGAGAGGGAACCCCCTGCACCTGGCACCTTCTCCTCCCCAGACTTAGGTCGGCAGAACACCTTACATTGCCCTGGATAGGAAATCGACTCAAGCATTGTCCAGCTAACTGAAGGGGCTCAAGGAGAGCAGGGAAGTAAAAGAAGGGAACAGAGGGAAGGTAACAGAAGGGATGGCAGTGAGGCAGAGGTGGAGGCCAGGGCACAGGTGAGGGGTGTGTGACGAGTGCACATTTAGTGAGCGCCTACTTGTGCCAGGCACCTAATTTGAATTTTCCCTTAGTTCTCACAGCAACCTCTGAGAGGTAGCAATGATCACCCCTGTTTTCTGATGAGAAAAAGGAAGCCCAGAGAGGTTAAGCAAGCGGTGCCAGGGTCACACAGCAATTTAGTAAATGGTAGAAACAGAGCTCCAACTCAGGGCTGCTTGTTGGCACAGGCCGTGCAGTTTCTCCCGCTCCAGGCTTCCTTCTACCCATGGGGCCTGAAGGAGAGGCCTCCTGAGAAAGCAGAGGCCTGAAGGAGACCCCGAGAAGGCAAAGGGAGTAAGCGGACAGCAGGAGAATCGCCCAGGAAGGGAGGAGAAGGAAGGGCTGGGCGGGGCGCAGAGGAGCGCGCAGCCGGGGTTAAAGCCCCATGTTCCTACAACCCGCTAAGCCGGAGAAATGAATTCTGATCCCTCCAAAACCCAACCTTGGAAAATGTGCGAGAGAAGGGTCTGCTTTCAGGGGGGCAGGCAATCCTCCACACCTCCTCCTGACGCCCCGGTAATGCCAGGATGTCCCCAATCTGCTTTGAGGAATGGAGAGATTAAGAATAATAAAAAAATTGCAATAAAATATGTGTGAAGGAGGGGGTAATTGTGGACAAACGCAGCATTCAAATTCATTTTTCAGCTCTTTTACACACCATTTCAATCTTATTTTCTGCTTGTTAATGAGATCTTGTTGCCTGGGCCAGGCAAAACCTTCCAATATCAGGACGTAATTGCACATAATTTCCTCTTCTACCAGTGATTTGCATCAGTTTTTTTTAAAATTCTGGGCTATTTAACACCCCACAATCCCCCTCCCCATCTTCCTGCCTACAAATCTCTCGCTCCCTCCTCCTTCCTCGTCCCTGGTCCAGCAAGACTCATTTTAAATGCTTATTATAAACGCAGTGTTGCCAATAAAGGGGCGGGGGCATGAAGAGGAAGTGATAGGAGAGAGGGGTAGGGAATCTCCAGTGCCCACTGTGTGAGTGGCACTGCCCAGTTCCCTAGGGCAAGTGGACTGTCTTGGTCGTGTCTTGCTGAGAGTCAAGTGGTGGTGAGGTTCCTGGGTCCGGCAGACCAGAATTAGAATCCCATCTCCATCACTCACTTGCTCTGTGGCCTTCAGCAAGTGACTTGACCTCTCTGAGCCTATTTCCCCAAGAGTAGGGGTGCCATGGGGCTGGAATGACTTCAAATAGGCAAAGTGCTTACACGGGATCTGGCGTCCAGTAAGTGTGCCATTGATGGAATGTCTTTTCTTGCTGAACTGGCGGCCCAGAGACCTCAGACAATGCCAGGAGGGCAGTACTGGGCATGTGCTGTTAAAACGCACCCAGGAGACCCCATCCACAATAAATAAAGGTAAAGCCTTGAGCTTGATTTCTGTGGGTCTCAGGAGGAAAGAGGAAGCTTGGCGTTTGGGGACAGTGACTCTGAACCTGGCTCTGCCATTAATTGCCCCTGGGACCTGGGACCTCAGCTTCCCTGGATGAACCGGCAGACCAACCTCACCAGGCAGATACAACACAGTAGTATAGTGGGTTCTGGAGCCACTGTTGGAATCCTAACTCTGCCACTTGCCAGATCCTAGCACACAACCTGGCACTTGGGAGAGGCTCCGTAAATGTGCATTAGGTGATTGGATGGATGGGGACCCCGGACAAGGAAGGTTTCCTCATCTGTAAAACGAGGATCACAAGGTAACAGCCAAGAGTCAAGGAGGGCAAGTGGGGTCAGCATTCAGGCCCATCGAGACCTGGCCTGCTGTAAGCATGATCTCTGCCATTGCTGTTGCCGTGATTACTAAAGGCACAGGCTGGACGGGAGAGAAGGGTATTGAGAAGCAGGAAAGGACAGAGGGGCTGGTTGGTTGTCATTGTGGTCGTGTGGTTAACTGCATGCTTAGAGAATATTCTTCATTAGGCCGGCATGTGGAGGAATTGTAAATATGTAAATCCCTTTATGGGTTCCTTCATTTTAAGCTCCAGAAAGGAACAAAGGAGACGATGAGCGTGGGACATTACGAAAGAGCACCAGGAGCGGTGCTGGCGAGACCGATGCCCCTTCCATGAGGCCATGGCAGGCGCCCTCCAGACCTCAGCCAAGGGTGCCGCCAACCCAACGGTGTGAGTTTCACAAAATCTGGGGGAGACGGGGCCCTCTCTGGGCCTCAGTTTCCACTTCCTACTCTGATATAGTTGACATCTTAAAAAGGTTGGGACATGAGGAAGTTCCAGCTAACCACACGTCCCAGCCCCACCTGGCACATACCACGTGGGCCCTGAGGAAGCCTCCAGCCCAAGGCACCCTGCCTGCAGCCTTCAACCCAAAGGACCCTCGAAACTGGCAGAACTTTTCTCCTGGTTCTTTGCTTGGGATCTCAGCCTGCCAAGAACCGCAGCTCTGAATGACTTTCTGATGCCTGTCTGCCCCACCTGTCTCTTGGAGCTGTGCTTCCACCATCAGACTGGGACATCTAAGGATGAGGGTTCTGTCTCTTCCATCAGACTATGAACTCCTGAGGACAGGGGCTGTGTCTTCCCCATCAGACTGGGGCATCTAAGGATGAGGGGTTTGTCTCTTCCATCAGACTATGAGCTCCTGAAGACAGGGGCTGTGTCTTCCCCACCAGACTGGAGACCCCTGAAGGGCCTGCCTTGTGTTCTCCTTTCTACCTGTGGCCACTGCCCCTAAGCGCCTGGCCTGCTTGGGATTCCTAGACAGGGGCTGGTATGAAGGGATCAATCTGCAGGTGGCACATTATTCAAAGTCAGTCACATTACAAAAGGTTCCTTTCGTCCTAAGTTGTTTTATGTTTTTAATTAATTAATTAATTTTGAGACAGGGTCTCACGCTGGCGCCCAGTGGCACAATCACAGCTCACTGCAGCCTCAACCTCCCAGGGTCAATCGATCCTCCCACTGCAGCCTCCCTAGTAGCTGGGACCACAGGCTCGCCCCACTGTATCTGGCTAATTAAAAAATTTTTTTTTTGCAGTGACTTGGTTTCGCTCTGTTGCTCAGGCTGGTCTTGATCTCCTGACCTCATGTGATCCTCCCACCTCGGCCTCCCGAAGTGCTGGGATTACAGGCGTGAGCCACGGCCCCCCACCTCTAAGTGGTTTTCTAACAGTCATTGTCTAAGTAACTGGCCCTCAGCCCGGAGTGAAGGGGAGAGAATAGGCTGGGGGTTGCGGGTGGTCTATGATCCTAACCCCAGATGAACCTCATCAGGAATGAGGTCTCACAAGCAGGATTCCTTTCCCTACATCTCTTCAGAAGGACCCAGTGCACAAAGCCAGGGACATCCATGTGCTGAGTGCCTAATCCCTAATCCTTTTAGGCCAGGGCTTGGGCGGGTAGGGGAGACGATGAGGGAACCAAGCCTCAAGGGTATTTAAACTTCTTGAAAGGCATTTGCCCATATAACTCAGCTCTGCCCATTGGTCCCTAACCTGAGGTCATTGGCCTGAGTTTTCTCATCCACCACGTGAGTCGAATGAGCTCTTTCCTCCACCAAGCTGAAAGGGATGGCTTCCCTAGATGGGGGTGGCTTCCCTAGATGGTTTCTTCTTGCACCAGCCAATCTCTAAAAGAGTACAAGTGTGGGCATTTCTGAGAGGCAGGAAGACAGAACAAGTAACTAAGATTCAAGCTCTAGGTCTGGCGCAGTGGCTCACACCTGTAATCCTAACACTTTGGGAGGCTGAGGTGGGTGGATCACTTGAGGTCAGGAGTTCAAGATCAGCCTGGCCAACATGGTGAGATCCCATCTCTACTAAAAATACAAAAAAATTAGCTGGGCATGGTGGCGCATGCCTGTAGTCCCAGCTACTCTGGAGACCGAGGCAGGAAAATTGCTTGAACATGGGAGGAAGCAGAGGTTGCAATGAGCCAAGATCACGCCACTGCACTCCAGCCTGGGTGACAGAGTGAAACCCTATCTCAAAAAAAAAAAAAAAAAAAAAAAAAAAAAAAAGAAAAGAAAAGAAAAAGAAAAGGAAACAAAAGAAAAAGATTTCAGGCTCTAAAGACATGGGTTTGAATCCTGGCTCTACCCTTTAAGTGGATTAATATGTGTAAAACACCGAGAGTAGGATCTGAAGGTTAGAAGGACTCCAGAAACTTCAGCTGTCCTTGTCAACACTGGTATTAAATATACTGCATGCCTTTTAAACTTATATTTTTTGTCTGTCTGACCCTGTTGTACTGTCACCTCCACTGGGACAATATAAGGGTCTTCCTCTCATGTTCACTGATTTATCCCAAGTGCCTAGAACAGTGCCTGCCACATAGTAGGTACTCTATAAATATTCATTATGTTAGTGACCCCCTTCCAAGCCAGGGGGCACGTGCAGAGATGAGATGAGTAAATGGCCTTTCCTTGAGATTCTGCATGGAGTCCCTGATGTTCCGTGGTCCCCACTTCCCAGGCTGGGTTTGAGACAAGGGACTTGGGTCAAGCCACTGGAGGAGGCACATCTTCCTCACAGTAGTAGCAAGCTGGCCAGTGTGATGCACAGCTAGCTTATCCCGAGTCTCCCCGCCAGGTGCTCGGTAGAGCCACAACTTCATCCTCCTGTGTAAGCCCTTTTGGCTTCTGTAAGAACAAAAATTCCGGCCGGGCGCAGTGGCTTACGCCTGTAATACCAGCACTTTGGGAGGCCAAGGTGGGCGGATCACCTGAGTTCAAGACCAGCCTGGCCAACATGGCAAAACCCCGTCTCTACTAAATATACAAAATAAATATATAAATATACAAAAATTAGTCAGACGTGGCGGCGGGCATCTGTAATCCCAGCTACTCAGGAGGCTAAGACAGGAGAATTGCTTGAACCCAGGAGGCGGAGGTTGCAGTGAGCCAATATTGTGCCACTGCACTCCAGCCTGGGCAACACAGTAAGACTCTGTTTAAAAAAAAAAAAAAAAAAAAAGAGAGAGAGAGAAAAGAAAAGAAAAAAATTCCTTCCAGTTTTGAGGTCCACAGATATCTGGGCAATGTGTCAGAGACCTGCCGTCCTGGGGAAAGGAAGGGACAGTGTGCCAACCCCACAGCCCAGAGGGGAAGCCTATCCTGTCCCTCCTGCCCAGGTGAGCTATAGAGAAGCCAGTCCTGTTGGGAAGAGAGGATGCGGGAGGCAGATCTGTCCTTACAGGGCGTCTCCCTGTAGATCCTTATGCACAGAGGATTCCTGGCCCCAGGACCATAGCGATGTGCTGATGGTGTCGAGTCCACCTGCCCAGACTGAGGCGGGAGGGCAGTGGGAGTCGGAGCCTAGCAAGCCCGGGAGCTTTTGTACAAGACCCAGAAACTCCGCCCCGCTCGCTGCACCCATCCTTCAGGAAGTGCTCCCAGCTTAACCTCTGCAGTTTCCATGCACAGAAGCACACACGGCCTGCCCTGCTGCCCCTGCACCCGGCCTCCTCCAGCAGCTGTTCACCTCCTGGTCCCTTCTGCCCCTGTCAGACCCTCCATCTGTCTTCACACCTTTGATGGGAGCCTCTGAGCTTCTTCAATTCATCATGTCAGTCTCCCGGCCCTGAGGAATGGGCCGGAGGCCTCCTGAGGGTCTCTCGCCTTTAGCTTCAGTGAAATTCTGGGCTGGGTGGAGGGCTGGGGGTCCAACTTAGGAACTTCCAGGAAAGGGTGAAAAACACCTCATCCAACTCTGAAGCCTCCTAGCCATGGGGGAGATGCTCCCCCTTGATCCACTGGTCACACCAATGGGTCAGTTTCCCATCCCTGACCCACACTCTGGAGGCCTGGGGCCCCTTATTTGCTAAGTCTCTCTTTTGTCCTGTGACAGTCCTGTGTTGGGGATAAACCTCAGCCCACAGTGAGACAAGGAGGGCCGGGAAAAGCGGTGGTCACGGAGTCAGGTGCCCCAGATTCTCAACCCTGGCCAGGCCAATGTGTACCGGGGCCCTCTATCTCCAAAGCAAGACAGCCGCGCACAGAACCCCAAAGACCCTCTTCAGCTTTCTAAGGACACTCCTCCAAATTTGTTTTGTACCACCAAGCTGCTCCTGGACCCCATTCTTGGGTGTGGACACCTTGGATCTCTGCAGTGTCCTTCCCCAGCCAGCTCAGGGATCCTGTTGTGACTCATCTCAAGGGCTCTGGAACTTACTCAAGGGCTCTAGAAGGTTAGCACTCATGAAATGGAGGCCATGACCTTGAACCCCAAAGAGGCCAACTGGGGTCCCCAGGGAAGACATTCTGGCTGACAGGCTGTATTCCACGTGCAGGGTTTGGTTCACCTGGGATCCCAGCAAGAGAGTGGGGTGGCCTGGTGAGGACAAGGTCAGCCAAGAAAGTGGCATCACCCTTCATACTGTGGACCCTGAGAGGGCTTGATGCATCACCATTAGGAGCTCTGCAGGCAGTTGCCTACAGGTACTGGGCACTCACGCTGTGCCGGACCTGAACTGAGTGCCTTCCACAGATCATCTCATTCAATCCTCAGCAACCTTGGGAGGCAAATACTGGGATTATCTCCATTTCATGGATGAGAAAATTGAGGCATAGAAAGGGGAAGGGACTTACTCAAGGATTTCCCCATAAATCAACGATGGAGCTGAAATGCAATTAACCCTCAACTACACAAATTAATGGAGGCAAACAGAAATGAATCCAGACAAGCAGAAAATTAACATTCTTGGGAATGTTTCAGACCAAGGTTTTTTTTTTTTTTTTTTTAAATTTACTGTAAGGGCCTGACAGTAAACATTTCAGACTTTGTGGGCCACATGAGCTCTCTTTTTATTTATTTATTTATTTATTTATTTGAGACACAGTTTCACTCTGTTGCCCAGACTGGAGTGCAATGGTGCAATCTTGGCTCACTGCAACCTCTGCCTCCCGGGTTCAAGCAATTCTCCCGCCTCAGCCTTCTGTGTAGCTAAAATTACAGGCACCTGCCATCATGCCTGGCTAATTTTTGTATTTTTGTAGAGACAGAGTTTCACTATGTTGGCCAGGCTGGTCTCGAATTCCTGACCTCAGGTGATCCACCTGTCTTGGCTTCCCAAAGTGTTGGCATTACAGGTGTGAGCCACCACCCTTGGCCTTATATGATCTCTTTTAAAACTACTCAATTCTGCTGTGGTGGCACAAAAGCCACCATAAATAAATGGACATGGCTGTATTCCAATAAAACTTTATTTACAAAAAACAGCGAGCTGGACGGACATGGCCTGCAGGATGTAGCTTGCTGGCCTTCTTTGAATTTCTTTTTATTTTCCTTCTAGGTAATGGATTTCCCATATTAATCACATTGTCCTGGCACTGGGAGGGCCAGAGAACTAACATTTACTTGGCACTGATTTCGTGCCAGGCTCTAGGCTAGGTGCTCTGACCTGTTAGCATACTGAATGCGGCAAGCACCCCTTGTTGAGAGGGTAGTTACAGGCTGTGTTTAATGGGGGTTAAACTAAGGCTCACAGATGCTGACTTGCCTCAGAGCCTCCTGAGCAGTAGAGCTGGGATTTAGACCCACGCCACAGCCTTCCCTGATCTGAAGAGCCACACTATGGCCACACTATGGCTCTTCAGATCAGTTTGCATCACATGCAGCGGATTCTCACCACAGACATGTGGCAGGGGACACTTCATCCCTTCCCCCAC
Organism: Macaca mulatta; assembly: GCF_049350105.2. Taxonomy (NCBI): domain Eukaryota; kingdom Metazoa; phylum Chordata; class Mammalia; order Primates; family Cercopithecidae; genus Macaca; species Macaca mulatta. Next base: position 222,278,254 of record NC_133406.1, read on the forward strand.
GGATAGGCCCATCAGTTCCTCAAGTTCATTGGGACTTCTGGCATCATCAAGTCCTGTTCCCCAAACTCACCTATAACCACCATCAACGCCCACATTCTCTCTCTGACTTCATCCAAAGCAGGTCCTGTGACTTCTACCAGCACCCCGAGGCAATGAGTGACTTAGCCAATCACACAGGAGCAAACAGAATTCCAATGACCAATCAGGGTAGAGTTACCGGCCCAGAACCCCATCCACAATTCTCTCCACCAACAGGACGTGGTCCTGCCTTTCAGGAATTGGTCAGTCCTGGTGAAAAGCCAAGAGCACAGGACAGAATCCAGGGAGGATTCCTGGTTCTAGAACAAAAACCCCGACCACAGTCAGCCTCCTACAGGAAAGAGCGCAAGGCTTCCACCCACGTGCTGTCTGCAAATGTCTGACTTTTTAGTGGCGGTGGGACCCTGGGTGCTGGGCTGAGGCCACCTACCTGAGGAGACAGGCCGTTGCTGACCGGGTTCATGTGGTTGGAGGGCGCCGCCGGATTCATGAAGCTGTCGGAGTAGCTGGAGAAGCTGTGGCGGGCTCCGTAGGCAGAGCTAGTGTCCGCGGCTGCAGCGGCTGCAGCCAGCCCGCCCTGGTGCATGGTGGACGGTGGCAGGGGCTGGGGCCGGTGCACAGTGCTGCCCCCATCTGTAGAGAGACCCAAGAGAGGTCCTAAGCAAGTGACCTCATCCTGGACCCTGGGCCTCCGAGAGCAGAAGGCAAGCCATGAGCCTCCTCCTCCCAGTCTCTATTCCTTGGAGGGAAGGGACCACCCTCTCATGCTACCTGGGATGAGACAAGCTAGCTCCTGGGCAGGGCACTGGGCACTGGCCAGGTCTTGACTGACAACCCAACATTCCAGACAACCCCTAAATAGATGCACACCAGCCCCTGTTGCTCGGTGCTTGGCACACAGTAGGTACTCAATAAATGTCAGCTGGGCTGAAAGCCAAACCTTGATGGGGACTCTGTTAATCCACCCGGTCTGTTTTGTTTTGTGAGCATCAACCACTTGCCAGGTGCTATTACAAATGCTGCCTAAGGGTGTGAAGCAAGACTATAAATCCCATTTTACAGATGAAGAAACCAAGGCTTGGTGGGCTTGGGGCACTCACACAAGATGACCACGCTAGTGAGTGATGGGACCAGGATTTGAATGGCCTAAATTCGGAGCCATCTCTGTTCTTTGCTGCTAGGATATTATTCGGCTCTCTCTGAGCCCCTCTGTGCAGCTTTGCCGGGACTGGGACCCTCAGCACTGGTTCAATTTATCTTACCAAGTCACAGTGGTGGTGGCGGGGGCTCTTTGACTCTCTTCTTGGCCTCCAGAACTCCAGCCTGCCAGTCATTTAAAAGGAGGCTTTATGAGGTAGCTATCTTTTTTTAAATTTAATTTTTTTTTAATTTTTTTTTTTTTTTTGGAGATGGAGTCTTGCTTTGTCATCCAGGCTGGAGTGTAGTGGTGTGATCCGGGCTCACTGCAACCTCTGCCTCCTGGGTTCAAGCGATTCTCCTGCCTCAGCCTCCCCAGTAGCTGGGATTACAGATGTATGCCACTATGCCCAGCTAATTTTTTGTGTGTGTGTGTGTTTTTAGTAGAGACGGAGTTTCACATGTTGGCCAGGCTGGTCTCCAACTCCTGGCTTCAAGAGATCTGCCCACCTCGGCCTCCCAAAGTGCTGGGACTGCAGTTCTGAGCCACTGCGCCCAGCCCATGAGGCCAATATCAAATAGTGGTATTCCTAGTGTGTGCTGGGACAGGGCATGGGGGGTGACAGAATGAGCAAGGTCCGGTGAGTTGGGGGGAGGGAACTTTTCTTCCCCTACAAGGCTCACCTTCTCTCCTGGGACCCAGCCTTTCCTTTCCTCTCCCAAGGCTCCTCTGATACCTTAGCCTCTCCCACCCACTCACCTTCTTCCCTCTGCCTACTCCTTTTCAAGCCTAGAAGGGAATCTTATACTTCAAGCCACTGGGAGAACTGGGCCCAAGTGAGGCCTCCTTCCCAGGCAGACCTCAGGGTTCTGACCCCGCTCAGCCCAGCCAGGCCTAGGGCTGTTCACCCCAGAGTGGGGGGAATCCCTCGGAGGGAGCTTTCTCCGGTCCTCAAAAGAGACCCTGACCTTTATTCCATCTCTGAAAATGGATCTTTCGAGAGAGAGGCAAGAAAATAAGGTCCCAGCGAATTATATAAGCCCCTTTGTAAATTGGTTTTTTTGGTAATAGGTTGGAGACCAACATAATCTAAAAAAAAAAAAAAGATTCCAATATGATTCCAACATCCTCCCAACAGGTACACACGTACGTGCACACACTCATGCACTCATGCACACACTCTCACACGCACACACTCATGCACACACACCCACACTCATGTATGCACACACACACACACACACACTCATGCACGCACTCATGCACACACTCAGGTACGCACACGCACACATACTCATGCACGCACTCACACGCACACACTCATGCACACACACGCACGCACTCATGCACACACTCATGCATGCACATGCACACACACTCATGCACACACTCATGCACGCACATGTACACACTCATTCACACCCTTGCACACACTCATGCACACACTCAGGCACGCACACGCACACACTCATGCACGCAGTCACATGTACACACTCATACGCACTCACATGCACACACTCATGCACACACACGCACACACTCCTACACACATGCACTCACACACACTCATCCATGCACTCAGATGCACACATGTACTCATGTCACTCTCATTTTAAAAACTCAAAGGCTGTGACTATGCATGGTCCCAAAGTCCCTGGAGAATCTGGCCCTTTCCTTCCAAAGCAGGTCAGCCCAGTGTCCTGTGCTCCAAATCCTTGCTGCTCAAAGCCTGGTCCATGCCTCACCAGCCTGGGCATCCCCAGGGGGATTTTTAGAAGTGCAGAATCTCGGGCCCCACCCAGACCAGCATTTTAGTAACATCCCTGGGAGATCCATGGTACCATTTGAGAAGCTCAGTTCTAAACAGGTGCACAGGGGCTGCCTTGGGGACCCCACCTGGCTGCTCTGTGTTAGGGCCAAGAATTTCAAGGGCAGGATTGCATCTTTTTTCTCTTAATAGCTTGCTTACATGAAAGTAAGAAATGGTCATTAAAAAAGAGTCTTTGTAAGTGAAAGTAAAGAAAGAAGGGAAGGGGTACCACTGCGAAGGCCGGATGGGGCTGGGATGCTCACCTTGGGAGATGGTGGTGGTGGGGTAGGTGGAGTCCGGCAGCTGGTAGGGGGGCAGCGTGGGCATGCCAGTGGGCGGGAAGCCTCCTGGAAGAAGGTGGTTGAATGCCGCCAGCTGGTTGGCTCCTGCCTGCTTACGCCAACGGGCGCGGCGGTTACTGAACCAGACCTGGAGGATGGAGAGCAGAGAATGGAGACCCCTCGGCCAGGTTCCTGGCAGAGAGCTGCAACACATCTAGACCCAGGTGCCCAAGCCATCATCCTCTGATCCAGCCAGCATCCTCCTGCAGGGAGGGAAATCTCCAGCGTTGTGCAGCATGGGATGGTTTGCAAAGTGTTTTCCTAGGTATGACCCCATTCTGCCCTCACAACCACCAGTGAGGGGGTTCTATATTATCTCCATTTTACAGATGAGGAAACTGAGACCCAGAGAAAGTGGGTGACTTGTCCATGGGCCAGGTTGAGTCAGTGGCCCAGCCAGTCCTGTGTGGCTCTCAGGCCAGTACTCTTTCCTCTACAGCTGCTCCTTCCTGGAGGGATGCTGGGGCCCTGCTTGACCACCTCCTCCAGGAAGCCCCCCAGGAGGAAGCCACACGTCTGCAACCCACCTGAATGAGACCTGCACTTCAGACCCAGATGTGCAAACCAGGTTCTTTGTCTGGAGACTGAGGCCCTACTTTGCTTACATACCCTGGGCCTCCTTGAAATAGGAAACACACACACACACACACACACACACACACACACACACGGATTTATCAAACATTAGTGGGATAGTAACCTAACATCTTTGTCTCCCTTTCCTGTGCTGGTGCTTCACGTGTCAATCCATACACAGACCCATGAGATGTATTCTCCTATCCCCATTTTACAGAAGGGGAAACCAAGGCTCACAGAGGTCAAGTTGCTTGCCCAAGTCCACCTAGCTGATCTGTGTTGGAGCTGCGATTCAAACTTAGAATCAGTCTGGCTTTCTAGAGCTCAGTTACCTGGATTTGCAAGTTTCCTGGGACAGGTCAGAGAAAGAGGAGAATGAGGGTGCACACTGGGGCTGCTTTGAGGGGGTTCTTTTCCACCCTGAGTTTTGCACATGCTGTTCCCTCTCACCCGAACACTCTTCCTGCAGCTGGCTCTTTGGCCTTCAGAGCTCAGCTGAAATGCTTCTTCCTACTCCAACGCCTTAATCGCCGCATCTAAGGTGGGTTCAGGTAGGTTCTCTGCCTTCTCTCAGGGGGCCTCCTGCCTGTGTGCTTCCCCACAGGAGCAATGATTCTGTGTGCCCGTTTCTTGGCTGTGCTGCTCCTAATGTCCCCCTTGGGCCCAAGCTCCATGGGGCAGAGGCCATGCATTCCTTGCCCAATGCCTGGAGCTCAGTAAGTGTTCAAGGAATACTTGTCGAATGAATGAAGGAGTGAATGAATGAATGAATGAATGAATGAACAAGGGGAGGCAGGATTGACTCCCCTGGCACCTGATCACCTAGGACCCCCAAATCTCTGTACCATCTCTGACGAGATGAGGGAGGGGAGGGGAGTGCAGCTGGGTGGAGGGCGCTTATGTGCCCCTAGAGTCATCCCTCCCAGGTGGGAAAAGCAGCGTTCAGCTTCGCAGGCTGGATAAACAAGAGCTGCCAGCTCTGACCTGTCCAGATTTCACAGAGAAAGGAGAGGAGGCAGTCAAGCCTGAAGGGAAAACGACTGGCTCCCAAAGGATTCACAGCCCTGGCTTCTCCCCACTTCCGCAGGGTGCTGAGGGCTTTCCCAGGGCACCCTGGGGTGGGAGGGATGCGGGAGAGGGAACCCTGTAAGGAATGGGCCTTGCCTCCGAGCTCCCAGGCTCTGCGGGAAGGGTGTGGGGAGGTCTTTGTACTAATTCAGTGTTTCCCAAAGAGGGGGCCTCCTGCCACGGCTCCCTGTTGGAGAAACAAAATTCAATAACCTGGACATGAGGATGGGAAAGTTATTCCTTCCACTTCTGTCCCAGGCCTCCTGGGCATGGAGAAGGGGGGAAGAGGGGTCTCAGTTTGGTGCTAATGCATCCTCAGCGCCTTTCTAATCTGTGCTGATCTCCCTTCTGAGCACAGGGAGAGCAGGCGTTTGCAGGTGACATTTTCCTGAAAGGCTTTAATCACATTGTTTTGTTTTCCTTTGTGTGTTTTGTGTGTTGTGTGTGTGTGTGTGTGTGTATGTGTGTGTTTTAACAATCGTCTTCCCTTCATGGGAGTGTTGTGCATTTTTATTTTAAAACACATTGATTTCGTTGAAAAGTAAATAACAACATAGATAATATGTGAACGTGGCGAACATCTTGGGTGGGTGGGATAATGATGGGCGTTTGGGATGCGCCACTCTAGTTTGTTATGTAGCAGCTGGTCTTTAGGTGCCGCTTGTCTTTTCCTCAAAAAAATTCTGAATAAAGTTGGATGGATGCATTCTTCCTCCTTCCCTTCCCTTCTCATCCCTTCCCTTTCTTTTCCTACTCTTTCCTTCCTTCTTTACTTCCCATCTTCCCATCTCAAACTTTTACTGGGACTCCTGTCTGTGCCAAGCAAGACAGGCTAGAGAGATGGACAGGACCCAGTCTGAGCCCTCAAGCTGCCCTTTGCCTGGGCACGAGTCAAAGAGCAGCTGCTTTTCAGTGCAGTAAACTCAGATGGGGTGACATGCAAGGTTGGATAAGGAGCTCAGAGGGGGGGCTTCCAACTTTGCCTCTCAGAATCCAGGAGGACTTCCTGGAGGACAGGGCATGCCTTTGTTGCCAATTCTGTCATCTCGTCTTCCTTCATTGTCCTATGTCCCTAGATATACATCCCTCCTAGTAGACAACTCCCTTCTCACGAAGTGTAACAGGATGGGTGAGAGCAGGGATTCTGGAGTCAACTGCCTGGGATGGACTTCTGCCTCTAACTCCTAAGATGGGAAAATTTTTGTTGTCCCTCTGTGCCTCAGTTTCTTCACAAAATGGGGCTAATAACAGCCACCTCCTAGGTGGTTCTGGACCTCAAATGAGTTAGCACAGGCAACATGCTTAGAACAGCGTCAGCCACAGGTAAGTATCATTCTGCTGGAGACCCTCTGGGATGGCTGAGCTGGAAAGATCTCTGCCAGAGTCTCGTGTGAGCTGCCTGTTTACAGAGGGGGAAACAAATGCTCTAAGAGGGACAGTGACAGCCCCAGCACCCTACCCAGAATCTCTGCTCAGGACTGAGTTCTTTGAAAGCAGGGGCTGGGTTTTATTCTTCATTTCTGATCCTTCTCTCAATACTCTGCACTGGGAGTAGGGTAGAGTGGATGCCATCTGGGTACTAAGTCTAATATTCCATCTGGCCCTTCTCTTTATGTAGCACAGAGGAAACGAACCTGAGCAGATAGACTTGGGTCCAGCACAGTCACTTTGAACTGTATCTTTTTTTTAATTTTTAGTTTTTGTGGCTACATAGTAGGCATGCATATTTATAGGATAGAGGGGTTCTTTGATATAGGCATACAACATATAATAATCACATCAGGGGTAAATGGGGTATCCGTCACCTCAAGCATTTATCCTTTGTGTTACAAATGGTCTGATTATACCCGTTATTTTTAAAGGTACAATGAAATTATTATTGACTATAGTCACCCTATTGTGTTATCAAATACAAATACATCTTCTTCATCCTTTTTCCTTTTTTGAACACATTAACCATCCTCACTTCTCCCCCTACCTCCCATTACCTGCCCCAGCCTCTGGTAACCATCCTTCTACTCTCTATCTCCATAAGTTCAATTGCCTTAATTTTTAGCTCTCACAAATAAATGAGACCATGTGAAGTTTGTCTTTCTGTGCCTGACTTATTTCACTGAACATAATGACCTCCAGTTCCATCCATGCTGTTGAAAAGGACAGGATCTCATTCTTTTTTATGACTGAATAGTACTCACTGTGTATATGTATAACTGTGCTTCAGGAAGTTACTTTCCTTAGCTAAATCTCAGTTTTCTCATCTGCAGAATGGAGAGAAGGATCACACATACCTCGCAGGGTCATGGTGAGAATTAATAAAGATAACATATGTAGGCTGGTGAGCCATCATGCCTGGCACATAAGAAATGCACCGTGAAGGCCGGGTGCAGTGGCTCACGCCTGTAAACCCAGCACTTTGGGAGGCTGAGGCAGGCGGATCACCTGAGGTCAGGAGTTTGAGACCAGCCTGGCCAACATGGCAAAACCCTGTCTCTATTAAAAATACAAAAAATTAGCCAGGAGTGGTGGCGGGCACCTGTAATCCCAGCTACTTGGGAGGCTGAGGCAGGAGAATTGTTTGAAACCGGGAGGCAGAGGTTGCAGTGAGCCGAGACTGTGCCATTGCACTCCAGCCTGGGTGACAGAGTGAAACTCTGTCTCAAAATAAAAAATAATAATAATAAAAAAAGGAAAAAAAAAAAAAGAAATGCACCATGAATGCTACCTAGTGTTATCAAGAGATTCAGTGTAAGTTGTTAATTAGTGAATCTCCTGTAGTGTCTCCACGATGGGATTTCTGTTCAGAACATCCCACCCCAACCCCAAGCAAAGAGCAGGGTTCAAAGGACCGTAAAGTAAAGAGGCACTGCACACAGCCTTAGTTTCCTGGTGCTGATCATCTGAAGGACGGGGAAGTCATCACAGGCAGCCGTGGGAAAGGCCATGGGGTGATCTTGGGACCTATCAGCCCTGCAGTCTCTGTTTCTAGAAGAAATTCACAGGCTCAGGGTTGTGGCACCCTGGAAAAGATGGATCTGTTCACCTCTAAGGAAGATATATGCGTCACTCCAGAGAAAGGAGTGATGGGTCTCCAGGCATGGGTTCTCCTGCCTGACACCCCCTTGGCTGCCCTTCACGTGGCTCTGGCTTTCTCCTGGCTGAGGCAGACGTGTTACAGGCACTGGTAACATCCAGCAGGCTTCAAGCAGAGGCTCCCGGCCCCTGCAGTGAAGCAGGGCTTGAGGGAGCCAGAGAGGAAAACAGGCCACTCTTTGGTGACCAGATCCCCGCCTGACATCATGTTTACCTGCGCACGTGTTTATGAGAATGCCAGCTTCAAGTCGGCAAAGCTTTCTGCCCAGTGAATCCCCAATGCCTAGAACTGCGCCTGGCATACAGCAAAGACTCCATAAATGACTGCTGGGTGAATGTACCTGGAGCTGCAAAGGTGGCTAGTATTGGAGCTGCCAAGAACAGGCAGCGTTTTAGTAAGAACAACTCCCATTTACGGCCCTTCTGTGTGCAAGTACTTCCTCTTTTTTTTTTTTTTTTTTTTTTTTTTTTAACATGTAATCATTTAATCCTCAGAGCACGGCAGACATTATTATCATCATCTTGCAGGTGAGAGATGGGTGAATGGTGGAGAGGGTAAGAGATAGAGCTGGAATCCACATCTAGGTATTCGGCTCCAAGCCCGCCCTGAGCCAATCCACCAACCCACCCATCTCCCAGGTCCACTGAGATGAGATATTATAGGATTGCAAAATCCCAGAACCACAGACCTTTAGAATCAAAGACCAAGACCTAAAATGTATGAAGCCATACAATCTAAGCAGTACTCAGGGGACTTTGAGGTCATAACTCAAAGACCTCAGGGTCCCTGATTGACTGGACATTGCGTTTTTGTTTGAACACTTCTGGTAATGGGAATCTCATCACCTCGCAAAGCATCCCTGATTGTCAATAAGTAAGGATCTTAGAAATGCAAGGGTCTTAGTGATTGTTGGGTTCCATCCCCTTATGAGCAGATAGGAAACGAAGTCTCAGGAAAGGAAATTGACCTGGTGAAGGTGGCACAGCTGACCAAAGGCAGGAACCCTGAGCTCTCAGTCTTGAGCTCTTGCCTGCAGACCTTCGTATTGGACTTTAGATGCTCCTCTCTTGACCCTGCCCTGGGCTTACCCTTTGGGGACTCTCAGAGCAGCTATGTCCTTCAAGTCTCTACTTCTCCAGGCTAAATGTTTATTTTATTTTATTTTATTTATTTATTATTATTATTTTATTTTTATTTTCTGAGACAGAGTTTTGCTCTTGTTGCCCAGGCTGGAGTGCAATGGCATGATCTCGGCTCATTGCAACCTCTGCCTCCCGGGTTCAAGCGATTCTCCTGCCTTAGTCTCCCGAGTAGCTGGGATTACAGGCATGCGCCACCACACCGGGCTAATTTTGTATTTTTAGTAGAGATGGGGTTTCTCCATGTTGGTCAGGCTGGTCTCGAACTCCCGACCTCAGGTGATCCACCTGCCTCGGCCTCCCAAAGGGCTGGGATTACAGGAGTGAGCCACTATGCCTGGCCGTTTATTCTTTAAAAACTCAACATTTTTTGTTCCTTCTTCTCTGAGAAAGCTCTCAGGCCAAGTGGGGAGATCCAGCCCTGCCCTGGGAGAGATTCTGGTCTAATGAGGAGTCCCTGCCCTGACCCAGAGGGAGCTCCCTGCACTGGGGAAGCATAGAGTATGACAGGAAGTCAACAAGCAGGAGGTAGGCCCCGCCCCCTCAGGATGGCTTTGCCTGGACTCTGGCTGCTTCTCCATTCCCAGACCCCCTCCCTCCGTGGACCTTGAGTGACACCTGTTTCTGAGTCCCCTGGGCCAATAAAAGCACTGCTCTGACAGCCAGGAAATTTTACAAGGAGCAGTCAGGCTTCAAGGTGGTGGGAAGCCGCCGTGGCCGCCAGACGTGGGAACGAGAAAGCGCCCAGGAATGTGCCCAGGAGAACAGCTGCAGGAGGATCAGAGCGGGAGGGAGGCCTGGAGCCAGCTCGGATATCACCTCGGTCAGGAGGGGAGGGAATGAGATGAGCTGGCTGCTGCCTTCTGCCTCCTTCCCCTTGGGGTCTCCCTCAAAGGAAGCAAAGGGCCCCTAATCTGGGAGTGGGGACAGGGGGGTGCAGGGGTGTCCGCTGGGTCCTGGAGTGCTGAAAGGTCCCTTGCTTCTAGGATTGTCCCAGTTGCTTTCAAATTTCAGCTTGTGACTCAGCTTGTTCCTTTCCCTGGATGGAAATGACGTGGGTTTTGCCAGCAGCTGGGCCTGGCTCAGCCCCCATCCAGCTTGTGCCCCTGGGCATGTTGCTTCTCTGAACTTCCAGTTTCTGCACCCATGGCTTGTAGGGGGTGACCATGCTGACCTGACAAGGTGGTCCGAGCTTCCACTAGGTCACGTTTGAGAAGCAGCCCCAGCAACGCCACTGGCTAAGTGGGTGCCGGCCAAAGGCTGGCTCCTCTTGGGTGGAAATGCCTGCCGTCAGCAGTTTGGGGTGGCGCCTCTGCAGGCTGCTCTGACTCCCTGAGCACTGCTTAGATTCTGGTAATGGGGATCTTTCCCCTCCCTCAACGCCTCCCCGTCCATGGAGGAGACAGCTGGGGAATGGATTCCCACAGGAGCCGTTCATCACGACTTGTCCCGGCTCTTCCTCCTCCATCCGCAATCCTCTAGCCTCAGCCCTCTCCAGCCAGGCCCCCAGAGAGGCTCCTGCACTTGGAGAACAACTGTAGGCCTCCTGGAATCTGAGAGTTTGGCCTGGGGAGGTGAGGCAATGCCCCCAGGCCCCCTGCAGCAGGCCTTTGCCCCTCAACCCACCGACAGAGAGCAGGCGGGGCCGTCCTCGAGCTGTCGAGAGGCTCTTGCTCTTCTCCCCTCTTCCTTCCCACACACTGAGGCCATGGAGGGGATGTTCAGGGTCTTCGGGGTCTGCCCATCCTGCCCTGATGCATCTAACCTGCCAGGAACTGGCCTGCCCATCCTACTTGCATGCTTCCGGTAACGGGACACTCATCACCCATCAGAGGAAGCTAGGCTTGTTTGGAAATCTTCCTCCTGATCACTTCCTCTGCTCATCAGAGATGTGGAGATTTTTATACTCCCCAAACCCCTTCTTCTGGCTGAACTAATGCCCTCCCTCCCTCCCTTCTTTCTTTCTTTTTGTGAGACAGAGTCTTGCTCTGTCGCCCAAGCTGGAGTACAGTGGTGTGATATTGGCTCACTGCAACCTCCGCCTCCCAGGTTCAAGTGACTCTCCTGCCTCAGCCTCCTGAGTAGCTGGGATTACAGGTGCCCATCACCATGCCCAGCTAATTTTTGTATTTTTAGTAGAGATGGGGTTTCGCCATGTTGGCCAGGCAGGTCTTGAACTCCTGTCCTCAAGTGATCCGCCCACCTCAGCCTCCCAAAGTGCTGGGATTACAGGTGTGAGCCACCGCACCTGGCTTCCTTCCCTTCTTTCATTCCTTCTTTCATCCTTCTTTCCCTTCCCCCTTCTTCCTTTTCTTCCCCCTTCCCTCTATCTCTTCCTCCATTCTTCCCTCCTCTTTGGGCTGTCCAGCTCTCAGTCAATCAACATTTGCTGCCTACTAACTCTGCACTGGTGGCATTACTTGTCTACACAACCCCCTGAACCTGTTGTAAACCCCCCTGAGAGGTCCTATTAAACCCACTGACCTTGGCCAACCCAAACTTCTGAATCTCTGGAGTATACCTGCAGCACCAACACCGCAGGTGCCTCCTCACCTGCACACGCGCCTCGGTCAGCTTGGTCCTCTGCGCCAGCTCCTCACGGGTGTAGATGTCCGGGTAGTGAGTCCTCTCAAAGGCCTTCTCCAGCTCCTCCAGCTGCTCGGCCGTGAATGTGGTCCGACTGCGGCGCTGCTTGCGCTTCAGTGGGAGGTCAGGTTCCGACTCCACATCCGAGCCCTCATCCAGCCGGTTCCCTGCAGCGGGAGGAGAGGGAGGGAGAGGGCAGGGGCTTAGAGAGATGGAAGGGTGATCGGGTCTGGGAGGAGACCACCAGGCACACTCGTGCCCACCTAGGAGCCATCACTGCACTGAGGATCAGACTCCTCCCAAGCACAAGATAGAAGGATGTTCACCCTAGCATTGTTTATCAATGTGAAGGATGGGACGCAACCTCCATGCCCAACCCTAGAGTATTGCTTAAATACTTTCTTGCAAAATCTTTCCCTTTAGGGAAAAACAAACAAACAACAACAACAACACAGTCCCCTCTGGTTGGGCATTTTGTTTATTTTCACTGACATGCAAGGATGTCCATGACATAAGACTCAAGGGATGGTTTCATGGTGAGATACGTTTGACAAAATCCATAGAGCTATATTCTCAATTAAAACGGCAGACTTTTACTGTATATTAACTATACCTCAATAATCCTGACTTTAAGAAAAAGGCATCCAGGTATGGTGGCTCATGCCTGTAATCCCAGCATGTTGGGAGGCTGAGGTAGGAGGATTGCTAGAGCCCAGGTCTTGAGCCCAGGAGTTCAAGACCAGCCTGGACAACATAGCAAGACTCCACCTCCAGAAAAAAGTAAGAAAATTAGCTTGGTGTGGACGTGCATGCCTGTAGTCCCAGATACTCAAGAGACTGAAGTGGGAGAATCACTCGAGCCCATGAGTTCTAGGTTACAGTAAGCCAATCACACCACCATACTTCATCCTGGGCAACAGAGCAAGACCCTGTCTCAAAAAGAGAAAAAGTGCATACATCCGGAGCTGCCCATCAAGAAGCTTAGATTCCAGGCCTGACTCTGCTCCTAAATGTCAGTGACCCTGGGAAGGCCACCTCCCCTCCTCAGGCCTCACTTTCCCCATTTGTGACATGAAGGGTTTGGATTAGGTGACTTCCACTGACAAGCTCTCTCTGGGATGTCCCAGCGTTGTGTGAATGATCCTCCTAGGCTAGAGGAGACCTCACCTGAATGACCTTGGTCAAGGCCATGGACCCCATCCCATCATCCCCACTAATTTCCACCATGGAGACTGGGGGTGGGTGAAGGCCTTTTGCTTCCTGGGCCTGGAGAGCCCAGAAGGTTGGAGCCAGCTCACTTCCCAGGCCTGGTTGGGGTTATCAGGCCAGGAATCTGCTTCAGCCCTGGGCCCAAGTTAAGGAGGCTGCAGGAAGCCCCTGCTCAGCCTCCTTAGCTGTTGGGACTGAGATACCCAGGAACCAGCTCCCTGTCCCCATCAATCCTGTGGCTCCTGCCCATCTCTGACCTAGCAGAGGGGATGCTAGCAGGGCATCTCCCAGCTAGGGTTCTGAAGCTGCCCCTCAGCAGCCCCTGGGGAGCCGCGGGGAGCATGGAGAAGCGGAAGCAGAAAGAAAGATGGAAAAGAGAGCAGACACTCAGAGGCTACCTTCCTTCCTCTGCACTCCTCTTCCTCCTTTTTCTCTTTTGCCTTCATTTCTTTCTCCCCTTTCCTCTCCTTCTCCATCTCTGGTATTCCTGGAAGCACTTTTATTTTTTGTCATTGACTCATTCACTCCCTCCCCCAAAGCATTTATTGAGTATTGAGTATTTGCCATGCACCTGAAGAGGCTAGGTATGCAGTGGCAAGGTAGGACCTGAGCCCTGGGCTTAGCGCACTCAGCCTGAGTCAAGCTAGAAGAGTTTGGGAGACCTCATGCTTGCATCAGAGATGGGAGAAACTGAGTCCCAGAAAGGTAATGTGAGGTGCACTGAAACACTGCTCCCCGCCCTGACCCCTTCCACCAATACAAAGATCCCTTCCTCCCAATCGCTTCAAGTGTTAATTACATGAATAGGCCTAGACTCCTCCCCCAAGGGACAATCCCCTCCTCCCCTCAACAAAAACAAAAAGAGAAACTAGTACAGCCTTAGATGTTAAGTGGAGGTGAAGGGAAAGGCACTGCAGGCAGAGGGGAGAGCACATGCAAAGGCCTGGCGTGTCAAAAGGCATGCTGGGTAATTTAATCATGGGGCCACATTCATAGCCAGGAAGCTGGTGGGTGTGGCCTGGGGGTGTGGGAGGTCATGCGCCTGGAGGGTCATCCATCTTGGCAATGCCTCTCTGCCCTGTACCCACTTGCTTCCATCCTGCTATCTTGTCCGTTGGGAAGTTATCCTTGCTTTTTGTTGGCCAGTGCCAGGTGGTCTCTGACTATGATGCTGTGCCACACAGCGAAGGAACGGATTGCAAGGGAGTCCTGCCTTCATCGTGGCCTGCCTCATCCCCATGGGCAGAGACCTGGGGTCAGGTCTAACACCCTCCTCTGCCCTTGCCTTTCCTGCCGGGGCTGCCAGCTGCCCAGCTCCCCAGTCACTGTGGGGAGACCACGGTGGGCACAGCTGCCATTCTGGGGGCCCTTCCCCACCATGTCTGGGGCTCAGAGCCAAATACAACTAACGCCAAGGATTCAATTCCTGAAATGCACTGCATAACCTCAGTGTTCTGACGGCGACTGAGAAAGCCAGCCCTTGGGGCTTCAGAAGAAGGAAGCAGGCATTTGTCGGGCAGGCAGGGAGGCCAGCCCATGGATGGGGAATGGGGCACCAGATTCAGTTCTACAGTGAGGACACTTGAGCTCAGAGAGGAGCTGAGTGGGATGGGGACCAGAGTTGTAGGGAGTGCAATCTCTGGGCAGAGACTGTCCTCAGAGCTGTGAGGTCTGACCTCACAGAGGTCAGAGGGCAGACACAGGCCCTACCCTCGGAAAGCCCCAGTCTGATGGAGGAGGCACAGGCTTGTCCTGGGGGAAATCCTAGTTTTTTTTATTTTTTATTTTTGAGATGGAGTTTTGCTCTGTCGCCCAGGCTGGAGTGCAGTGGTGCCATCTCTGCTCACTGCAACCTCCGCCTCCTGGGTTCAAATGATTCTTGTGCCTCACCCTCCCGAGTAGCTGGGACTACAGGCACATGCCACCACGGCCGGCTAATTTTTGTACTTTTAGCAGAGACGGGGTTTCGCCATGTTGGCCAGGCTGGTCTCCAACTTTGGTCTTGAACTCCTGACCTCAGGTGATCCGCCAGCCTCGGCCTCCCAAATTGCTGGGATTACAGGTGTGAGCCACCGCGCCTGGCCTGGAAATACTAATCTGACTGAGTCTCCATTCAGTTCTAGAGCAGCGCTGTCCAATAAGAGTTTCTGCGATGAGGGAAACGTTGTAGATTCGCAGTGTTCAATGTGGCAGTACTAGCTACATGGGGTTTTGAGCATCTGAAACTTCCCTACTGCAACTGAAGAACTTCATCTTTCATTGTATTTAATTTTAATTCAAATTCACATAGTCACGCGTGGCTGGTGGCCCCACTGAGGCCAGCACAGTCTGAGACAGTCATTAACACAGTTTTTCTCTCTTCTTAACAAAGAGAGGGCAGGCCCCGAGCTCACAGCTTCCCATGTGCAAGTCTCTAGGTAGAATTTAACAACGTTGCTTGTTTTTATGCTATTTATGGTTTTTATGGTTCCCATCTATTTATAGGAAATGATACTCATTTTCCATTTATAAGAGCATTAGTATCCTTGAATTCGGTTTTTAAAGGTGCTTTCGGATATAGTAAAATATTAAGGAAATAATAGGACAAGATATAGAGTTGTGACCAAAATCATGACTGCAGTTAGCAAAGGACCAACATTTGCTTTATGCCACTGATAGATGAAATTCAAGGTGCTTTTGCCGAGCCCCGGCCTCAGTGCCTTCATGCGTCAGCTGATCCCTCAGTCCTGCAAGTCACCTGCAGCTTTCTAGACTCACCATGGAGTTCTAGGTCTAATTCCTTCCTGTCTCCTTGTCCTTCCCACTCCTTATTCTGCAGGGATTTGGGGAACTCCGTGGATCCAGAGAGATGCCCAGACTGAAGACCAGACTGGGGAAGGCCAAGCAGGGCCCATAGGTCTCTCTTGTCCAAGAGGATCTGGCATGATCCTCTGGGATGTTGGAGGTTGCCATAACAACCCTCTGGACACTGAGTGGGGAGGGCAGAGCTCTGTCTCGCTGTCCACTGAGATCCAGAGAGATCTCAAGAGAACAGAATTGCACTTTGTTTGTGACTTCAACCCCTGAAAAAGAGCTTCCACCACCCGCCTTGGCCAAGCTCAGGGGAAGAGACCCCCATTTTAGAAACTTCTGTGCCAGCCTTCATAGGTCTGTGAAGCTGGGACTATTGACTCTTTTACAAATAGGTATACCGAGGCTCACAGAAGTTCAGTCACTTGGATGGAGGACACACAACCAGTAAGCCCTGGAGAGGAAATGGCAGGAAGGGACAGATTGGGAGGGAGTTTGAGGGCCTCTGGGACAGCCCTGGCCTGATCAGGAGTCCTGGTCTCGGCAGCCTGAGACCTGGCTTGTGGGCTCTGTCTTTCCCTAGCTGTGTGGTCTTGGACAAGTCGCTCCCCTTCTCAGGACCTTGGTTTCCTCAGCTATAAAAATGAAGATAACAATACATCCTTGTATGCCTCCCTAGATGGCTTTGACAATGGAGTGAAATAAAGATGATGGGGCCTGGTGTGGTGGCTCATGCATGCAATACCAGCACTTTGGGAGACTGAGGCAGGTGGACCACCTGAGGTCAGGAGTTCAAGACAGTCCTGGGCAACATAGTGAAACCCCGTCTCTGCTAAAAAGATGAAAATTAACCGGGCATGATGGTGCGTGCCTGTAATCCCAGTTACTTGAGAGGCTGAGCTAGGAGAATCACTTCAATCTGGGAGGTGGAGGTTGCAGTTAGCTGAGATCATGCCACTGCACTTCATCCAGGGCAACAGAGCAAGACTCTGTCTCAAAAAATAAAAATAAAAAATAATAATGAAATAAAATAAAATAAAGATGATGGGAGTAATTTGCAACTTCAAGGACCCATGAAGGCTATTACTATTGTTGATGATGAGGACAATGACGGTGGTGATGACAGAAAAGGAAACAGGGTGGGGAGTACAGGGCCAAAGCAGCGTGAGAAGGGACACAAAGAGCCCCACTGCCACCACATCAACCTCACTTCAGCTTCCTGCACCCCCACTTTCTTGGGGTGCCCTTCCCACTCCCCACCCCTGGAAACCATTTAGCCTCAGAGTTAATCAACAGGATTAGGTGGAATTGGCCACAGAGGCCCTGCTGGTTGGGGCTGAGTCTTCTGTGCACCAAAAGCTGGTACCTTGGTGAAGCCTGGGTTCGGGGATAGGGATGTGGGGGAGTGAACATGGGAATGCATTCATTAAACGGCAGCCAGATTCGGGGTGCGCAGTGGGGGAGCAGCCTCATGGCCAGCCTGGGCTCCTGCCCTCGCACTCTCAAACAGCTAAGGAATGGATGGTCCCAGGGAGTGCTGGTCTGGAGATTGTCCCAAAAGAGAAGGATACAGGGAGAGACGCTCTCTCTGGGTTCCTGGATCCTGTCTCTAATTACGGATGTGGGGCGGTCCATACTGAGCAAAGGAGAATTGCAGCTCCTACCTGAGAGACCTCCCAATCTCATGGGGGAGAAACAGCCTCTGTTTTAGGAAGCTCCCAGTCTGATAGAGGAGGTATCACCCCTGTCCTGGGGATTTTCCAGTCCAGTGGAGGAAACACTGCCAGATGAACCAGGGCGCAGGACAGACGTAAAACATCAAGGCAGCTCGTGACTCGTTAGAGAAGCAGAGCCTCGGGACAGAATGAGGGGCGGGAGGTGCTAGGAGCCGTTTGGGTTGTCAAAGCTTTGGGGTGGGCAGGAGCAAGTTCAGCTCCAGGCAGAGTCAAGCCCAGGCTGAGGTGATGGTGATGGTGATGGTGATGGATGGAAGGTTGCTGGGGGAAGCTCTCGTCATCTCTCCCCCAGCCTTTGCCTTTCCCTTTCCCTTCCCCTTCAAAGCCTCCTTTCACAGCCACTGACCTCTGGAAGCCATCACTGACTGCCAGCGTGTGCCAGGAAGCCTCCGCCATGCCAGCAAGGCCTCAACCACCATGGGCCCTTCCCATGTGTCCCCCCATTCACCGCACCATCCCATGCAGTTCCCTGTCCAGTCACAGCTTCTGTGAGTGAGTGAGTGAGCCAGGTGGGTCTTGCCTTGATGCCTTTGAACACGAGCTTCCTCTGCTCAGAGCGCCTTCCCTCTTCCTGGGAGTGCTCATCCAGCACCATCCAGCTCTTGGATCACCTCCCCCAGCAAAGCTTCCTGGGCCCATCCAAGGTGATTTCGGTCCCCCCCGACCTTGGGGTTCTCAAAGCTCATCAGGAGACACTGAACTCAACCGTTTATGGTTCTGTGGGTCTCATTGGGCTGGGAGATCCTTGAGTGCGGCAGGGACTACACCTGGGACACAGCACGTGCTCAGTAAAGGCCTCTTGAATGAATAGAGCTTGGCAGAGCGATCACAACGTTCCTCTTGAACTCTGACACACTGCAGCAGTCACCTCCTTGCACTTGTGCACAGCGCTCTACAGTTTACAAGGCCTTTTGTTGTCCCAATACAGTCTCTCCCAATAAGGGGAGGGGAAGGCAGGCACAGTTATCCCCATTTTACAGATACTCAGTGGAGTCCCAGGGCAGTGAGGCTGCAAAGTAAACCCAGGACTCAGGACTCCCAGTCCAGTCCAGAGAAGGCCAATTTGGCTACAGCAAGTTCCCGGGTGATGGAACATTCCATTTCTGATCCCGAAAACCAATGTGGCTTCTCTTCCATCCCCACCCTTTCCCTCCTCTATCTTTTGCCAGAGGAAAATCCTTGAACTAAAGTGGCCACAATCTCTGGACCTACCCAGCTCACAGAGGACCAGGAAGCAGCTGACCCATCTCTAAATCACCCACCCCAGATCAGTGGAGGCCGGCAGTGACCCTGAGGTTTGGGGTCCTTCTCTCAGCCTCCCTCACACCCCCCAGAAACCCTCCCACCCGTGCTTCTGTGCTCTCCTCTCCAGCAGACTCCCAACCCAGCTTTTATTACAGTTTAACATAGGCCCCGGCGTGGAGCTGTGGCAGAGAAACGAATCACATAATAGTTGATATGCGTTTTAATCAAGTAATTCGGGCAGAGCTGAGAGCTGGCGAGAGTGGGCCAGGCCTCCCTGAATACCAAACAGGCCTGGGCGCAGGTCTCAGAAAATGGAAAAGTCATTTACAGCTCAGCTGGGGGCCCAGCAAACCGGGGCCATGGCAGGAGCCCTCCCTGCCCCTCCGAGGGAACCACTCAGCTGTAACCAGCGCACGGTGCGTCAGGCTTGGGCATGGCTGCGGGAGTCAGACCGCACACAAGGACAAGGCGACGGGGGATCGGACCGAGAGGCAGGGGCTTGGACTCCAAGTTAAACCTCCCTGGGAGCCCAGGAGAGGATGAAGTGTCCCACTACAGTCCACCTCCTCTGCTCACACTCCTTTTGGGTGCTCATCTCAGTGTTGGGCACCACACCCAGCCAGCACTGTCCTTAATCTCTGCTCCTCTCCCTTCATGGCTCCCATGCAGCCAGCCCAGCACTGAGGCCAGGAGATCCTGAGCCCCTGTTAGCTTGGAACCTGTCCTGGCGTCTGCCCACCCCATCTCTTCCTGGACTCCAGCCACCACCTTCTCCCCCCGCAATGGCAGGCCTTCGCACAAGCTGTGCCCTCTGCCTACGTCCCCTCCTGCCCTCCTCATGGCCTGGTGAACTGCTGCAGTTTGCTGCTGGTCAGGCCAAGGAGAGCGGGCACTGAGGAGCATAGGCTCCGGGCTCAGTCTGACTGGATTCTGTGGCCCCCACATGTGCAAAACACAGATAATAACAGAGACACCCCCAACTCTCCCTCAGCGCATATCACAGTCAGACGTGCTATGTATTCTGTTTTGGCATCTGTTCCCAGCACCCGTCCACCACCCACCACACACTCCACAAGGATGGACATTATTATTATTATTATTATTATTATTATTATTAGAGACAGTCTCCCTATGTTGCCCACGCTTGAGTGCAGTGGCTTGATCTCAGCTCACTGCAACCTCCGCCTCCCAGGCTCAGGTGATTCTTGTGCCTTAGCCTCCCAAGTAGCTGGGATTATAGGCACCTGCCACCACGCCTGGCTAATTTTTGTATTTTTAGCAGAGACAGGGTTTTGCCATGTTGGCCAGGCTGGTCTCAAACTCCTGACCTCAGATGATCCACCCACCTCAGTTTCCCACAGTGTTGGGATTACAGGCATGAGCCACCGCACCTGGCCAATGGGCATTCTTGACTGTCCTTTTGTTCGTTGCCGAATCTCCAATGCTCGGCACAAAGTGGGCACTCAAATATTTGTTGCATGAATGAATGGATGATAAAATGAGTTGGTATCTTACAGCACATAAAGTAGTGCTGAGTTGGAAACAGCTGAATGTTAAAAGAAAATGAAATGTAGAAAAACAACTGTGCTGACAGGTAAGCCTTCCTCGGTGCTCTCCTCCCTCTGGGTCTAAGGTATCCATAGCTGCATTTTCATTGATGGGACAGAGCAAAACTATCCACGCTTGATTCATTTTGAATGTGTCTGTGTACTCACTCAGTCCCAGTATCTGGGAGTTCAAAGGTGAAATCAACCCAGCCCTACTCTAGGGGTGCACGGGAGACGGGTGGAGAGGAGGTCAGGTCCTGGATGGAGCCACTGAGCCAACTGCCTGACCAGTTAGCCCTGCTCTGGTTTCTGGTTGTACCTGACCACTCTCCTGACCCCCACCCTCTTCCTCCACACATGTACTCTCTTGTCCTGGTGAACAGGGACCCCAGCCAGGTGCCCTGCCCCATCCAGGCAGCTGGGCAGTAGTGCAGGGACAGGTGGAGAAGGGGATTGAGTGAGGGTACAGGAGTAGAGAGGGGGCTCTGCACCTTCCCCTTGAGACCCGTCCTTGACAGATGGGATCTCCATCAACTCCCCAGGTCCTGCCTACCCTGCCCCCACAGCCCAGCAGTACCTTCTCTCTCCCCTTCCCAGGCAGGCCTAGGAGGGGCCCGGTATGTCTTAAGACCACAGCACATCTGGGGAGTCCATTATCTCCAACCCTTGGACCAAGGTTACACAGCCAAGTTGCTGGCCCCAGAGGAGGGGACAGGAGCCGAGTCTCAGGGACTTGCCCAGGGCCACTGTCCAGAAGGTGGAAGGTGGGGATTCTAATGTGGGGTTTTCCAGGGCTGGAGTCCCACCCACTTCAGGCTGCTCCCCACACCCCCAATTCTCTACTGGGAAGAAGACAGGGTGAGGTGGCATTGATTCAGTGGGGAGCACTTCTTGCTTCTTCTCAAAGGGGATTCTAGAAAGGGGGTGACGTGGCTCCTCCCCCTCCATGGGGCCCAACAGCAGGCAAAGGGCGAGACCCCTCCATGCTGACATCTGAAGGGTCCCGCCAGCCCCTAACCAGAACCCAGGCCTCAGGCTCGGTGGCCAGGTCCTCTGGCTGCCCCAGAGGCCTCCTGGGGGCCAGGAAGCATTGGCAACATGAGGATCCAAATAGGCTCTGTCTGACTCCAAATCCTACGCTGTCTCCCAGTGACTGAGAGAAGCCCACAGGTTCAATTTCACTCTCCCAACTCAAGGAGAGGAGGGAGGGAGGAAAGTGTCTTTAGGAAAGCCACAGTTGGACTCTCCCTTGTTCACAAAACTTGACAAAACTTTTTCTTCTCCAGGGAGCTCCCATCGAACCCCACCAGGCCGGATTTTTAAATTCTAAGCCCGGCTGGGCCTAGTGGCCCACACCTGTAATCCCAGCACTTTGGGAGGCCCAGGCGGGTGGATCACCTGAGGTCAGGAGTTCGAAACCAGCCTGATGAACATAGTGAAACACCGTCTCTACTAAAAATACAAAATTAGTTAGACATGGTGGTGCATGCCTGTAATCCCAGCTACTCTGGAGGCTGAGGCAGAAGAATCACTTGAACCTGGGAAGTGGAGGTTGCAGTAAGCGGAGATTGCACCATTGCACTCCAGCCCAGGCAACAAGAATGAAACTCCGTATAAAAAAATAAAAATAAAAATAAATAAAATAAAATAAAATAAAATAAAATAAAATAAAATAAAATTCTAAGCCCTAGGTAGATGATTTGCACCACAAAATCTGATGCAAGGGGAAACTGCAGTGGGGCATTCTCTGATCCTGGCTTTGTGCTAGCAGCATGGTACTGTCCTTAGACACTAGAGGGCACTGTGTATACATTCCTGCCAGGAAGAAGCCTTTCTAGGAAGAAGGAAGTAGTACCGCTTGAAATGGTACTGTGTAGTTGCACGGACAGAATTCGGAGCCCTGTATTCTCGTGGCAGACCCAGAGCTCTTTCTTCTGCACCAAGCTGTGTACCAAGCACAAAGCACATATGGAAGATGAAGCAAGAGGTTGAAGCTGAAGATGTCATGAGGACCCTTCCAACTCAGTCTCTTTATCATGCTGGTGTCCTGTGCAGCTAATATGGAGTTTCGGAAGGGGTGGCAGCTGTGGATTAGTGAGGAGGACGAGGTGGGACATTTTAAGAGGGCACCTTGGGGGGCAGGGGCAGGCCTACTCTAAGAGGAGCTCAGTGTCAAATCTTTTTTTTTTTTTTGAGACGGAGTCCTGCTTTGTTACCCCGGCTGGAGTGCAATGGCGCAATCTCAGCTCACCACAAACTCTGCCTCCTGGGTTCAAGCAATTCTCCTGCCTCAGCCTCCCGAGTAGCTGGGATTACAGGCAAGCACCACCACAACCGGCTAACTTCATATTTTTAGTAGAGACTGGGTTTCTCCATGTTGGTCAGGCTGGTCTCAAACTCCTGACCTCAAGTGATCTGCCCACCTCAGCCTCCCAAAGTGCTGGGATTACAGGCGTGAGCCACCACACCCGGCTCAAAATCTTTTACACTCTTCCTGTGACTTTAAGTCCATCTTGAAATTGCTCGCTAGTTCTCATTCACTTCTCTTGTGGGTTATTTCAATCATTTACTCACCCAAGTTATTTAAGCAGTAGGGAGAGCAACGATTGTGCTGGGCAGAGCAGAGGTCACTATGCTGCTCCTGAAGGGCTTGCCCGCTTGGTCCTGTCTCACAGAGTGTGGTGGAGGTAGCAAGGGCTGGCACTGGGGGAGAGGTGAGAAGAGTAGAGGCAGTGGGGTCAGATGGACCTGGGTTCGAGTTTGGAATCTGCTTCCTACCAGCCATAACTCCCAGGTATATTTAAGTCCTAAGCCTCATTCTTGTTATCTCTAAAGGGCGAGAGTGATGGGAGACAGAAAGGAGGAGGGGAGGTGAGGAAAATTGGATGGAGGCTGAGCTCCCAGCCTTGTGTGTGACGGGCACTCCTGGGCTAGCCAGCCTGCCAGCCACCACTCCCAGACCCAGTCTCTCCTCTCCTTCAAAACGGCAGCCTGGCAGGTGGAGAGCTGGCACTCTGGGCTCATCCATGACCTACGGTGTGACCCTGAGCATGTCACTTGTCACTTGTTCTCTTGGAATCTCCATCTGCTTATCCATCCCCTGGGAGTAAGAGCTACCACCCTGCCTACTCCCCAGGGTACTGGTGTGGTTCCAGGGGAGGGAACCTAGAGAAACACACAGAATGGGGTACCCTTGATACGACTACCCCCACTAACCTAGGAAAGTGACTTCATTCCTCTGGGACCCAATTTCCTCATCTGTAAAATGAGGACAAGAATAGTACCAACCCCATAGAGTTGTCATGCACAAAGATGAAAGGAATTACTGCAAGGCAAGAACAGTTCCAGGTACTCAGTAAGCACCCAATCCATGTTAGCTGTTATTATTGCTGCTATTGTTATTATTGGCCCCTCCATGTAGCGTGGACCTATTTTACTTCTGTGTCCCTCAGAGGCAAGCACATCTGCCTGGCACAAAACACAAAGGAATGAATGCACGGACGAATGAATGAGCAAATGACTGAATGAATGAACATGCGTTTGTCATCCTTTCCTTATTCTTCCACGGTGGAGGCTTTGCACACCCCAAGCCATGTCCACAGACCCCACGTCCATCCCATCCCATCCTTTCCCCAGAAATCTGTCCTGGATGCAAAATGTACCTACAAAGAAGGGGCCAGGTGGTCTCAGGTAAGTGATTCAGCTGTAGCATAAATGCTGGAGGCACTAAGGGGCCAGAGGAAGACAGACGCCCAGGAAGCTGGAGCAGGGAGGCCTAAGGAGAGGTCTCAAAATCAGCAGAGGGGAAAGAGCAGTAGCTGGGGCTCCAGTGGCCAGAGGAAGCTGCCCGACATGGCGAGGAAAAGGCAGCCCGATCACCCATCCGTGCCCCACAGAGCGACTGTGAAAGGACCACGTGCCTGAGAGGCCAAGCCTGCGGGACCCTCCTTCTCCCCGTCCCTACGCCCTCACCCCTCCACAGTACTGGAGCCCTGGGAGACAGAGGGGCTGTGTCCAGTTGGAAAGTTGTTTGGAGGTGGAGATGGAAAATGGCTTTCGGCCTCTTCCCTCTGCCCATGTAACTCCCTGCTTCCGGGCTCAGCCATGAAGAAGGACTTAAACCTGGGGCTCACTCTACCCTGAAGACGGGGCTCTGTGAACCCATGCAGTGTCCTCCGGTGGGGCTGGGTGTGAAGGCCACAGGGGAAGAAGCATTCAAACCACCGCTAGTGTGCTTTGACCTTACGAAAGCACCTTTCCTGTAGCAAGTCACATCACCTCACTACAATGCTCATCAGTACTTCCATTAGCCCTGTTTTACAGGTGAGGAAACTGAGGCTCAAAGGGGTTAAGTAACTCAATGGCAGAATGACAGTGAAGGCCAGGCGTCGGTCCCAGTGCCCTCTTAACCATCGAGGTCGCACTTCTGAGCCTGCCGTGCCAGGTCCCCGGCACTGGCTCAAACATGCCCCCCCTGCAGACCCACTTCCAGCCTCCATACCAGCTTGTGTCCTGGGATGTTGCCTTCAAATTAGTTCCTGTTGTCTAACCCCACCATCCTCCCAGTCTGGACACGAAGGCCACATAGTCCATGAAACCCTCCAAGACTGCCACATCCAGAGAACTCTGCTTGAATCCCTGTGGCATTTGCTGCCCGTGCCGTCCCCTCAGCCCTTGGTATCAACTCCTGCTAGAGACTAATAATTAGCTTTCAGTGGATATGTGGATATGTGTGGAAAGTCCATCTCCCCATCAAACTGAGGACAGCCCAGGGTAGAGATGTGCCTTTATAATAAGACTGGGAGTTCCTCGAGGGTGGAAACTCTATTTTTTATTATACTGGGCATTGCTCGAGGGCAGGGTGACTAAGAACATCTCTGCAGTTCCTATCATTCTAGGATTTTTTTTTTTTTTTGAGACAGAGTTTTGCTCTTGTTGCCCAAGCTGGAGTGCAATGGCACGATCTCATCTCACTGCAACCTCCACCTCCCGGCTTCAAGCGTTTCTCCTGCCTCAGCCTCCCGAGTAGCTGGGATTACAGGCGTGCGCCACCACGCCCGGCTAATTTTGTATTTTTAGTAGAAAAGGGGTTTCTCCATGTTGGTCAGGCTGGTCTTGAATTCTCAACCTCAGATGATGCACCTGCTTCGGCCTCCTAAAGTGCTGGGATTACAGGCGTGAGGCACTGTGCCTGGCTCAATGATTCTTTTCTTTACTTTTCTTTCTTTTTCTTTTTCTTTTTTTCTTTTTTGAGATGGAGTCTCACTCTGTCACCCAGGCTGGAGTGCAGTGGCGCGATCTTGGCTCAATGCAACCTCCACCTCCCGGGTTCAAGCGTTTCTCCTGCCTCAGCCTCCCAAGTAGCTGGGAGTATAGGTGAATGCCACCATGGCTCGCTAATTCTTGTATGCTTAGTAGAGACAGGGTTTCACCATATTAGTCAGGCTGGTCTTGAACTCCTGACTTCGTGATCTGCCCACCTCAGCCTCCCGAAGTGCTGGGATTACAGGCGTGAGTCACTGTGCCCGGCTAGAATGCTTTTAATCACAGTCTATAGGAACTGCAGCCATCAGTTAAATAAAGCCACCCTCGTCATCACACGCACAGCAAGAAGAACTGATTAAGCTTCCCCAAAGTTGGAGCTTCTCCCCCAGGACTCTGTACCAGTTTCTTTTCCCTCTGGAGTTATTTCTATCCTTCCAGTTTCCCGTCTATCCCCACACTTCTATCTTCCTTCAAATAGGCCTCCCAGGAAAACTCTGAAACCTGACATTCTGTGCACCTAGCAAGGTGTGCAGAGAAGCATGTGCCCCACAGGTGTTTACCAAGCATCCAGCTGTGCCTCACAAACCACACTAACAAAAGCTACAGCAGTTAATGTTCATCACGACGGGAACTAGGGGTCTCAGGATCCTGCCACCATGAAAGAGACGTGCTCTCTGAAAGATGGGCATGCTGTGCACCGGTCCTGCAGTGCTGATGAGAAAGTCAAGCAGGATCGCTGGAAACACAAGCCCAACACGCCCACCACTGGGGCAGTTGCTATAATGGAGGCCATGCCGCCCCCCTTAGAAACAAAATCTCCACCTGAGAAGCCCGCCCAATGAAACAGACTTCACCGGTGCTCTGGAGACACCAATACCAAAGCCATTAACTTGGTTATTTCCCCTGTTACTGCCTCCAGGAACGCCAGATTAAAACACGAGTTATCATGGCGGAAGCGTCCCCCAAATCACCTCCAGTCAATAGCATGCCCCATTTAGATGAGAGGACTCTTCACGTGGCCCAGAGGAGCCTGTGGGCTGGTTGTAAAGACGAGGGGGACTGGGGTTGAAACCCTGAAGTTTGTCCCTGACTTTACCTCCAACTTGCTGTGTGACCTTTGCTGAGTCTAAACCCCTCTCTGAGTCGCATTTTCCCTACCCCTAAAACCAAGGGGTCTTCCTGGATCTCAAAGAACAGCCTGAGAAGGGGCCTGGGCTGTATCTGATGGATAAACCCCATCTCCAGGGTTCAGGACAGTGCAGGGCATACAGTGAGGCCGGCTTTCAACAATGCCTGTTGCTGGAGAAAGGGTCATTGACTGGTGGGGGTGCTGAGGAGTTTCGGAAAGGGGTACGATCCTAAGGATCCTAAGCTGTGTGGTGTGCAGCATGAGCTACAGGACGCCCTGAGATCATCTGCTTCCTGTGGGGGAGGGGAAGGACCAATGTCATCACCCTCCCATTCAGCCTGGGGCCTGCCCTGCCTCCCGGGATCCCCCAATCCCCCTCTTTTCCTCTTAGGAGAAGGGGGTGGGGAAGCCTTATCCTTCCCTTCCCCTCTCCTCCCCCAACTTCCCCTCCCCTCTCCCCGCCACTCATGGGCCCCTTGTGTCTCCGGCTGGTCGCTGGGCAGCGAGAGGCCTTTCATGGTGCATTCTCCCGCTGGCCCCCTCCCCACCCTCTCTCCCCAGCAACCCCATCCTGTCGTGCCCCCATCAATCTACGGCAACCCAGCCCTCTCCAGCTGGCCTGGCTGGGCCGTTCCCAGGCAGAGCAGGTCCACAGTGGAAGGTGGTGGAAAAATGTGGACAAATTTCTGATTTGCAACACTCTGGGAAAGAGTTTATTGCCATTGTTTGAGGACGAATGTATAAATAAAGCAAGGCGAAGATGGCAGGGGGAGGCTGGTGAAAGGCAGAAAACGAGAAATTTTATGGCCATAAGGAGCGTACTCTAATGGTGATTTTTGAGGCACTGGACCATGGTAGTTACTTAGCCAAATGATTGCTGTGAAGCTGGGCGAGGTGGCTTATTTCTTAATTACTGTTACGTATTATGTCAGGCGGAGGCCCCAACCCTGGAAAACTTGGTCCTGAGCGGACCTGGCTTGGAACCAGCTCCTGGTGCAGGGATGCTGGTGGGCAGATGGGAGGCTAAGAGAGGGCCGTCACCTGCCCTGATCAGGGGAGCGATCCTGGGGCCTGCTTCATCTCCCCGCTGCCCAGACTCCTGCCCCCCGAAACACCACTGAGAGAAGAAGTGAAAGAAAGACTCGAACTTAGAGCCACGCCTTCAAGATATGAATTCACTCAACACATCAGGGTTGAACACAGGTATGAGCCCCATTCTGAGCTAGTTATAAGAGCTGTGACAGAAAACGAGACTTCAAAAGCTGTTTACAAAAAGCAGCCGGGGGCTCATTCTGGCTTCCTGGCTGGGAGTCTCTGCAAAGCTATTCAGAGAGCAGGACAGCAGGTGGGAGGGGCAGCCTGAGAAGGGGGCCTGGGCTGTATCTGATGTATTCATTACCCCACCTCCAGAGCCCAGGACAACACTGGCATACAGTTGGGCTGGGGACAAGAGAGATGCCCTGACATGCTATGTCACCTTGGCCAAGTAGGTGGCCTCTCTGAGCCTCTGTTCCTTCACCCATAAAACTGGGTGGGCTGGGTGGGGCTAAATAGTCCTTTTTTGGTTCTAACATCTTAAGATTCTGCGATTCTAAGATGCTGTGGTTCTGTTGCTGTCAAAGTTGGTGAGGTTGATTTTTCCAAGGCCATCGGCATGTGCCT
Source organism: Macaca mulatta (assembly GCF_049350105.2). Taxonomy (NCBI): domain Eukaryota; kingdom Metazoa; phylum Chordata; class Mammalia; order Primates; family Cercopithecidae; genus Macaca; species Macaca mulatta. Next base: position 222,306,625 of record NC_133406.1, read on the forward strand.
ATTGGACACTTTCAGCTTCTTTTCATGGTTGGCGTGTGTCAGGTAAGGCAGCCACTGAGGAAAGAAGGGGGCTACTGAGGGTTTACTATGTCCCAGGAAGTCAGTGGGCACTGCATCCTTTCATAGAATCTTCACAATCATCTCATGGGAAGAGGACTCCTTCAAACACTCGGAAAGATGTGGAGACTTGCTCAGATGCTAAGCAGCAAAGTCTCCTTTCAAACCCAGGTGGGGCAGACACCAAAGCCAATGAATGCATTTTAAGTAAAGCAAGCCACCTCCCTACATCTTCTAGACGAGCTGTCAAGTGTTAGCAGCATCCGAATCACCTAGAGGGCCTCTGGAAACACAGGTTGTCGGGCCCCATGAGGGAGCCTAGGAAGTCTCATTCCCAGCAAGTTCCCAGATGATGCTGCCCCTGCTGTTGGTGGGGGTGGGGGGGGTGGTTCACAGTTTGAGAACCACTGTTCCATAGAAATGCAGAGAAAACTAGCAACAACAAATAAGCAGGACCATGCTGCTCTGTGAAAGGGAAAAAGAGCGTAGGGAGAAACAAACAACCCCTCTCACCCATCGCCACAGTGGAAAAAGAGGGACAGACAGCGGTGCCAAGTCCTAGCCCCTCATGGCTCCAAAGCCCTGGATCTTTTTCACGTGGAAAGGGTGGAGACGATGCCAAGGGGGCGAGCTTGGAGGGGGAACTTCTTTCTCTGCCCCTGCTCCTGCAACTCGCCGTGGTGGCTGTGTCATCAGATTCTTGACAGACCACAGCCTGGAAGCCTGCCTCCTGGCCTGCTCCGGGCTCTGGAATCACCTCTTTTCACCCCTTCTCTCCATCCTGGCTCTTTTCCTAAGTCCGTTTTCTCCTCACCATCTTTCCCTTTGTGTTCAGCAATCAGGTGTGTCATTGGTATTCACAAGGGGAAAAGAGCTGTTAGAGTATCAGGAGAGTGGCCTTTAAAAGGCTGAAATCAGGAACCACACCTGACACCTACCTCTTCCATGAGCTGTCTTCCAGCCTCCCCTCTTGAATTACTTGGAGGAACCATGTGTCCGCTCCATGAAGATAAGGATTTTTATCTGTTGTATTCATTGCTTTATCCTCAATGCCCGGAAGAGGGCCTGGCCCATGGTAATTGCTCAACAGACATTTGTTGAAGGAATGAAAGAACTGAGTCCTCTCATATGAGCAGATCTGTGCAATAAGGTGCCATGTTCCAAACAGTTTGCTCTTCAAGCCAACGTGATTGTTGGTGAGTATGTTGCGATTGTTTTGTACAGTAATTTCAATAGAGATGTATTTATGCAACAGCAGACACCTGGCCCCGTGCTGGAAGCCCCAGCTAGCCAGCTGAACAGTTCCAAGTTCCAAGGGGCCCAAGTTCCAAGAGGTTGAGGAATGACCAACACAGGTACTCCATCAAATTCCCCCTTTTGCTTCCAGATGTCTCAGCCACTCAGAGGGCCCCCAAATGCAAATGCAGTGTCTTCATTATGGCTCCAAAACAACCTCCCCTGCCCGTGGAATGCCTCATCCATCCTGGGGTTTGAGTATCCCACTGCAAAGAGTCGGACATCTTTGGAATGGGTTCCTGAAGGAGACACTTTTTAAAGGAGTTAAAATTCAATTTGATTCTGCTGTTTACGACTTTTAAAAGTTTGATGTGTTTTAGATAAAAAACATTTTTCTGATCAATAAAAATAAAACCTGTTACTCACACCCTGGGGCAATTACTGCTCTGAGCTCAGTTTACTGAGTCTTGATCAAATAAACAATGTTATTTTCCAACAGTGTTGCCAGCCATAGGTTAGTTACATTAAACTAGCAGGAAGGTGGTAGAATCTGAAAACGCACTGCTTCTGAGAGGGCACAAAGTCATGCTTCTAGATATTTGGGGGTGGACAAAAATGTGTTCATATAAGGAGCTGACAGTGTGGGATTGGGCTCTGCAGTTCTGAAAAGCATGTGGTCCTCTCCATGGGGATAAAACAGTGGTAATGGGTGTCTATGATGCTCTTGCCTTATGCCAGGTACTAAGCTTTGCATTCATAATTGGCATTATTCCAAGCACACCCGTTGTGAGTATGGTAGGCATCAATATTAAACCAGTCCTAAGGAAGAGACTCTGAGAGGGGCAGTGATTTATCCAAGGTCACACAGCTATATGTGGCTGGGTCAGGACTGTAACCCAGGTCCGTCAAGAGTCAGAACCCATGCTACAGACCCCTTGCCACTCCATCTCCATTTCACTAAGGGAGGGCAGTGAGGAGGCCTTGGAAATTGCAGCTCTGCGTGTGCCAGTGCTGCTGCATCCACACTCTTTTACCTCCTCTTCCCCGCAGCAGCGCCATGCTGTGCTTGCTCTAAATAGCCCTGATAGAGGCTGCATGAAAGACCAGTGCTCTGGCCGGGTGCGGTGGCTCACTCCTGTAATCCCAGCATTTTGGGGAGGCTGAGGCGGGCAGATAACCTGAGGTCAGGAGTTCAAGACTAGCCTGGCCAACATGGTGAAAAACCCCCTCTACCAAAACTACAAAAATTAGCCGGGCGTGGTAGCGTACGCCTATAATCCCAGCTACTCGGGAGGCTGAGGCAGGAGAATTGCTTGGACATGGGAGGCAGAGGTTGCAGTGAGCTGAGATCTAACCTTTGCACTCCAGCCTGGGCCACAGAGCAAGACTCAATCTCAAAACAAAACAGAAACAGTGCCGTCCAGTCTGGGGTTGCATTTAGCAGGAGGGGACGCTGCACCTGAGACAGGGATGCGTATCCTGGGAAGATGCTGCACCTTGTGCTTCCTGAAATTGATGTGGAAGGACACACACTTTCTGCCAGCCATGGTTCTGCTGGGTGGGTGCATGACGCACCCTTACAATCCTGAGGACATTTATTTCCTGTTTTATCTTTCTAAACAAACAAAAAAAAGTTGATATTTTATTATAAGAATCTTATGTATTCTGTAAGAGATGGGGGAAGGGGATGGCTTGGTGGCCTCAGAGGCTAAGCTAGACCTGTAATACCAGGATGCCAGGGGACCTGGTGGCTAGATTCAGAGGGGCAGTGGTGAAAGAACAGGAGACGGCAAAGGAAGATTCTGGAAAGTGAAGGGTATTATCAAGGGTGCATGGGATGAGGAAGCTGTTAGGGTTGGATATCAAGCTGAGTACCTTGGTGAATGAGGAGGGACAGAAACAAAGACTCACAGAGTGCCCTGTATTTGCCAAGCTCTGTTCAGACATTCCCTCATTTCATCTTGACAACTACACCCACAGGAACTTTATTCTTCCTATTTTATTTAGTTATTTATTTACTTTTTTGTTTTAAGAGATAGGGTCTTGTTCTGTCACCCAGGCTGAAGTGCAGTAGTGCAATTTTAGCTCAGTGCAGCCTTTAATTTCTGGGCTTAAGTGATCCTCCTGCCTCAGCCTCCCAAGCAGCTAGGGGACCACCACGCCTGGCTCATTTTTAATTTTTTTTTTTTTTTTTAGAGTTAGGGTCTTGCTATGCCAGCTCCTGGCCCCGAGTGATCTTCCAGCTTCAGTCTCCCAAAGCACTGGGGTTACAGGTATGAGCCGCCACGTCTGGCCTGTTCCCATTTTAAAATAAAGAAAGTAGAGGTTCTGATTAAGCCAGCAACCCAAAGATATAAGGCAGGGCCAAGATTCAGGATTTGAATGCAGGCCTGCTGAGCCCTCCAAGATGCTGGGAGGGAATATGTCTCTCCAAGGTCATTCTCCCAGAGCCCAACCTCCACCATCACACTCTCCTCCCACCTGGCCCACCGGGGCCTCCCAGCCCCAACCTCTGGCTTTCTTCCCCTTCCAGGCTCGGCTGTCTGCCCTCTAATTAGATTCCCCTGGAAATAAGAGTGCATTGTACAGTTCTGCTAAAGGCAAACTGATTTTACCATTTCTTTTCTTTCCTCCTCTTTAATAACTCACAATGTCTCAAGGAGGTTTCACTTAGGGCCTGCACAGTGGAAAATTATTCTGTCTCTCATGCACTCATTTTTCTGTTGAGGAAAATTGAAAACTGGATTCCTCCTCCATCACTGGCCCCCTCTCTTTGCCTACCTTGTGCCCAGAATATTCTAGACCTCTCCCGAATTGCCTTCTAGGCCCCTGTCTACCTCGAAAGCAAGTCCTGCTGCCTTCCTGCCCCACAGCTTGGAAAGGCTGGCAGGCCCGCTGAGCTAGGGAACAGTGAGGGGTCTTTCAGAAGTTTAGCGAGGAGGGAGGGAGCGAGGGGGTATGGGGTGCTGCGAGCCAAGCGGTTTGCCCGGCTTCGCGATGTGTTTGCCTCCAGAGAACTGGACTGACTCCAGCACTTTCAAGGCAGGAGTTGGGTGAGTTCTGAGCCTTTATTGGTCCCATCGGGTTCCCGTTAAGTGTCAGAGAGTAAATTATAAACAAATGGGTCCAATTTCCATTTCTAAGGCCGTCTCCAGCTCTGCCTTCGCCCTCTACATGTAACAGTACATCCTCTTAAGTGGTGCCTGATGGGACAAGGAGCCAGGTGGAGGGACCCACACCGGCCCGGGCTGTCGTCTCCATGGCCTGCAGTCCCTGCCGCCTGGCTGGCACCCTCTGGTCAGGCCCTGGAGAGAGGCCAGCAAAGTTTCCGGTGTGACGGATGGACAGATAGACTGACGGACGGACGCCTGGGGCTGCAGGTCTGGGCCCTAAGTCAACAGGTTTCATGAATTAGGGGTTGAGAGCTCAGGCCGGAGGGAAAGCAAGAGAGTGAAGGGGTGCTTAGAGGAGAACTAGGCCTGGGCTAGGGCTGGTGGGGCCACAGCCGAAGAGGTGTGAGGTGCAGAGGCAGGTACCCTGGGACTGGGCACTCAGGACTTTGGGAACAGAATGTCTTTGGCACCCTGGGTAGGGCAAACAAAAGCCACCTCTACCCTGCCCTGCAATGCTCCACTACTCAGTCGCTGCTCTCATGATGGGGGTTGGAAACAGGAGACTCAGCCACACCCATGCAGATAATTGATTTTACAATAGCTGGGATCATTTGCTGGACACCAAGCTACGGGCACTCACTGTTGCATTTTAGCCTTGCTGTGGCTCCACGAGGTAGGTACTGTTTTATAGGCAGGGGGTCTAAGATGCAGAGAAATCCTCATCGGTGATCATTTCAGCTCATAGAAAGCGCTTCCTATGTACCAGGAGGTGTGAAGGGCCCTTTTCTTTTCTTTTCTTTCTTTCTTTTTGTTTTTTTGAGACGGAGCCTCGCTCTGTCACCCAGACTGGAGTGCAGTGGCACGATCTTGGCTCATTGCAACCTCTGCCTCCCGGGTTCAAGTGATTCTCCTGCCTCAGCCTCCCGAGTAGCTGGGACTACAGGCGCGTGCCACCACGCCCAGCTAATTTTTGTATTTTTAGTACAGATGGGGTTTCAACATGTTGGCCAGACTGGTCTCGAACTCCTGACCTCATGATCCGTCTGCCTCAGCCTCCCTGTTAAGGGCTTTTTGTGAATTAGCTCCTTTATCCATGACAACTGTGTTGCAACCATTATCATTCCATTTGCAGATAAAGCAGCCAGAGCTCAGAGAGGCCAAGCTGCTGTCCACATCTCAAAACTTCTTAGCAGCAGAGTATGGGATTGTACTGAGGTCTGGGGCAGGCACCAGCCTTCCCTTTTGGGACAGCTTCCCCATATAGACTTTGTCTCCAAAGCCCGAGGCATCCTTTCTGCATCAAAAGAGTCGGTTCAAGCTGGGAGCAACCTGAGAGACAACCTAGTCCCAACTTGTTGTCTTCCGGATGTGAATACTGAGCCCAGAGAGGGAATGTGACTTGCTAGAGGTCACACAGCAGTCAGTGAGAGAGCTGGGACTGGTTCTCATACACCCTGGGGGTGTGTCAGTAAGAGGTGAAGGGGTGGCCGACAGCAGATCTCCTGAGGGTGCCACCCTACGGTCACTGTTTTTGCTACGTCCTAAGGCCACTGACTTGGGACGCCGGCTCTGGAGCTCTAAAGAGCCTACGGATTCCTCATCTGCTCCCCTGCTCTGTGGAACCAGAGGCTGCTACCAGCAGAATATGACTTTAGAGACTGAGAATGAGGTTTGAATCCTGGTGCTCTTGGGCTGCTCACTCTGCCTCTCTGAGCCCCAGCATCTAGGAGGCAGGAGGATGCTCTAGCAAAACAAGCACATCAGAAAGCAGAAAGAAAGGAGAGACCCCTGTCCCTTGGCCCCCAATCCCTTCCAAGGGTCCCCGAGGAAAACCGACACAGGTGCTTACCGCATCCTCCTGGGCCCTGACATGTTGCAGGAGGAAACTTGAGGAAGCCAGGCCTGGCCTGGGAAGAACTCATCTACAGCCAAGGCGGCTGAGTCACTGTTTGCCAAAAGTTACCTAAGATGTGTCCAAACAAGAACCAGCCAGGGTCCTGCTCCAGGGCTTCCAGACACACCCGCCTGCCTCAAGCCAGCACACAGGCAGCCCTCCTCTTGGGAAAAGTGGTGCCAGTCCCAGGAATCATTCAGGTCCCGAGAAAAGTTTATGCAAATGCATGCAAAGTATCTGGTACCAGGTAGGTGCTGCAAAAATGGGAGCTGTTATTATTTTTGTTATGTCATTACTATTATTATTATTATTATTTTGAAACAGAGTCTCACTCTGATGCCCAGGCTGCAGTGCAGTGTCAAGATCAAGGCTCACTGCAGCCCCGACCTCCCAGGTTTAAGGCATCCTCCCACCTTAGCCTCCTGAGTAGCTGGGGCCACAAGTACAGGCCACCATGCCCAGCTAATTTTGTTTAATGTTTTGTAAAGATGGAGTCTCACTATGTTGCTAGGGCTGGTCTCTAACTCCTAACCTCAAGCAGTTTGGCTGCCTTGGCCTTCCAAAGTGCTGGGATTACAGGTGTGAGTCACCACACCTGGCCATCATTATTTTTAACAAGCATTTACTGAGCACCTACTAGGTGCCAGGCACTGCTGTCTCACACTGGTTTCTCTTCTTGTCTGCCTTACAGCTCTGTGATATGGTCCTGACAGTGCCTGCTTTGTGTGGGCCAGGACGTTGAAATTCAGAGGGTGTGACTATGGCTGAAATATCCACAGCTCTGACACTGGGCCAGAAGTTCTCAGCCTGGGCTACTCCTTGGAATCGCTCAAGGAGCTTTAAAAAATACTGCTCCACCCTCTGTCCATTTTGATTTAATGGGGCTGTGGTGCACCTTGGGCACTGGGATTTGTAAAAGCTCCCTCATATGAATCTTGTGTGCAGCCAAGGCTGAGGACCTCTGCTCCTGGGCTCCTGGGTTTTGCTTGGAATTTTCCCGTATTCTACTCGGTTCCAGAGGCAGCATGGTTAGGAGACTGGGATGTGGAGGAAGCATCTTTTGATAGCTCAGCTGGGAGGCATGTAGCTAATTCTTAAGAGAAAAGGGAGGATTGGGACCTGGGAAGAGGGCATGTGTCCCACTGGCCTTGGCTTGGGAAAGAGGAAAGCAAAGCTTGGACCTTCCTCAACCCCCAGTGCCGGTTAGACCGGCTTAGGGACAGGGATCCCACATAAGTAGGCAGGTGGGCCAGAGTTCCTGGGTGTGGAGTGGGAAGGTCATTGACACCGTCTCCCTGCCTCTACCACATTTGTAGAGTTCTTTCCAGTGGTCCTCAAATTTCCACCCCCCTCAACCCAGGATTCTATGACTTGTAGATACTAACAGGTTTGTGTTTCCTTACGTCTAATCTCAATCCCTCCACCGCATCCTCCAGCATCTACGTTCTGTGATTTGTCCTCCTGGCGCTCCAATGTTTTACGAGAATCTGGCTTCATGGGGAAACATCCGCTTTTATGGGGCTGCTGCTCCAGGGTGTGTGCAGACCAAAGCTCCTTCCTTCCCTCCCTCCCTTCCTCCCTTCCTCCCTCCTCCCTCCCTCCCTCCCTCCTTCCTTCCTTCCTTCCTTTCCTTCCTTCTTTCCTCCCTTCCTCCCTCCCTCCCTCCTTCCTTCCTTCCTTCTTCCCTCCCTCCCTCCCTTCCTTCCTTCTTTCCTTCCTTCTTTCCTCCCTCCCTCCTTCTTTCCTTCTTTCCTTCCTTCCTTCCCTCCTTCACTCCCTTCCTTCCTTCCTTCTTTCCTCCCTCCCTCCCTCCTTCCTTCTTTCCTTCCTTCCTTCCCTCCTTCACTCCCTTCCTTCCTTTCTTCTTTCCTTCCTTCTTCCCTCCTTCCCTCCCTCCCTCCTTCCCTCCCTCCCTCCCTCCCTCCCTCCCTCCTTCCCTCCTTCCTTCCTTCCTTCCTTCCTCCCTCCCTCCCTCCCTCCCTCCCTTTCCTTCTTTCCTTCCACTCTCTGAAGGATGCACGCAAAACCCAACCACTGAACAAACTTCTCCCCACCTCTTCCCTTCTTGTAAAATTTTTCACTTGGCCTAGAACTTCTGAGGGGGCAATTATTATTTTCCCCAATTTTATAGATGAGGAAAGGCACAGAGAGGTAAAGCAGCTTATCTGATAGCACACACAGCTAGGGTCAGGACTTGAACTTGATTCCTCGGCTCAGCTGGTGAGCAAGGGGGAAGCTGTCTTTTTTGATCTGCAGCAGGAGGGAATGAAGTCAGACCGAAGGAAGAACTATCCAAACTTGGTAGCCCTTAGCTCTAGAACCAGCTGCTATGGAGAAGCTATAGAGCATCTCAGGGACCTTTCTCAACGACCCCAGAGGACCCCCGCTCCCTCAGCCTATCCTGGAGCCAAGGTCCCTGATGCCCCCACCACCAAGCAGTCTGAATTTTTCCCCAGGTGAGTCGAAGAGGAAATTAAATCCTGCTTCCTTTTCTCTGAACTTGCCAAAAGTTTGTTTGCTCTGAGAATGCTGAGAGGCCTGGGAGGCCTTGGCTTCTTCAGTTTCAAATAATTGACTTTCAAAGCCTGTCTCCAGGTAGAGCGCTGCCACACAGCACCTAGGTGAAGGGTTGAACCCCGAGGACTTTGCTGGGGAATGGGGTGGTGTCGCGGCTCTGTGATTGGCCAGATGCTTCCCTCAGTCACCCTCTGGGCCCCACCAACCCCTTCCTCCACCCCAAAGCCTTTGCCCATAATCACTGACTGGCATCACCTTTACTCAGATGGGGAGCTAAGAGGATCAGGGCTGACCGCAGGCCCTCAGCATCCCTAAAAATGTTGCTGGGCAGCTATTAGGAAGACTGTGATATTTGCAGGTATGTTCATCTGTGCCATCAGCCTTTCTGAGGCTTGTGACAGAGACTATGCCACCTCCTTCCCTGACAACTTCTTTGGAGAGCCTATGAGGTCCCCACAGATCAGAGCAAGCTCAGGGCCTCCCCTAGACCACAGCCAGGCCACTAAGTGCAAAGGTGTGGGGGACAGACCCAAGGTTTGGAGTTGGCCTTCAGCCCTGGTCTGCAGAGGTATTTTTTCCCCTCTAAATTAAATGATGATTTTGAAACAGAATGAATTAGATGGACACAGCCTGGGGGAAAGGAGGTGCAAATGAACCACCACCTTTCTTTTATTTTTATTGAGACGGGGTCTTATTTTATTGAGATGGGGCTATGCTGCCCAGACTGGTTTCAAACTCCTGGGCCCAAGTGATCCTCCTGCCTCAGCCTCCCGAAGTGCTAGGATTAGAGGCTGGAGCCATGATGCCCAGCCTCTTTCGTTTTTCTACAGGAAAGCGTCACCATTTCTGCAGCTGAAATGTCGCCCAAACTGGACGTGGTGGCTCACGCCTGTAATCCCAGCACTTTGGGAGGCTGAGGCAGGCAGATCACCAGAGGTCAGGAGTTTGAGACCAGCCTGGACAACATGGTGAAACTTCGTTTCTACTGAAAATACAGAAAATCAGCTGGGCATGGTGGTACATGCCTGTAGTCCCAGCTACAGGGGAGGCTGAGGCAGGAGAATCTCTTGAACACAGGAGGCAGAGTATGCAGTGAACCAAGATTATGCCACTGCACTCCAGCCTGGGCAACAAAGCAAGACTCTGTTTAAAAAAATAATAATAATAATGCTGGGCGCGGTGACTCATGCCTGTAATCCCTGCACTTTGGGAGCCCGAGGCAGGCAGATCACGAGGTCAAGAGATTAAGACCACCCTGGCCAACATAGTGAAACCCCATCTCTACTAAAAATACAAAAATTAGCTGAGCATGGTGGCGTGTGCCTGTAGTCCCAGCTACTCGGGAAGCTGAGGCAGGAGAATTGCTTAAACCAGGGAGGTGGAGGTTGCAGTGCTGAGATTGTACCACTGCACTCCAGCCTGGTGACAGAGTGAGACACTGTCTCAAAAACAAACAAACAAAAAAAAAGCAATGCCACCCGAGCCCGCTCATGCTGCATCTCTCTAGTTCCAGGCACAAGCCCGCCTCACTGCTCACCTTCGCAGGTTGGCTAGAGACCTGTGATGGTCATGTGCCACGCGTGTGTTGTTAAGGCCATTGTGGTTGAAAGCTGGGACACCCTCCACCCCTCTCACTAGACCCTGATTTAAGAAATAATAATAAGCTACTAACCTTTACTGAGCACTTACTGTGCCCAGGCTCACTGCTAAGCTGTGTGCACACATCACATCATCTAACCCTCTCAACCACCCTATAATGGAGCTCTAGATTGCACTTGAGGAGACTGAGGCACAAAGAGATGATGCCATCTTCCTAAGGACACACAGTAGAGTCCAGACTGGAGCTTGGGTCCAGCTGACTCAAGATTAGCCACCACACTACACTACCAGGTTTAGAATCACTAGAACCAAAGGGTAGTGTCTCCTGCTGGGCCCTGTCAAGAAGCACGTTCCCTGGAAAGGGAACACATGATCCTGTCTCCCTTCAGGATTTGGGGTTCACCATGATATGCCCAGGAGGCTGGCATATGTCTACGGAAATGAGCATTACAACAGGGAGCTCCTAGCCTCCCCTCTGCGGGGGCTCACCTTCCTGATCTGTAAAATGGGGGCATAGGACTAGATGGCCCCAAGCTTCCCCTGTCTCACCCCAGATCTGACATTCCATCACTTACTTTGGGACTCTGAGCAATGGATGTCATCCTCTGAGCCTCTCGATTTCCCCATGTGGAAAATAGGGGTGACGAGGCTAGTTCATAGAGGGCTGTAGGGATCACAGCTTGGGACAAGCTTCATAAACATTCATGTTGTCCAAGTGCTGGCCAAATGAGAGGGCTGTGACAGCCTGGTAACTGCACTTTCGCAAGGCTGCCTCGCCCTCCTACCTCCCCTTCCCCAGGCATGGTGTTCCCTCTTCCAGGTCACCAGCTCCCGATTTGTTACACCTCCCAGCCTCCCCGAGGTTTGGAAGACTTTCAACAGTTGTGAAGGAAAAACTCAGATGTGGCCATAGGCTGTCAGGGTCCAGAAAAGAGGTCACCACCGCCTCAGAGGCATGAGATCATCTTTCCAGCAAAAGGGAATCGGTCCCAGCTTTGCCACTGATTAGCTGTGTGACCTTGGGCAAGTCACTTAACCTTCCTGGGGCCTCTGCCCCTCCATCTGTGAAAGTGAGAGGGTCAAACTGGATGCTTCCAGAGCTGACATCTGAGGAGTGTCTGCTGGAGAAGCTCTTTTCAGCTCCAGATCCCAATCTTGGTACAACGATCTAGGAGAGCTGTGAGTTTCAAGATCCTGGATTGGGAAAGTGAATTGCAGCCTTGGAATCCCACTTTATTAAGGCCAGTGGGTGGGGTGGGGGCTTTCTAAACCCCCATTTCACCTCTGTGCTTTCTTGCTGGGAGGGAAAAGGGAAGACTGTGACACTAAGAAGCTGTCTGGCATGGGCTGGTAGCAGCTGGCCTGAACTTCAAGGCTTTGTTAAAGTCATAACTGTTCCTGACCTGTGGGGAGATGTCAATACCACGTATCTTTCACCACAAGCTGTTATACTTCTTATCTGGAGTCTGTCCTCTGAACTTAGGATAGGGCCAGTTCCTCCACCTACCCCAAATTATCCTAGAGGACTGAGAGTCAGAAAACCCAAATTCAAATTCCAGTTCAGGCTGGATGCGGTGGCTCATGCCTGTAAGCCCAGCACTTTGGGAGGCCGAGACAAGTGGATCACTTGAGGCCAGGAGTTTGAGACCAGCCTGGTCAACATGGCGAAACCCCACCTCTATTGAAAATACAAAAATTAGCTGGACGTGGTGGCATATGGCTGTAATCCCAGCTACTCAAGAGGCTGAGGCACAAGAATCATTTGAACATGGGAGGCAGAGGTTGCAGTGAGCTGAGATCATGCCACTGCACTCCAGCCTGGGCAACAGAGCAAGACTCTGTCTCAAAAACAAAACGGAACACAGGCGCCTGTAATCCCAGCACTTTGGGAGGCTGAGGCGGGTGGATCATGAGGTCAGGAGATCGAGACCATCCTGGTTAACACGGTGAAACCCCTGGGCGACAGAGCGAGACTCAGTCTCAAAAAAAAGAAAAAGAAACACGGAACAAAACAAAACAAACCCCACAAATTCCAGTTCAGCTGCTTTCTAGCAGGAGACCTGAAGAAATCATCCAGCTTCTCTGGCCCTTGGTCTTATCATCTGTACAATGGGCACAGCTATGGCTCTTCAGTTAACAGGTGAAAGTGATGAGCCCAAGGCTAGACACATCCATTCTCAGCTATCATCAGGTTGAAGGTGACTAAAACAATCGATAAAACCCATCACTGGAGAGGTGTCAAGAAGGAACCAGCCTCCGGAAAATGATGTCCTGGACACATTATTAACTGATTAAGTCCAGAACAGTGTCTGTTGCACAGTCCCACTTTGTCAAAATAAACATATGTATAGATGTGCCCGTTTCTCTGTGGAGAAACATCTAGAAGATCAGACTTCCAAGTTATTCATCATATTTAACTCTGGAGAGTAGGAAGCAGAGGCTGACAAACTCTTTTACTTTCTATATTCTTTAAGTGTTCGAGGTTTTTTGTTTTTTTGTTTTTTCACAATAATATGTGATTCCTTCAATATAAAAAACTAACAGGCCAGGTATGGTGGCTCATGCCTACAATCCCAGCACTTTGGGAGTCTGAGGCAGGTAGATCACCTGAGGTCAGAAATTAGAGACCAGCCTGGCCAACATGGTGAAACCCCGTCTGCACTAAAAATACAAAAAAAAAAAAAAAAATTAGCTGGGCATGATGGCGTGTGCCTATAGTCCCAGCTACTCAGGAGGCTGAGGTAGGAGAATTGCTTGAACTTGGGAGGCAGAGGCTGCAGTGAGTTGAGATTGTGCCACTGCACTTCAGCCTGGGTGACAGTGAGACTCTGTCTCAAAACAAAAACAAAACAAACAAAAAAACAAACAAAAAACTAAAACTAATACGGTGTTTTTGAATTTGAGAAACCAGCTTTCTTTTCTCTAATTCCAAGCAGAAGTGTAGTGTGGAGCTACAGGCTCTCTCACAGGGTGAGAGAATGAGTGACTGAAGGAATGAATGAACTAAAGAAGGAACAAAGGAGCAGCGCAAACTCCTGGACTGCAGAAAGGTCGCCTCACGGAACCACACCAATGAGCATTACCCGGAGCATCCTCCAAGACGGCTGGGGCAGGGGTCGTCATCTTTAGGCCCGTTTTGAAGGCAAGATCACCAAAGCTCAGAGAGCAGGAGTGGCTTTGGCCAAGGCCGGGTCACATAACTTCAGCAGCACTCACCCCAGGCTTTGGGAAACCAAAGCCCCCTTTCCTCCCAGGCCTGCAGGAGGAGCTGCCTTCTTGCCCTCCACCCCACTCCCCACCAGCCCCCACAACACCCCAGCACCCACCCTACCCCCAGCGAAGCACCAACCCCAGAGCAGGTCTCTAGGACATTGGTGCAGGCAGAGACCAGGTTGTGCTCAGTCAGGGCCCCCAAAATAAACAAAGCCACTCACTGAGGTCCAAGTGGCTGACTCCCACCCCCTCCCTGGAAATGGTCTTTGATTTCAGAACAGGCTGGAGTGTGAAACCAATAAAGCTTCCTGTGCCCATAAACAAACAGGCAGCCAGTTAACCTCCCCCTCCCGGCGCCCTCCGCCCACCCCCTGCCACTGGAAGGCGCGGGCAGAGGGCAGGACTGTGCTCCATTGTCCTTGGGTAATTAATTGCATAATAAGGAGCTGCACTAAGCTTCAAAGGCCAGGCCCAGTTGGCTGAGGGAGCCCCAGCTCTTGTGTGCTGCAGCCAGAAAGTCAGCATGGGCTCCAGGCCCACACTCTGAGCACCTACTGTGTGCCAGGCACCGCGTGTGGCTTTGTCTGACGCTGTGAGGTGGGTGTCGTTAGCCCTATTTTACAGATGAGAAGACTGAGGTTCATGGAGGTCATTTCTTGTCTGCAGTTACAGGGCAGGGCAAAGGGCTGAGTTAGGGTGCAGGCTTCCAGACAGTCCTGAAGCAAGCTCTGGGAAAGGCCATTTCTATCCTCTCAGCCTCTGCGTGCCCATCAAGGAGCTGGAGGAGGATTAAAGTCTAATCCAAGAGATGTGGACACACCAAAGGCAGGTTTGGGCTGGGAGGAGAGATCAGAAAGTTTCTGCAAAGATGCACAGGAAATGTGAGTCTGAAAAAATAAAGACTAATTCATTTCCACCTCATGGACCCCAAAGCCGGACTCTCCCACAGCCCCTGTGCCCCCTACTCCCCATGGCAACCCTTACGCTGAAGGGAGGGATATCTGTGCCTGTCTACCCCAAGCAAGGGGGCCTCTGAGGGCAGGGACGGACCCACGTTGTTCTGTGTCAGCCAAGCTCTGGGTATTTATTTCTCAACAGAGATTTACCGATCATCTAACAACCACGTGTCAACTGTCTAAGCCTCCATCCTCTGGCCCCCTCCCCATTCTGTGCCCCCTGCTCTAGCACACGTTTGCTTTTTCACTTTCCCCTCTAGCACTCTGAAGCCCTCTCACTCACTATTTACTTCAGCCTTACAAAACTCCTACGAGCAAAGTAGCTTTTGCTCCATTTTACAGCCGAGAAAACCGAGGGTCAAGGAGAGGAAATAGCTCCTTATTTGCTCATTTCTCCCCTAACTCATCCTCCAGGTCCCCCACCCCTGTGAATCCTCTCCCCCTTCCCTTTAGCCACTGGCTCACAGGCCAGGACTGGGCCCCACCTCTGAGCCCCCTTCTGTTTTTTCGCTCAGGATTCCTGAGCCCAAGGAGCCAGGCTTGTTTATAGCCCTGCTGGCCCTGGTGCCTTGGTCCCAGCTCAGGTCAGCTCTCTGGGGCTAGTAGGGGCTTTTGAACGTGGTAAACACAGGTTACAGGGGTCAGGGGTCACAGCCCTTCCTTGGGGAAAGTTAGACTTGAATCATCCATGAAATAGTAATGCTCAACTTGGGGCGCGGAAGGGAGGCAGATTTCTTAAATTATGAGGACTCCACGACAGCCCTCCCTCCACCTCCCAGGCCTCACTCAGCCCCCGCTTTGGTCTCCCTGGAAGGACTTGGCATCTGGATTTTCCGTTTTCCTCCCTCCTAATTCTGTCCTTAAGCCAGAAAATACAAGGTGTCTGGGGGAAGAGCAGAACAGAAAGGAAGAGAAGAATGTGGCATGTGTCGGAGGCCTGGTCTGTCCTGGGCAGAGTTGGGTTGAAGTGGTATCACCTCTCTTCCACAGGTCGGGGGATGACTTGGCCAAAACCTCCCAGCCAGCAAGTGGCAGAGCCAGGATTCGAACTTGAGTTGGTCTAAGTCAGAGAGCCAAGTTCCAAATGGGAGGTCCATTTGGCCCTATCCTAGTGGCCCCTCCTCTGACGGAGGCTCCAATTTGGGAGCGTTGATAAGGAGGACACCCCGGGCTCCAATTCCACCCACGAGCATGGATGAATTCCTACCTCCCACATCCATGCTTCCCCTCAACAACCTGACACAAGGGGCAGATGCCGAAGGGTAAGGCCCTCGAGTACATGGCCTGCTGGGCTTTTCCCAATTCTTTTCCAATCACTCTTCCCTTCCCACCCATTCCTTAACAAAGGTGGGAGGAGGTTGAGGCCATTCCATGTGACAGGTACCTGAGCCCCCATGGACCTACGAGACTGATCCTTACACCCCAGGGGGTAGGGTGAGCAACCATCCCAGTCTGTGTGGGACTGAGGGCTTTTCTGGAATGTGGGACCCTCAGTGAGAAAACCAGGAAAGTCCAGGCCAAATGGGACAGTTGCCTGCCTACCAGGACTCAGAGGCAGGGTTCCCACCTCTCAGGCAAGAGCAGTTTTCCCCCCACCTGGCTGCTTGCCTAAGGTCCTTTCCTTTCCACTCTCTGTTTCCCCAGGGGAAAAAACCACCAGGGAAGGTGAGTTCAAATGCCCTCCCTGGCCCTGCTAGCAGGGAAGCTCCTTAGAAGGTGAAGGTGAATGACATGGGTGGAATTCTCTAAACCATGATCATTAGGGACACTCCCTTCTCAGGCCCCCTCAGTAGCACCCAAATTAAGACAGATGTGGGATTGGGAGAGAGGGAGGAAGAGAAGTGGAAAGGAGGGGGAGGGGAAGGTTTGCCCTCAATCCTCAGTGGAGGCCTGGCTGTCCCCTCCCCTTTCCTGCTCAGGTGTCTCAGAGAAATTATCGAGTTAGGGAGCATTTATTGAGCACCTGTTCTGCATATGGCATTGCACTGGCACTAAATTGGTGAGCTCAAAGCAGAATAAAATGTAGTTGGCTGGTCCTTGCTCTCAAAGAAGGTCCTAATTTGGCGCAGGAGCTGGAAACACAGAACAAAACTCACTAGGACAGTGAATCTGCAGTACACACACACACAGACACACACACGTCACACATGTGCTTATGTGCACACAGCCACATGCAGGCACACAAATACATATGCACACACATATACATTCAGGCATGCACACATTCATTACACATGCATGCACACAAACACACACACACATATGTGTCTACACACATATACATGCATGCACACACACATATGCACACACACTCTCCAGCCCAAATGAAGGAAATTCTGGATGTTTGCATAACCCTGGCTTGTTTGAGCAACAGTTCTCTTAACACTCATAATGAGGAAAGGTTTCTCCCAAGGCAACTTCATGTTTATGAACTGTCAACTCCAACCAGCTCTCCTACAGCCCTGCCCAGCCACGTGTCCTTGGGGTCAGACTTCTACCAACAAACCTCCTTGCAGAACACATTTTCTCTGAGCTGCCTGAGCCATAGTCAGCCAGGGCAGAAGCCTGCTGTAGAACTGGGGCTAAGATTTGCTTTTGGCTTTAACCCCTGTCGCAAATGCAGCAGCTGAAAATCAGGGTGAGCCCCCCAAGAGTGGGACAGGCCTGGAGTTGCATCCGAGGTGATTCCCTGAGAAAGTTACTTCTCTCCTGCCTCATTTTCCCTTCCATCACGTGGGGGCCAATAACGTCTATCTTGATGTAAAAGTCTGCAGAGGTGATAGCACACCTGGGTCCCTAGTCCAGCCCCCGCTACGCAGTAAGTGTTCGGAAACGGGGTGATTATTATAAGCATGGACTGGAAGGAACAGAAGCTTCAGAACCCCTTTCTCTCGCTGTCTTCCGGAAATACCCACCCTGGAGTCCCTCGAAGACACAGCCAGGATGTGTGCAGTAACATATGGTTCCAGGACCTTTGTCGGGGGAGGGGGAGGGCAGGAGCGGGGAGGGGCAGGTGGGGGCAGGGAAGAGGAGGAGGAAGGGTGTGTTTAAGAAAAAAGAAAAACCCACACAAAACCGACAGAATTCCAGCCGATTATTCCTCCCGCTGCAGATGTACATTAATGCAGGAGAAGTGGGGGACGGAGCTTTGGGCTGGAAAAAGAGAAACAGCTCGCAGTTCCTTTTAACAAGCCGTTGTCTGGCTTGATCTTGTCACTCTAAAGAGGGCCATTGAGAGGTATTCATGCGTCGGCCCTGGGGGGACAAAAGGGCCCAGTATATATACTGACTGCTCAGTCGCCTGCGGGCCCTGGGGCCTTTGTCTAACCTTCCCTTAATAAACTTTTGGGAAGAGTTCATCAATCCGCTTCAATAGCTGATGTTCTCATTTTCAGAGAGAGAAGAAAAATAGCAGAAGGCTGGCGTCTTTTTTTTTTTTTTAGGGGGCATTCTCAATAAGAAGGCGAAGGGGAGAGAGAGAGTGTGAGCCTGCAGACACCCCGCTTTCAAGGGAAAAAGAACACACCACCACTACAGTTGCAGACCCTAAAAGGCAGCCCAGACAAAACCGCTATTCATCGGGCCCCTGAATTCTGCCTCCCTGTAAGTGTCCCTGGGCGTAGTGGAGCTGGGTCCTGCTGGCAGCCTGGAGGAGGCAAAGGAGACCAGGTCTCTAGCTCAGAGAGTGCGGGCTGAGAAGAGGAGCTTCTTGCTTCTTGACAGAAAGCAACAGCAGCCAGGAACCCTTCCTCTGGCTTCCCTTTCTAGATCTGGGGTCATTTGGTCTCTTTGCCATCAGGCAGTTTTTAAAAACTGCAAGTGCTTTTTCGCGGAAGGTGGAGGAGATGGGGCCAGTTTTGTCTCCTCTAAGCACTTTTTCCTCTCCACATGAGGCTTCTGCTTCTCAGATCATAGGGACCTCCACCCTTAGGCTAGGGGTGGAGTTTCAATCTGCAGCCCCTCTCCTGGGATCCCATATCTGCCTCACTTTCGGATTAGGTCATAGGAAGGTATAGCCTCTGATCTCCCCCATGCTCTGTGCCAAAGCAATGGGATCTCAACCTGTCCCCCTGATTCTGCGCTGCCTGGTAAGGTGGGGGGTGTGGGTTGGATAGGGAGGGAAACAAAGAGAAAAGGACATTCCTAATATTCCTACAGCAACAGACACCACACTAGTTTTGATTCCGTATGTGTTAACTCACTTCTTGCCATGATTCTATTTTTGTTTTATTTTTTGAGACAGGGTTTTCTCTGTTGTCAAGACTGCAGTGCAGTGGTGTGATCACGGCTCACTGCAATCTCGATCTCCCAGGCTCAGACAATCTTCCCTCCTCAGCCTCCCGAGTAGCTGTGACCACAGGCGTGCCCCACCATGCCTGGCTAATTTTTTGATTTTTTTGTGGAGAGAGGGTTCGTGTCGCCCAGGCTGCTCTCTAACTCCTGGGCTCACACAATCCTCCTGCCTCAGTCTCCCAAAGTGCTGGGATGACAGGCATGAGCCACCATGTCTTGCCTCATTATCCTTTTTTTTTTTTTTTTTTTTTTTGCATGCATTTTATTTTACTCATTTTACTTTGGGAAACTGAAACTCAGGGAACTGGTCCCTGATCTAGAGCCTCACACCAGGACGCTGAAATTCAAACTTGAATCTTTCCAAATCCAAATTTCAAAGTGCTAAATGAAGCCGCCTCTTACATTTTATTTATTTATTTGTTGGAGACAGTGTCACTCTGTCACCCAGGCTGCAGAGAAGTGGCAGTGTTTCAACTCACTGCAACCTCTGCCCTCCCAGGTTCGAGCGATTCTCGTGCCGTAGTCTCCTGAATAGCTGGGATTACAGGTGCGCACCACCTCACCTGGTTAATTTTTTTGTATTTTTAGTAGAGAAAGGGTTTCACCATATTGTCCAGGCTGGTCTTGAACCGCTGACCTCAAGTGATCCACCTGCCTTGGCCTCCCCAAGTGCTGGGATTACAGGCGTGAGCCACTGCGCCTGGACTTGCCTCTTACATTTTTGATCATCAATCACAACAAGAAGAATAATAGCTACCAGTCATTGCGCTAGCTACCAGTCAAATGCAGCAGGCATTGTTATAAGTGCTTTAGACACATTATTTTCCCAACAGCCCAGTGAGATGGGTTCGTTATGATAATACCCATATCACAGATTGGGTAAACTGACACACTGGCAAGGGTAAGGAGAGGGCTGCATTGGAGTGCCAAGAGGGTAAAGGCCGATTCCAGCTCAAGTCTGATGCTGCAAATCCCCATGCTGTTCTGCCTTTGATAAAACACAGATGCAGGAAGGAAGGAAGTAGATGAACAAGCCAAGGTGGCTTCTGCCCCTGCCAAGCCTCGGAGATGGGTCTCCCAGGGCCTGGTTCAGCTTTGGAGCGCACACTCCCAGATACACACACACACACACACACACACACACACACACACCCCCTCTCCAAGTCTCCCCAGTGGCTCTAGTTCAATGTTTTACAGGCCTAATGAGTGTTGACAAGTTTAATGAGTTTGTTTTAAAGAAGGGAGGGGGAACCTGGTCAAGTCGAGATTTCCGAGTCAAATGAATTAGCGGAGGCCGCCAGACTTCAGCTGACAGGCCTGGAAACCCTCCCGCCGACTGCAGCCCTGAGCCACAGGCCCCGGCTCCCCTCAATGGGAGACGGGCCCCATGCCAGACATTGGGGACTCTGGAGCAGCCCTCAGGTGCCTGGGTCCCAGCTGAAGCCCATCTCTTCATCCTGCAAGCCCCCTCCCTGCCAGCTCATCCTGGTTGGCCCCCCTTCGGCTGGACTTTCCTCCCCCACTGAGTCCCCAATGAGAAATTTGATTCAAACCCAGTTTGGCACTTGTTTGCATATTGATTGCGTGGTAATTAAGTGGCTTCATCTATGGAGGGGACGTGCCACCTGCATTTCTAAGCTCTGTAGTCATGGGCTGGGACCGGCCGCAGCCCTTGTTTCTGACCGTGGAAACTGGAATCCAGGGAGACCAGCTTCTGGCCGCTAGGAAGGAGTCACATTGTCTTCATTGAAAATAACAGTCTTTATTTTTTGCAGTAATGAGATGAATTGGGAAGGAGTTTGTGCAAACCTGACTAGCTCCAGACAAAAGTAAGCAGAATTAAAATTAAACGATAACAATGATGCCCAAATTAAAGGAATGCATATATGGTTCTGGCCCAAGAACTAATATCACGGTGGCATTGTAGGCACGTGCCAAGCAAGATTAGTTCTTCCTTTGATCGGCTCCTCCCTTGCCACCCCAGGGGTGATAGGAGGCCCCAGGCCCAAAGCCTGAGAGGCCTGGATTCAAATGCCTCCTCTTGCCTCTTTCCTTAGCCCTGTGATCTCAGGCAAGTGACTACCTCACTGGGTCTCGGTTCCCTCATCTGTAAAATGGGATTAGTAAAACCTGTGACGTTCATAGGGATCTGCTAATTAAAGGAGCTGGGTCTGGCTCATGGTAAATCCTCCAGAATTCCAAGTTTGCTTTCCAGAGCTCCCTCCCAGCTGGACATGAGCATGCTCTGTTCATCTCTAATTATTACAGCCTGGCAAATTTGAACAAGCTACCTTGCAGCCCACCCGATGTTGTGGTTTTTTCCTCTGCTACCCTGGGTAGTTCTCAGATGGCATCTGCCACCTTGCCACTCGCTGGGAAGAAGTAGGTGAGTGGAGATTTAGGAAGGAGGAAGGCATTGCACATGAGCACCAGGTTTGTTTTACTGTGTTGCATTTTGTCATCCATTCTGGAGAACAGTGTTGGAGCTGGGATTCCAGCCCCCGCCCTCACACTCTCCCACCTGTGATTATTTATCGCATATTTCCCCCGGGAGGGGACATCCCCCCTTCTTTAACTTTCCCCTAATCACTGGTCTAAGGCGGTGGACTTGCACTTAATGAAGTGTTCTTTCTAGGGAGAATTTCTTTACAGACTGTTGATCCTTCCAGCGGGGAATGTGGAGCTGGCGGGTGTGGGGAGGGCTCACTCCACTGGAGCCAGAGCCAGCAGGCAGACTCTGTGAACTGCCTCTCTGGACCGGGCTGCTGTGCTCCTGGGGCAATTTCTTCGCTTCCTAGGTCTTGCCATTGTTCAGGACTGCAGCCAGCTGTGGGCAGCGTTCATCTTTCGTGTATTTGCAATCCCGAGAAAGAAAGGTCCTCCTGCGACAGGGCTGGGCTGGGGGCCCATGGAATGGGCAGGAGCTGAGACACCAGAATGAGAAAGGGGACATGCATGTGACCGCACACACGTCTGCCAGGCCCCGTGACCGACGCTGGCGTCGCTGCATGCTGGCATTTAAACCTTTTGTTGTCACTTAAACCTTTCCTGGGGAGCAGGGAAAAGAGGCTGGACTCTGAAGGCAGCCCTGGTTTCCCTTCCAGGCCTAGCCACTTCTCAGCTAGATGACCTCTCTAAGTCTTGGTTTCCTATCTGTAAAATGGGGGCAGATAACGTTCAGAGCGATGAACAAACCCCCTAACCTGCGCCTGGACATGGTGGAATTGACAAAGTCACATGGTTCAGGTATCACTTGTTCTGCAGAAACACACCCAGACACATCCTTCCATCCATGTCATCAGCAGCTACATACCCATATCCATACAATCACAGACCCCTGAACACATTCTCACTCAGACGGTACACTCCATATCACAGAGACACAGCCATCAGCACACCAACAACCGAAAGCAACACCTCCCCCAAGTCTAACCACAAACCAACTCCACTGCCTTCCTAACTCCCCAAATTTGATCCACACTAACCATGTGTACACAGCACCGTTGCAACAACAACAATGACAATAACAACAACAACAATATACACACACAAGTGACAATTCTTCAGTCCTTAACCAGGACTGCAATGTTTATCTTGCAACTAATTTCCAAGGCTGACTGTGATTCCTCAATTCATAAACCCAAGCGCAAAACAAAATGCGGGCCAGGAAGTCCATTCATTTCAAAAAAACAAAAAACAAACAGCAAATCCTGATTCGATGAATCTTCCCTGAAGGATGAAACCCTTTCCCTGAAGGAGACAGGGAAGGCCATTCCCCAGGGACAAAGGACCCTGTGAGTTAGCTGAGGGTATTCCAAAGTCAATGCCTGCAAAAGCGCAGGTGTTGCAGCAGGAAGAGTTTGTTGTACTGGCTTCAATTACTGGCTCTACACTTGTTGGCTGTGTGACTCCAAGCAACTGAGTAAACCTCTCTGAGCTGTGCTTTCATCTATAAAATTGGGAAGATAGATACCCACGGGGCATGGCTGGGGAGTTAAGGGAGGTGTATAGAGCACCTGGCGCAGTTCCTGGCACATAGCAAGAGGTGGGCAGGTGGAGAGCACAGGCGTCCAGCAAGATGGCCCTGCCCATGTGGACCCAAAGAGCTGAGGCATCTCTCTGTGTGCCTCAATTTCTGTATCTACAAATGGGTTTCTTAATTAATAATCTCTCCTTCAAGGTATTCTTGGGAGGATCTGATGAATTCATTAATGCAAAGCACTTAACGCATGCAGTCAGCTCTCAACTGGCCATTGTCCTAAGTAGTAGATATTTTCAATAAATGGCTACCTCTTTCCCGCCATCCAGGTTTCAGGTCAAGTATTACCTCTTCTGGTGGCAGGCCTCCCTGATAGCCTGAGTATTAATAAACATCACTCCACCGTCAGTCCCTTTCTATCACAATTCTGCTTTATATTCTTCAAGTCTTTATCTACCTTCTGAAAACCTTTCCTTATTGGTGAACCTGCTCCTCGCCTATCTACCCCCAGTGTGTGAGCTCTGTGCAGCCGGGACCTTGCGCTATTGCCGGCTGTGCTCCTAGGAATAGCGCCTGGCACATAGTGGGTTCTCAATACATTTTGCTGTAGGAATAAAACAGTAGTTCTAACTCTACCTTCCTGGGGCAATGGGGGCGAGGGGTGGGAGGAGAAGAGGGCTGGTTGAGGTTAAGGGTGGAGGCAGCCAGTGGCCCTCCCTTTCCCTCCCACCTTCTACCAGCTATGCACACCCCCCTACCCCACTTTGGAATGTGATTCCCAGGCTGTAGGCCCAGCCAGCCCAGCCTTTCCGCTGCTGCCCAGGATTCTCTTGCTGCCTCCTGCCAGGGGGCCGGTGAGCCTTGATGGGTTTACCTGGGTGTTAATCCCCCAACAATTCCCCCTGGCCTGACCTGAGAGCCAATTTCCATTCTTGTCCCGGGTCTAATTAAGTGCCTGAAATGCCACTTCCCCTTTCAAACCAGGCTGTTTTTCTCCGAGGCAGGCAGGTAAAGCCCAGCCTGCCTCTTTGAAGCAGTGGAGGCCGGAAGCCTCAGCAGGTGCATGAGGAGGCGGCGGGCGGGGGTGGGGGGGAGGTGGGGAGGTAGAGAGAGAGCGGGGCAGTGGGGAGGCACTGTGAGGCCTGGAGGGAGGGTGCGGGGGAGGGAGGGATCTTTGAAAGAACAAACACCTGCAAATCTTCCAACTCAGGATGCTTAACCTTTGGGGGACCCTGAGCTCTGGAACACTTGGAATCTCTCTCCAGACACATACCCACCACTGATAAATTAATTCTGAGGATTCACAGTCACCCCTTGAAGCCTCTATTGCCCCCAAGTTAAGCTGATGTGACACCACTTTCCTCCAAATATATATGTGCATCTAAACAGATAGATGGATAGGTAGATCTAGATAGAAAGATAGATCTATATATCACTGTATAAATCTAGACAGTTATATCCCAACTCAACAAAGCTGTTGCTAGGGATAGAGAAGGATCCTTAATTTTTATTTTATATACTTTTTTACAATGTGAAATTTTACAAGTACCTATTACTTTTGCAATACATCTTTCAAAAACCTATAAAAACATATGCATATACATTTTAGAACCACCGATGAAACAATGTGCTCTTGACTTAGGAAATTCTCAGTGTATAGATCTTTAGGGATCATCTATTTCACACAAATCACTTTCAGGTCTTTTATCTCATTTTAAGCATGTACTTCCTATGCATCACATAGCCTTTCTGTGTTTTAATGCATTTGCTCCCATTGCCTGGATGAGAAAACTAAGGTTGAGAGAGGGGAAGCCACAGCTCAGGGCACATGGTGGGGGCAGCAATGGGGAGGAACCTGGGTCTTGCTGATTCCAAGTCCAGGGGGTCTTCCATGCAGGGAAGTTGCCTGTGGATACAAGGGCTCAGAGCCCAGAGCTGAGATGACAGTGAGTGTCTAGGAGACCATCTATGACACAAGCAGGAGTTGGGGACAGTAGGACAGAGCAGAGGTCTTGCCCTGCCAGCCCCATTGTTCTCATCATGGTATCCTGGCAGATGGGATCCTCTGGGGGCAGGTGACCATAACAAAACGTGAGAGACCCAGCAACTTTGGAAGAATGTTCCCTTCATGGTGCCTGGTTTAATAGTTTGGGGACTGGGTCTCTCTTCTGACTCCTCTCTGTTTGCTATGCAACAGGTAACAAATCCCTTCCCCTCTCTGGGTTTCAGTTTCTCCATCTGTAAAAAAAGGAGTTGCATGAGACCAGTGGCTCTTGCTGGGGAGGCCGTCAGAATGACCAGGACAGATTGCTCCAAAGCCACTGTGCTTGGATGTCCCAAATCAAGAAAGCACCCAGGTGTGCATGCCTTGCAAAAGTACCTGCATGACTCTGGGGCACAGCCCTCTGCCCTCTGCCCTCCTGCTCCTTCCATCCCCCGCAGGCTGCACTGAATCCTCCTTCCAGCACCATCCTAGGATGGCGTTGCAACCCAGCTGCTCCAGCAGGCCCCAAAATGAAGCACAGAGTGTGTAACTGCTTTCTGATCACACAGCAAGCCGGGCAGGGACAGAAGAGGCAGATGTCAGTGTCTCTTGATCAGCTCTGCCCTTCTTCCAAAGAGACCTCCCAGCCAGGAGAGAAAGTTTCCTAATCAGAGGAATTGAAGAGGAGGATAATCATTTGTCACCAGATAAGCAGTTATCACCTTATCTCTGAAGACCAATAACCACAGCCCAAGGGCTCTGATTCCAGGAGTATACAGAGCTTCTTCCCCTCACCTTCCTCCAGAGCAGCCTTGGATGGGAAGTGGTCCTTGCTCTTCCCAGGACAAAGCCCTGGCTCCCTGGAGTTTCCTCTATCCATAGGCAGCCAGGCTGTTTTCTCACTGCTCCCCCTCCACTGAACACATGCCCAGAGTATTACAGCTCAAAGGCTGGCCCGAGGCTGAGAATCCTGTCTCCATGGAACACAGTTTGAAAACCACTAGGCAGATCCTGCCTTGCCCATTGTTCAGACAAAAGGACCAGGGGTCAGAGACACGAAGCGACTCTTCCAGAATGACATAGCAGTTAGTGCTCAGGCTAGGGCCTCTGCATGGGGCCATTTACATGAGGATCTGAATTCCAACCCTAACCACAATCTGTGATTCTTTTCCCTCTCAGCTGCATTTTCCCTTGCTGTTGAAAAGGACTGTTCCCAGCATGGTAGACAGACCAACCCTTCAGCAGGCCAAGTTTGTGGCATCTAGCAGGGCTCAAGATCCCAGTAGGTGCTTATGGGTGCTGGGAGTGTGGGTGGTAGCGGGGTGGGGTGGGAGTGGCAATGGCTTGAACCACAGTCTCCCTTAGACCTGAGAATCTGGGGTTTATGAAGAACAGGGGAGGGGGCTGGGGGCTGCAAATGTCCAGATGGGGTAAGAAGAGGAGCTTCTTGCTGCCCTTCAGGCTTCTTAGGGCAAAGGTGTCAGAGTCCTGCAGAGCCTGTTAGAAGGGAACCCTCCTCCCCTTACTTCCTTGGGCTAATCAACCCTCTGTGCCTCAGTCTCCCCCTCTGTGAATTAGAACTTTAAGGCATGTGTCACATTAAACACAAAGGGTGATGAACTGCGGGATGGGGAAAGGCCACATTTCCTGTGGTTGTCCTTATTCCATGCCTTCCTAATTCCTGGGAGCAAAGCTTCTGCCAGTTTGTTTTGCTCCTGTATCTGCGCGTAACTGCCAGCAGACCAGAGTGGCCTTTTCCTCCTTTGGCCTCCCTCACATCCCTCCCTCTGGACCTCAGCTTTTCCATCTGTAAAATGCCCAGATGACCTCTAAGGCCTGTTTGAGTCTGACTCCACCCTTTGTAATCTCAGCCCGCAGAGGAATTCCAAGTTCCCTTGAACTAACCTAGCAGCCAGTAACGGGCTCAGTACCCCTGGGCATCAGTCAAGGGAGTCTGGGAATGGGCTGCTTCCCTCCTCTTCCATCTCCAGCTGGGGCAGCCCTCTCCTAACCATGTCTCCTTGCATCCTCTGCTCTCCAGCCCCTCTGTACCTCTCTGCTCCTTTCCCACAGCTTTGACCTCCTAGCTGGTATCTCCACACCTTCTGGTACATTCTCGGCTCGGTGAGTCCATCACTCCTCTACTGAAATATCCTTCATGGCTCCCCGCTGCCCTTGGAATAAGTCTTAACTCCTTAATTTACCCCAGTGGGTGGGGGGGTATCCTCCTCAGCACATCCCACACTATCTAGGGCTTGATAAATAGTAGTGGAATGGTTGGGCATGGTGGCTCATCACCATAATCCCAGCACTTTGGGAGGCCAAGGTGGGAGGATCACTTGAGTTCAAGAGTTCCAGACCAGCCTGGGCAACATGGCAAAATCCTGTTTCTACAAAAAGATACAAAAACTAGCCAGGCGTGGTAGTGCGTACCTGTAGTCCCAGCTACTCGGGAGGCAGAAGTGGGAGAATCGCTTGAGCCTGGGAGGTTGAGGCTACACTGAGCAGTGATCATACCACTGCATTCCAGCCTGGGTGACAGAGCAAGACCCAGTCTCAAAAAAAAAAAAAAAAAAAAAAGACAAAAATAAAGTAGTAGAGTGAATGGATGAAGAGTGACGTTGCCTTCAAAGAACTTCTAAATCATTGGAGTAAGGACCTGTTTCTGGGAGATGGCTGGGGGTGGGGAAAACAGCTTTGGTTGAGGAGGGGAGGTGACTGGGGGCCAGTCAGGTAGAAGCCTGTGTCACATACCCTTACTTGCCTCCTTTATACCTGGAGGATGTTTTCACCATCTCCTCAAACCAGAGCACTCACCCCCACCTCCCTACCCTGTCAGTCAAGGCTGCCTAGCCTCTGCCTGTGGGGACAGAAGCCATCAGGGGGACGGAAGTCCCTCCACACACAGAACAGTGTCTATTGGGCTCCGGGAACTGGCTCTGTGTTTCTACCTTCTTCTCTTGACCTTCTGCTGAATGAGGAGCTGCCCACAGAGCAGGCCTATTTCTCCTGTATAGAACTGTAGATCAGGAGGGATACTATTTATTTGCATTTGGCTGAGCATCTGCCCCCACCCCACCCGTGCCCACATTTGGTGATCACTTATGGATTCACAGCCCGTTTCTTCCAAGGCCCCTATTATTTCTCAAGTCATAGGTGAGTGATTGAAAGAAGCCTTTGAGGAAATGAGGAGGTAGAAGAGGATGGGGGAGTGATATTTCTTCAGCCTCCCAGTTTACGCTGTACTTCATGTAATTATAGCACTTACACTTCCTAGCCTACTTTGAGGTTGTGTTCATGGACCCATTTTGCAGAAGAGGACATCAAGGCTCTCAGAATGCTTCACTCAAAGTTACCCAGATCTTTCAGAATCCAGGGTACTTGTCTTTCTCCTTCAATCCCCTGCCTCCTTCCCCCCTCCCTGCTCCCCCAATTTAGGCATCTCCTCTACAGCATCCTCCATAGCTGTGATCACAGATTCGCAGGCCGCCACAGTGGGGGTGACTTTTGGAGACCTCTGTACCCAGCTCCCTGAGGTCACAGAGGAGGAAGAGAGAGCCTGAGCCGCAGGCCGCGTGCCCAAGCCATGTAGCACTTAGCGACAGACCGTCCAACGGCTGCAACTTTCTCCTTTCCTCCACCACCCCATCCCAAGTAAGCAACCCAGCCCAGGCGGCAGGGGCGGCGGGGCCCAGGTCCTTTGCCCCCCTCCCCTCCTCTGACCGGCGCGGGCAGCCGACCCAGCCAAGCTCAGCAGACGAGGCCCCGCACCAGGGCCCGGCTCCCCTCGCCCGGAGCTCGGTTTTGTTGTGGGTTTTGTGCGTCCTGTTTTGTTCCGTCACCCGCCCCTTCCCCCGCGGGCCGCCCTTCCCCCTCCAGCCCTCCCCCCACCCTACCTCCGGGATCCCCCGCCCAAGGCCCCAGCCCTCCCCCGCCCCCCACCCCCGGGCTTCCAGCGTGCCCGCTCTTGACTTCATCCACTA
Organism: Macaca mulatta; assembly: GCF_049350105.2. NCBI lineage: Eukaryota > Metazoa > Chordata > Mammalia > Primates > Cercopithecidae > Macaca > Macaca mulatta. The sequence goes on from NC_133406.1 coordinate 222,335,449, forward strand.
AGTCAATAGCCCGGGCGCGGGCGGGCCGCTCCCCCCGCGCCGCGCCGCCCCGCGCCGCCCCCCGGTTTTCTTCTCGGGATAATGGGGGCTCTTTGTGGCCTAATCAGCCTCCTGAGGGGCCGGGAGGCCGGGAGCGCTTCCCCCGCGGCCGTCGGTGGAAATGAAAGCAGGATTAGGCCGGGGCCTCGGCCCACACCATAGTAAAGCGCCACCAGGCATTCGCCCCTTCAAAGCCCCTTTCGGGGGTTTGGTTACTTTATTTCTAAAGTTGTTTGTATTTCTAAAGTGGCCATTGAGGCGCGAGCGGGGACTGCGCCGAGAGGGCGGCGGGGAGGGGGCGGCCCGGGGAGGAGGACAAACTCCTGGCGCCTCCCACCCTTTCCCCGCCTGCACCCGCTGACCAGTTTCCAAACCGCTTTCCCGGCCCTAATTTCCTGCTGCCTGGGGAGACCAGGAGCGGCTCTTAGCCTCACTAATCAGAGAGGGAAACTGAGGCTCAGGCACCGCCGAAACGGAAAAGACCTGGTCTTTGGGAAGGAGGGTCGACGCAAAGGGGGCCATTTACAGCAGTTATCTCCTGTAACAGGCAGCTCTGGGCGAACCTCTCCGTGTCCCCTGTATGGGCCACCAAGCCACCAGAGAAAAAGTCCCAACCAGAACCAAATTTGAAGAGAGAAGGAGGTTCAGCCCCGTTTATTAAAGGAAGTTCCAAGGCCTCTTTTCTTAGGGTTCACTCCGAGGACCTCTAACAAATCCCAGAGATGTTGGGATTCTTCAGTCTTTCAGAATCTCCCCCCATCGAAAAGGTGGGAGGGGTGGGCACTTTGAATTTTGGCATTTGCAGGCAGCGGGAAGCAGGAGAATGGAGGATGGGGTATATCCCCCCAAATTGGACTTTCTTTTTCTACAGTATTTTTAGACCTTCGGAAGGGTGAATTCAAACTCAAGAAGTCCGGGGGGGAAGGAGAGCTGCAGGGCGAGGGAACTCGAGAAGGCTGGAAAGCACCTTGCCAGGTGGCTTAGAGACCAGCTTCCTGAGTTAGGTCTGTGGTTACAAGAAAGTGCGGGAGAGGGAGGTGCTTCTGCAGGTTTCCACTGAGAACAAGAGGTTCCAGAAGCTTCCTTAGGACTCCTCCTGACTCCTTCCAGCTCCCAAGTCTGCAGCCCAGGTAAAGCCAGAGCAGACTTTAAGACAAGTTTTCAAGAAACCAGGAGGCTTGATCCGGACCCACAATCTCCCTGCAAATGTATACAGAACACACAGCACAAACACACACACGCACACCTCACAAAACTTCCGAATGTTGCTCTCTTTCCCCCTTCTCCAGTCACCTAAAGACCTCCATCTGAATTGGAGCCTGGAGCCGAAGCTGTCCTTCTCCACCTGTCGCCCTGCTGAGGCTTAGGACTGTAGAAAACCCATCGCCGGCCGCCCACTCGCCCACTTGGGTGAGGTTCTGGAGGGTCTGGGTCCCATGGAAAGGACCCAGAAAAGTTGAGGGTGGAGTTTTCCGAGCTACTTATCGGGTCTGCCGCCCCACCCCTTTTTCTGTCCGGCCCGGGGGCCTCTTTGATCTTCGGTCTTTTCGTGGTGTCAGACAAAGAGTGCAGTGAAGGCAAGAGGGTCCTTAGCCCAGCCGCTCCTCCCTCCGCCTCTCCCTCGAACCCTTGGCGAAGCAAGTCCCAGTTCCCTGACTGGGGCCACTCCAGAGGTCAGCTTGGGGGCTGCCTGCCAAATTCAGCCCCAGCCCCACAAACACACTCTGCTGTCGTGCGTGCGCGCACACACACAAACCATGCACAAACACCCAGACACAAGACAGCCTTGCAAAGAGGGAAGCCCACAAAGATATCCAGGTAAACACACAACAAACACATCCATGATACACATCTGTTTATTCGTGGGCTTATTTTCTGTCTCCACCGCCTGGCTCAGAACTCCATGAGGGCAGGGACCTTCTTGAGGTCACTTAACACAATACCTGGCACCTAGTAGGTGCTCAACAAAATTTTTGCAGAATGAATGAAGACATTCACACACATACACTCCAGAGGAAAATTTCTCTTTTGGGTGGTATAGGTAAAAGGTGAGCATAGCACACGTGCTTATACCAGCATATAAACGCTTCCCAAAGGACCCTCCCAGTAACCAAGTGGGGTGGGAGAGAAGCTCTCTTCTCTGTTTTGGAGAGGGGAGGAAGTAGCAAGGATCAGACCAAGGGCAGAATCTCAGTGCCCCTCCTCCCCATCGCCTCATTTTGAGCTTCCTGATCCTGGAATCAGAAGCTCCCTGGAGAATACAGGAGTCATCAGGAAGCACGGGGATGTGAGGTTCTGAATGGGGTGTGGCCTCTAGAAGCCCCAAAGACCGCTTTATACCAGATGAAAAATTATGCCTGTATGAAAGTATGTAAGTATGTAAATGGCAAGGTTTTAAAATTATTTTTCGGTTTTAGCCTATTCTTAAAGGGATCCAGGATCCCCTAAAAGGATAACATTTGTCTTAGCTAATTCTCTTTTTTCATGGAAGGGAACTGAGGCCCAAAGTGTTTGAATGGGTTGTCTAGGGTGATATTGCTAGTGAGTTGCGGGCGGGATGGACACTAGAACCTCGACCACGATGCGCTTTGCCCCTCTCAGATTGCTCCAGCCTCGCACATCTGGGTTCGGATGGAGAGCAAAGCTGTCGGAGGAGGGGATGGAACACAACCTCGGGGGGCTGGTGGGTGCGACCTGGACCCGGAGTTGCACTGAGCCTTCAGCTCACCCTGGGTTCCCTCCCCCTTACTCGCCCTCCAGTCCGCAGCGTTCACATCCTGGAAGCGGGGAAAGTGACCACAGCGCCATCCCTTCCCAAAGCCGACAACTTAGAAGGGGCGGCGGCTAAATTGGAAGGCGGCGAGCTTCACTCTCCGGGCAGTGAAGCCCGGGCCGTCCTGTTAATTTAGCGAGGCTCTGAATGCCGTTCCCGGCCTCCCCCTCACTCCACGTCCCAACACCGCCAGGCACGCGGGCTGGCCCCTGCCCAGCGCCCCGGGTTGGAGCACGGAACCCGGGCCCCCGCCTCGGGGTCGGCCTGCCTCCCGCCCCGCCAGCCCAGCTCGCTCGCCTCTAATTAAGCGGCAGGATCTCAGCGAGCCGCCGGGACGTGCTGTAATATGATGAACTGCCTTTGTACCGATGTCACCGAAAGCGCTTCTGATAAGGGGAAGCCGCGAAGGATCAAAAGGGCGGCCGCGGCTCGCCCGCCTCCCGCCTTCCCCTCGCCGCTGCCCGGCTTTGCGCGCTCGCCCTCTCCGCCAATGCTCTCCCGCGGGCTCTGTCTCTAGGTCTCGCTGGCTGTCCTGATCCGCCCGTCCCAGGGTCAGCCTCTCGGTGACTCTGCATCTCTTTGTCTTTCTTCCTGCTGCTCGGCGCCTCCCTCGGCCCCTCCGCATTTTTCAGCGTCCTCAAACTGTACGCAAGATTCTCTTCTGCTGCGCTCAGCCTTTCTCACTCTGAATTTTCTAGCTCTCTCCTCCTCTGTGGCTCTCTGTCTCCGCTGCCTCTCCCCACCCCTCCCTTGGTCTCCACCGGAACTCAGACCCAGCGCACCTCCAGGACTAGGGCGACCAAGCCATGGAAAGGTCCATTCGCTGACCCTCAGATTAGGGAAATCGGCCAATTCCCTGGCAGCCGACACGCAGAGCCCCGCGGCGGCCCCAGTGGTCCTCACAATCCACCCTCGCTCAGCTCGGCTGCCAAACCGGGGCCTGGCACGCGTGCCCAAGGCGCCCTGTAATGCCCTCGGGGCCTCTTCGGAGGTGGACTTGGGGCGCACACAACTTCCCCTCACCCCTCCCGAGGCTGCAGGGACCCGCAGACGCTTTTCCTCTCCCAGGGGTTGAAGTTCCAAGTGCAGCCGACCCCCTCTCTTCGCATCCCCTTACCCACACCCCTTCCTTTGGCCCCCGCCTCCCCTTTGCCCTCGACCCCGTCTCTTCCTCCTCCAGGCCCCTCCCCTTCGCATGCTGGTACTTCCCCCTGCGCTCTTCTGGACTCTTTCCCTGCCTCACCTCTCCCCCACCCCACTTCGTTTGAAGTTTTGGAGAGATCTATCTACTAATGGCGAAGTTTCCCCCTTAGGTCACCGTTCTGCCTTGATTCGATTTGGGAAGGCTACGTCCCTCCCTCCCTCCCCCTGTCCGACCCCAGCCGGGGCCAATCGCTCCAGAGCAGGTCAGAAAGCGCTGACCCCATTTCCACCTTTTCCTCTTTCAGCCAGAGTTGGGGGAAGGGGAAAAGAGGGAAGGCCCCGGACAGCAAAAACTGAGGGGGGTATCCCAGTCTTCCAAGCGCCTCTTACCCTCATCCTGAGTTTCCTAATTACCCCTTTAGTCTGCAATGGAAGGGAGAGAAGAGATACTTTTTCTGGAATTTCTGGAATGTGCCCCCCCCCTCCTTAGTCATAGCCTTCAAGGCCCCACAGCCTCTGGAGAAGCTTTCTTTGGGGGTCTCTCCTCTGTGCAGAAACCCTTCCCTCGACCAGGCATTGTCTTTTCAGGGCTGTGAGTTCTGTCTGGTCTTAGACTCTGAGCTTCCAAGGGTACGGCCAGAACTTGGTACATTGCATGTTTATATCCTTAGGCGCTCTTGCCCAACAGTACAGAATGAAGCCTCATCAACTTTGTTGATGATGATAGAATGATGGCAAATAGAAACTCCAAAGAGGTAACCTGGTAGGAAATCTCATTTGCTCAGCCCTCTTTTCCTGTATAAAAATATGTTTTTATATAATATTATTTATACATAATGTAACGTGTGACAACTATCATTTTCAGAAAGACGTTCTTAAAAAAAAAAAAAAAGCCCAAATAATCACCTTACTGCTTTAAGGCTACTGTTATATGTGCTTTTAAATCCTTCCATGTAAATTCCACTGAAAATTTGGAAAGCTGTGAAAGGGGAGGGGGCCGCGGGAGTTGGGGGGGAGGTTAATCCGGGTTTAACGCTGCGATGCAGTCTTAGGACCAGGGTTAGCCTGATTGCGTTATCTCTTCCCAACATTTGAGACGCCCATATTTTACCCAGCCAAATAGCTCCGAGAGCAGCGCAGATGGCTGCCGTGGTCGCGCCTCAGGAAAATGTGTTATTAATATCTAAATAACTTCCCAATACTGTCTGGTAAATCTCCCCTCCACCATTCCAAATGATGAATTCGTTTGAAGTCTTCCCCCAGCCTCATCTTTTCAATGTCTCTCTCTTCTCTCTTCTTCTTAGCCAGGCTTATTTCAAACTGGTAAATATCTAATTCCTTTAACCGCTGCGCCGTGCACACTAGCCTTTTAGGTACAAACGCCTTGAAACAGCCGATGTGTGGCGGTGCGTGCCCCGAGGGAAACACAAAACCCGCACGCCCTCGCAGCGGGGGACCCCACCCGGTTTAGACGTGCCTGCGTTCCAAGACCGGCTGAGCGCGGGAACCTCACTCAATCCGGGAACCGAGCCTCTTTTCTTGTGCGCCCTAGGGAGCCCCTCTTGGCTCCCCACGGAGTCCCAAAGGCACCCCCAACACTCGGCTCTTCCGCAGCTCCCAGTCCCCTCCCTTCCACCCCTTCCCAGACCTCCGACGGCTTCCCTCGCTCTCTGGGGCGGATAATTGCCCTCCGTTCGCCTGTTCTCCCTTGTTTAAAGTTTGTTTTCTAAATGTCTTCTATTAGATTATGCTCGTTCATTCCCCCTCCAACCTTATCTCCTTCTGTCTCTTCTCTCCTTGCCCGTCACACTCGATTTAGGCACGAGTTTATCTAGCAAACAGTTTGCAGACTTTGTTTATTTACCGCGGGTTCTGGGGCTGCGAGCGCGCGAGCGCCAGTGTTTGCCTTTGTAATAGTTATCTCCTCATTGTTGTTCCTCGTTAGTCTCTGCTCCCGCCTCCCCCTCTCTCTTCTTCGGTTGGGGGGATGGAGGGAAGAAAAGGGGAGCCTTGTCAGCCCAGTGTGGGCTCGGCCCCTCGCCGGGAGCCCCCTCCGCCTCCGCCGGGACGTTCCCAGCTCCGCACTCCCCTCTCAGCTCGCCCCATCCCCCCCCAGCCCCCGGCCCGGGGGGCCCCTCCCGCGCCCCCTCCCTCTCTCCCTCTGGTCGCACTGGATATCCACCGCCGAGCGCTGCCTAAAGCCGGGAATTGCCTGACACCCTCCCATCTTCCTCCGAGCCCCCATTATGCGAAGCTGATCCCACTCTGAACAGCTTCAAATCCCGCCTGGACTCTGTTTGATTAGATTGCCAACCCGGGGTAATCCTTTGATTTGGTGGAGTGTCAATTACCTTTCTCTAAACACACATTTACAGAGGAGGGAACTTGTTGGTTTAAATCAATGCAGATTGTTTCGTGATAAATGGACTATCCTCGTCCCCTCCCTCGCCCCCTCTTCCAAGGCTCCTGTCCCTCTCCGCCCCCGCCCCTTCCTGGTTCTCGAAGATCCCGTAAACAATGTCCCTTCCAGGTGTGAAGCCGAAAAAATGGTGTGGGCTGAGGGGAGCCGTGCCCCCCTTCCCCTATTCACTGGCTCCCCCGGAGCCTAATTAAATTTGGCAGGTCCTTGTACACACAATCAAAACAGCTTCCTCCAGTGTAGCAAACGACCGAAAACCGCATTAGCAGCTATCGCTGCTGCCAAATTAAATTGTTTCCCACCTCCTTTTACAAGTGTCTAAAACCCACACTCCGGGCTCTCCCCTCCTTTCCGATCCTTCCCCGTCATTTCCCACTCCACACCTGTAAGTTTGCTGCCTTAAAAATAAATAAAGGAAAAATGCAAAGAGAAACAAATCTGCCTCACACGCCCTCCTCGCCAACTCTCCCCCCATCTCAGATGGTCTTTCACACCCAGGAAGTCTACAAATTCTCCAGCTGGACTTGGACACCCCCAGGGTTCCCTCCCCACCCCCAGAAAAATGCTGCCTCCACTACTACTGCTTCTTTTTTCTCACATTGTAACTCTTCCCTATATTTCATATTAATTGTAACCTCATTGGCCTTTCCATCCTGGAGAACAAAGTGGAGCCCCCGGTCCCATCCAGTCAGTTTTGGCTTCAACTGGTGCACTGTCAGATGCGTGCGGTTTTGGCGTTCTTGCTGTTTGTCACTGCTGTTATTGTTGTTTATATTATTGCTTATTTCTTCACACTCACTACCTCAGCTCCCACTGAGGAATGGTTTGACCCATTGCAAACCCCTATCAAATTCCCCACAAGAATCTCAGCTCAGATTCTGTGAAAAATCTTTTCCTTTCTCTTCTCTCCTCAAATCCCCTCCCTGTTGGGTCCCTGGCCTGTCTATCCCCTGATCCTCAGAGAAAGGGGTGAAGAGGAGGGAGTCTAAGTGCATGGGGGCAAGGAACTGTCCACTTCCCTCTCCAGGTGAGCCGAGTTTGGCTGGGGCAAGCACCTATCGGCAGCGGTCTGAGAATACTCACAACCAACAATCCTAATAACTTAGTCTTAACAAGGATAAGAGAAAAAAAAAATACGAACAGCCTCATGAATATCAGCCCAAGGGGAGCAGGAGTGAGCTGTTCAGAGATGAAAGTGCACAGAAATAAAAGCTCAATTTAATCTGCTTTAAAACCCTTCAACTTAACGTTTGTGCTTCAAACTCTGAGAGTGAGAACTGATTGCGGATAAATAGTTTCTTACCATGCCTGGAAGCTATTACACCCCTCTCCAACACAGTTTCCTATTCAGCAGTCCCAGTTTTCATTACCAGCTCTAATAAGTCTTAACATTATTAAATGCCAAGCGGACGATAGGAAAAAACGGACTCAGGGAGGGATCTCTCTTTAGTGCTTAAAGAGGAGAGCTCTTAAACCCCTTCTTTGGCGGCTCCCTGCCATGAGAGGGGCAACTCCCCCAGAGAAAGCATTTTTCAAGAGCAAGAAGCCAAAACAAAGTTGTGTGTGCGCACAACACCCCCTGCTCTGGCCATGGGGCATCTCAGCCTCTCCCTACCTGAATGACTCAGATGGAGATTGGAAGGTCTTTTCACCTTTAACTTGGCCACGAAACTGATGTCTGGGGCCTGGGAGAGAGATGAGGGGTTCACAGGGGCGCCTGCTGACTGGCCCAGGAACTCAAGTAGGAAACGGACACAATTTGTTCACAGATGGATAGATGGCTGTCTCTCATCTGCACCATCATATTGCCCATTCACACCCATCTACACGCTCCCTGCACACCTATGCTGAATTCCACTTGCACAGATATATGACCTACAGCATTCAGATCCAAAGGCCCGTGGGTAAACAGTCACACCAAGAGATGCTTGCGCTTACACAGCCATTCAGTGCACAATCACCGCACCCAGCACGCCCACCGTCACGCAAAAACTGCGGGACTTTCTGGACACCAGGCTCACTGCATCAGATCATTTCATTTCTTCAGCTGCTCTAGACTCAGCACCTGTGTCCTCAGCCTCCCGCATCTGGCACAGGTTCCTCTTTAAACCCTTGGAGACGTGGTGCTTCCTGCTGCAGGGAAAACCTCTGTCCAGCGAAGTGGCTTGTTAGCTGGTGTGGTGAGCCCAGGCCAGCACGGAAAGCCCCCGAATTTCCTGAAATCAGAGGAATCCTCCAGACCGCACGATCTTTCCATCCTCTTCCTTTCCTTTCCTTCCCTTCCCTTCTTTCTCAGAGGAAATTTACCTATTTGTGCTTCCTCACAGATTGAACTGGGTATACTCCCTGCGTGCAAACACATTTAAAGTCTCTCTAAGGAAAACCAAACCTCCTCTGCTTCTCCCTGGGATAACTCTCAGAAGAGTTGTCTGTTGTGCAGGAAAGATTATTTGCCCAGGAAAGATTATTCAAGTTCTATGCCTCCCCTCCACAGCCTACAAAAAGTCCATCTAGTCTCCTTCCAGTGGGAACTGAAATAAGGACTGGGTCCTCTGGCAGGTGTCCCAGGGCTCTGGGCTGACTGGCCTAACCAAGGACCCCTTGACAGTGCAGGGCTGCCTCCCGCCGCAGACCCGAGGCCCCTCGGCAGGCCGGGCACAGCGGGGTGCCCGGCACAGCTCACTCCCTTTCTTCCCTCGCCCTTTTGTCCCACGGAACTGCGGCATCACTAGGGGCCCTGTGTGTCAATAGCCCGCCCCTTCCCTTCGCCCTAGGCCGCTCTCGCACAGGGCTGCCCGGCCCCCTATCCTTCCTCCTCGAACCACGCCTGTGGGGGCTGGGCGTAGATGGGAGTTGTCTTAGCAAGCCCGCTTTGTCTGTGAAGTTCATCTTCAAGGTTGGGAGGGTCTTCTGAGAACTGGAGAGAGACCTGGGCTAGGAGTGCTTGGGTCGTGAGGAGAGGGGTGCTAGGAGAAACCTCTGGAGGGAAACTGGAACAACACAGGCTCTTTGCAAGCTCTCAGGTTCCAGGGCACTGGCCACTTTTTCCAAAGCAATCAGTCTGCGGTTTCCCATGGCCACCGTCTTTCCGATTCCCTCAGCCTGCCGCCTCCCCGAGTGTGTGTTTGGGGCCTTTTCTTTTAACTGTCAGTCTTTGTGACTCTGGGTCTTCCATTTCTGCTTCTGTTCCATCTCCCTGTCACCCCTTAACGCGCAGTTACCAAGTCTCAAAGAGACTTAGGGGAACTATGAGGGCAATTAGGAAGGGGAGAGGGTAATGAGGAAGAACTTTCCCTTCTTTCTCTCGAAACTTCCTCCCGTCAAGAGACAAAAGCACAATCCCCTTTCCCGGGCTTGCGGGCGCTTGAAAACCAAACGCCTTCCTTAGCTGGTCCTGAGAAAAAGCATGGCGCAGGGCTCAGACTCCAGCCTGCCCGCGGAAGCCGTGCTAAGAATGGGAAGAGGGTGTGTGGAGCCTGAGTATCTCCCCCACTGCGATCCTCCGACCCTGGGCATCTGGGAACTTGGCCTCCACTCCCAGCCCCGCCGGCGCACGCCACAGAGGAAGGCACCCTCTGTCCCCCAGTCCGCCCTGGCAACGCCGGGCTGAGTCAGACGGGGCCCCAGCTAATTTTTATTGATTGTAGCGGTCAGTCAACTGTCAGGCGGGGTTTCAAGGGACCGTTTAGAGAGCGTGTGCGGGTCTGGTTAACAAATTCATTTAGGGAGCCGCGGGCCGGCTCCTCCTTCCTCGCTCCCCCCCCTCCCGCCCCCCGCCCCTCGCCCCTCGCCCCCTTGCCCAAGTTTCCTATAAATAATTGATCGACGCCGAGAGTAGCAGCCAAAACGCCAGCGCGGGAGGACGCACTCTCCGCAGTACTCGGGTAGACCAGGCTCACGGCCCCGCAACCGGACTCTCCCGGGACTCACAGGCCGTCCGCGCCCGGCCTCCATAGCGCAAAGAAGGCGCGGGCTTCGCATCTAGCCTGCATCCGAGGTGCGCACTGAGGGGGCGCTGTCGGCAAAGCCTGAGCAGCTCCCGGCTGCCCCGCAGCCTGAGAGTTTCCCCGCTGGATTTCTGGTCGCCTGCTCCGGCGGCGGGAGCGAACCACTGGCCCGCACACCCGACCGTGGGAAAACCCGGGCTGGGGCCTCGCAGTCCCTGGAAGTTCCCTACCTTTGTCGCCCAGGATGCCGTCGATGCTGTGTTTGGCCTTCTTTTCGCCGTCGTCCTCCTTCTTGTCCGCTTCATCCTCCTCCTCTTTCTTCCCGAACTTGATTCTGAGCACGCGGCTAATCGAACTCACTAAACCTCAGAAATTCAAAGGCAAAAGAGCAAGTATAAGTTGTTGGAGCAGAGGATCACGCGGTGGCCTGGGCCCCTGGAAGAAAGTCAGGAAGCCCCCTGCTTCCTTACAGATATCCATTCATCCCTCTTCCACACACAGGCATTTAGGCATTGACACATACTCCATAACAAGCACCCACTTGGAGAAGCCTGACTCACACCCCTGGCACTCACAGGGTAGTTAGACTGTGCATTCCTATGCAGATGCTGCAAGCATTTGTGCCTTACACTAACATCTGCCTAGGTGCACTTCACCCACAGCCCTGAGAGGTCCCAGGGCTTCCCTGGAGTCTCTCCAGCTCCTGCTGTCACTCCCACACTCAGGTGTGCATCCTGGCCTTGCATGCCTGAATGCACATGTACAAACACACACACACACACACACACACACACACACACACACACACACACACACCCCAGATCACTTTCTCTCTCACAGGCAGTATGATTTGGGACCTCCACATTTAGGACTCAAATGGCTGGTGTGGGCGACAGAGCAGAAATGATAGCTCCGAGATGGTGGTCCAGGGAAGCCCATGGGCATCAACCCTCCTAGGACAGATCCATCTATTGAAGCCGTTTTCTCTGAGAAAGCCTCCAGGGGGACTCTCTTATCATCCAACTTTCTAGGTTAACTCTTTGCCCCTTCCTTCCTTCTTTCCTTCCTTGCTTCATTCCTCCCTTTCTCTCTTCTTTCTCTCTCCTCTTTCTTAACTTTTTTTTCTTTCCCTATTCCTTCTTTCCATCTTATTCCATTCTGTTATGATTTACTCCTATGCCTTAACTCTCTGCCTTTCTGTACTCCTTTCCTCCCAACTTCTCAGTGAGTTCCCAGTCAACCATCATCTCCCCTTCCCTCTCTCCCACCTCCAGCCCTCCACATTGGAGCCCCGGCCACTCTCTGGGCCAGCTCTGCCGGCTCAGCTGCCTTCTCACCTGAGGGCACAGTGCTTCGGTCACAGTGCCCATCCTTCAGCAGCCTGTCCCGGATCTCCCAGCTGAACATGCCCGGGTTTTCCCTCTTGTACTCTTCAATCTTTTTCTCCACATCCGGAGTCGCCACCTGCTTCAGAAGTGGAGGTGGGAGAGTAGGAGTGGAAAGATGGGATGGGGGGAGGGAAATACTTTTAATATCACCTCTTAAGAGCCCTAGACCAGGCTGGTGGTTCTGGTTACCATGTGTCTCCTCATCCCCCAAGAGATTGGCTTTATCCTTTCAAGAAACTGGTTCCTGGCTCCCAGGAAGGCAGCTGGGGGTCTGCTGGCCTGTGTGTGTGTGTGGGGGGGGTGAGACAGGGATAGGCAATAAAAAACTCTACTTAGGACCCCCAGGGTCCCCATCATTATCTCAGGAAAGACTGAGAGAAGATGTCTTCCGGTCTTGGAAGGTGACACGGATTGAGGCAAATGTGGGGACAGTCCAGGAATGGCTCATTGGCCTCAAGGTCTTGGACAACCTAGACCTTACTTAGCCCCATCTCTGAGAAATTCAAATAATAGGAAAACAATGGGAGGATACCTGGGAGTAGGAGACACTCTCCAGCTCTACTTTCCTACAGCCTGGTGCCACTGGATGACACGAGGTAGTAAGAGGGGCCACAACCAGGACCCCTGGACCATGGGAAGCCAGCTGCCAGCCTCTGTGGCAAAGACACTCACTCTGGGCTTGCTGCCGCCGATGGCCCCAGGCCGGATGGACCCGGTCTCTTGGTAGCGGCAGAGAATCTTAGAGACGCAGCCGTGGGAGACACGCAGCTGTCGGGAGATGACACAGGGCCGGATGCCATGGTGGGCCATCTCCACTATCTTGTGGCGGATGTGGTTAGGCAGGGGTCGTCCGTTGATGAAGACCCCTCCCAGCTGATTGACCCGGCCTTGGCCAAGCGGAGTGGACACTGGAGAAGGGAGGGGAGATGCAGAATAAGAGAGGCGCAGGGTGAGGACGGAGAGCAAACACTGAGTTCATTCCCTGACTCCAGTTTTGTTTGTTTGAGCCCCAAGACCTCAGACAGCGATCCTGGTGGTCCTCACATTGGGGCTTTGGTAGGGAGGTAGTTTGAGAAACAACTGTCATAAATCTAGGAAATCTCCTGCAGAGATGGATAGAGGAGTCACGGCTGCAAGAATCTCTCCAGATGCTGTGACCCCCAACTCCTGCCACACTACCAGGGATGAGGACACACCTGGGGGATTCGAATGCTGCTCAGAAGGGGAGGGAGAGAGACGGGGGTGAGACAGCAGAGCCACCAGGCTGGTAAAGCCTTAGAGATCTTGGGACCAATGACTCTCTGTCCCTCAGGCCGAAGCTTGGGCTGCAGGCCTGCCTGCGTCTTGGAGAGGCCAATAACGGGTGTGATGTGGCTCATCTGGTCAGTTCTACACTCCTGGTAGTCATGAATGATCCAGTTTGTCAGGGGCTAGAAAGGGCTGACTGATTACTACATTTACAGCTCTGGCTAGAGCAGTGGAACTGTCCCAGGGAACAGCTGAGGCACAGCCGAGGGACTGGTGACATATGCTGTTGGCTGCTGCCTCCAAGGGCACCTGGTTGTCCCTTGGGTGACTCCCTTTGCTTCTAACCACCCTCGAAGTCCTAATTTCGTTTTGGGACAATTTTAGGACACCACTGCCCCAAAGCCCCGAAATTAAATAGTTCACTTGGCCTCACAAATCCATGAACGGTGCCTGCAGGCTCTGCGAGGCTGGTAGGCAGATGGGACATAGTCCCCGGGTGGGGGTGACTTTGGGAACCGGGAAGACAGGCATCCCTGGTGTGTACTGGGGAGGGGAGAACGCCCTGGTCGCCTTAATGCGAAGTCTACACAATTTCCTCACAGAAGGTTGGGGGGACACCCAGCGCACTAATCCAGCCTCGATCCCCCCAATTTGGGGACTCAGCGGCTGCGGAGATCTGGAAGATTAGAACGATTTCACAGCTGCGGGAGTGGAGGGAGCTGACTGTAATTGAAAGGGAGGAGGCGAGAAGAGGCTCCGCTGCTGGGCCGTTCCTACCGCCCCCTCCCTTGCTCTCCCGGTCCCCCCACCTCTTTTTGTAAAAGTCGGTGTCTGAAGCCACCCTCGGATTTAATCAGAAATCGTGCGTCGCAAAGTCAGAGTCACTCGGTCTCCGTGGCGGGATATGCCATTAGCGCTCAAGAGCTCTCGAGCGCCCAACTTTATATTCAAGAGCCTCTTTAGCGACCGGCACTCGGCTCTCCTCAGTATTCTGCGTCATGTTGGGCAAATATTGTTCTAATCCGCCGCGCATCCTCAGCCGCCTGTTTTACTTGCATTCGCTACAGGAGAGTGCCGCTGCAAATCCCCGGGTTTGCGCGCTCTCCCGCCTGCGTGGCTGCCGGCGCGCACTTGATCACGGAGCCGCTCTCTTCGCCTCTGTCTAATTCAGGGACCCGGCGCCGTCTCGCTGCCCAAGGGAGCTCCTACCGGATCGCAGGCTGCCAGCCCGCCCACCCCCTCCCTGCCTTCTCTCCCCTTCCTCACGCGCCAGGGACTCATACGATTACAAGAAGAGTAATTAAAAAAAAAAAAAAAAAAGAGTCGCACGTATTTCTAACGACTTCTCTGTGACACCCTAGGCTACCTACCCTCAGAAGCCAAATGATCCCTCAGTGACAGGTTGAGGCCTTCCGTTAGTTTAAAAAGAAAACAAAAACACAGGAGCGGGTCTCTCGGCTGTGCGCTCCCAGCCTTTTCTCCAGCCGGGACCGGTTCGCTGCCGCCCGTCCTCTCAGCTCTCCCCGGGCGGGCGCTGGATATTTAGGAAGGACGCTTTACAAAATCAGCTCTTTCCCCTGGTGTGGACATTGCCGTGCCCCTCTCGCCGTTGAGAGGTTCTCTAAACCTCGCCGTTTAGAGGTTCTCTCCCGGGAGATTTCCAGAGTGCGGAAGCCCAAGTAAAAAGTTTTAGGGGGAAAATCGTTACTAATTATTATTTCCAATTAGTTTGTTTCCAGGCGGAAAAGCAGGAGTGTTTGAGTGTGGCTTCGGAAGAAATGGATAGCCGTGGTAGTTGAGGCATATAAAGTATCACCCATGGTAGGTGGTTCGAAATAAAAAGGACTGGAAGACCAATCCCGGGGTGGAAAAAAAAATTCAAAACAAGAGTAGAAAGCCGGCAGCCAGGGAGTCTGGAGAGCCGAGAAATTGTCAGGGAAGTGCATGGAAATAGTGGAAACAGCTGAAATTCACCGGGACCTGATATTTACTAGGAGTCCAAATCTACCAGAGAAGTTCAGCCCTGCGGGTAAAGGCCGGCAGCTCGCGACCTGCGAAGCTAAGGCCGCCGGTCAGTGAAACCCACGTAGAAGCGGACAAGTATGGGTCCCAGAAAGTTCCTGGGTTCCGCGCCCGGACTGGGACCCAGAAGAGAACGGGATCCCTCTGCTACTGCCGGCGCCGCCACCGTCCCCTGGAGACCGCAGCCTCTCCAAGGAACCCGAGTTCCGGGCGGCGGAGTCGCGGCGAGGCCAGCCTGGGCGTTCTTACCTTCCAAAGGGAATCCCGTGCGGGGGTAGTTCTGCCCCGGAGCCGGCCGCATCATTCTCGGTACCGTGCCGGGAAGGGCCGCCATTCTTGCGCACGCCGGGGACGAATCCAAAGTCGGCAAAAATCGCTTCCCGTCCGCTGCCTTCACCCCTGCTGCGATCTCTTTCTTTCCGTCTTCTTCGTCTTCTTTTTTTTTTAACCTCTTCTCCCTCCCCTCCACACACGCTCCCTACCCCCACCCCCCCCACCCCTGGCTGCAGTCAAACGCGTCCAGAAGCTGGGGAGGGGGGTGAGGTGGAGGCGGAGGTTGGGGGGAGGGAAGGTGGCGACGACAAGGAAGTTCAAACAAACAAACACTCCAACCCCAAGTCCGCCTCTGCCGGCTGGGCTCGGCCAGAAGTTGTGCGGGCTGATGCGCCTGGCAGAACCCGGAGACGAGGCCAGACGGCTGAGGGGGGCCTGGGGAACGCGGCCGGAATCGGGGCCGCCAGCCTCGGAGTGGCGAGCGCCGCGCTCTCGCGCTCTCGCGCTCGGGGCCAAAGTTTCCGAGCCCGGAGACTGCGGAGTGGATTTCGTTCTCGTATTTATTTATATATTTATTCTCTCGCTCTCGCTCCCTCCCTCTTCTCCACGCCTTCTTTCTCCAGACCACACTCGCTTCTCCCTCCACACCAGCTTTCACACCCCCCGTCCCCTAGGAGACCCGGAGACAGACGGAAGAAGGAGCCTCCTCGGGTTTCGGGGCTGGACAGAGGCGACAGGGGTGACGGGGTTGGGGAAAGAGAAATGGAAAAGCGAGGGGGCGCGAGTGATCAGATGGGTAAGTTGTGCAAAAGTGTTCACCGAAGTACGAGGAGGAGGAGGAGGAGGAGGAGGAGGAGGAGGAGAGGAGGAGGCAGTGAACGCGATCTGATAGGTTCGGACTTTTCTTTTATTCATGAGGAGGGAAGGGGGCCAGGGCACAAGGGAGCGGAGGACCAATAACGAAAAGAAATAGCCAACGAATATTTTTTTTCCTCTTTTCTAATCCCCGGCTCGACCTCGTTTTGGGGGAGAATTTGAACCGCCGTGAAAACAGAGGGAGCCGATCCCGGCGAGTTGGGGGCTGGGGGAGAAGGGGAGGAGGCCAACTTTGTCCCAGTGCCTTCCTTTGATGAATGGTCCGGATCCGCCGAGTCCCCGGCCCCCAGGTCGCCCACGGTCGCTCTCGGAGTCCCGGCTCTATGGGAATGTCTGCCTCCGGTCCGGCGCCTCTCTGGAGTCTGGTCTTTTCTCTGGCCTCCCAGGGGCAGAGTCCGCCCTATTTCTCATCTTCTCCCTCGTCTTATATCCTCTGAAACTCCTCCAGTGAGGCTCCCCTGGAACCGGCCTAGGGTGACTTGAAGGGAGGAATTCTGACTTTTTCTGTGTAATGTCAGACCCCGGTGTCCGGTTCTTACTCTACCTTCCCACCGCTCTGAGAAGCCCCCAGTAACCGTATCTGGTTCCGAGGCTTGGAAAAGTGGGTCTGCCAAGTGTTAGGGACAGGTCTCTTCCTCCCCTTCCAGCCCCGCCCCGTGCAGACATCTCCAGCCGCCGCCATCCTCCTCAGGCCCCCAGGCCGGGCCCATAACTCCTTTCCAGCAGGTAGTTGGGTTTACAGAGAGTTGGTGCTGGTGTGAGGATCTGGGGGCCCAAAGAGGTGGGAGATGGGAGGGAGGGAGCGTGTCAAGACTTGGTACAGCTCTGAGCTCATCAACTCTGAGCTCCTTGCTGGTGGGTTTGTGGGGAGGACCCAATGGAAAGATCGGGAGTCAGGGTGGGGAGATCAGAGGTTCCGGAATTCTTCATTCTCTGAAGCCAGGGTGACCAGCAGCCTCAACCTCAGGACACTGAGTCCTGGGGGCCGAAACGCCCTCCCAGCGGGGCAGGACGCCACAACTGCAGGCCTTTTGTCTCCCGGGGGAAAGAGCGTCTCTGGCCCCACGCTAGAGGCAAAATACAATAAAATGAACCCAGCCCTCAAACTCGCCCCCTGCCAGCTCTCTCCCGGCAGTGGGGTCAGCCTTGTCTTAGCCTGGGGGGTTCACTGCTGGCTGGCCCCAGGGTGTCCCCATCCCTCCCCTTTGCCTCACCTGTGACCTTTGCCCCTCTCAGCATGTGACAGATCTCCCTCCTCTCCCCACTCTCCCAGCACAAGGGGCTCATCAGGTTTTGGTGGGGCCTTCTGGGAATGGGGGCCTTGCTGAAAAACTTGTTAAGTTCACACTGTCTCTAATTGAGAAGGGAAATGCCAAGTAACTTTAGAATTGGAAGGTGGACACCAGGGTACTTTGCCTGGCCCAAGTTACGGGGCCCTCCCCCAGGAGAGATTGGGATATCAAGCTTTAAGCCCAGGGAAGATGGCAACCCCTTACATCACCAGCCTTGCTGGGGACCTGGCCTGCTTTGACCTCCATAGGTGAATATATATTCTCTATGTGTATATATACATATATTTGTATCATATACACTTATGCATACACACATATAAGACACACACATATGTATTAGGTGTATTGCATATTCATCCATTCATTCGTCACTAGTTGTCCTCTTTGCCTGGAAGGTTTGAAAGCACTTCTTCCCTGTATTTGTGGAATATGCCAGTGTGCTTGTGTGTGAATATAGCCCTGTGCCCGGGTCTGTGTGTCAAGGTGTAGGTGGGTTTTGTGTGTAGGTCTGTTTGGGGTCAGTTTGAGTAAATGTGTGTTTCTAAGTGAGGGTCCACGTCTGTATTTCTGCTTTGAGGTCACCTCCATGTTGCCTTGGTATGGCTCCAAGCGTGCGTCAGGAATGTGCGAGTGTGTGTTTAGGTTACTTCTCAGAGTGGGAAAAGACCTCCAGGGTGTGCCGAGGGTGGGAGGCTCCCTCTCTTCTGGCCAGTGCTCATGTAGCATCTTGAGCCGAGTGGGGAGAGTGCACAGCTGGACACCTCTGCTGCCAGGGACCCTCAGAACCTCAGGAGTCCTGCACTGGGGCCATCTCGCCCACAGCGTGGTGCTTCACCCTCCCCACAAAAGACCTAACAGTGGCGGGTCCAGTAGCGACACAGACCCCCAGCGTTTCTGCAGCTCCGGGATTCCACGGGCCGCTGCAGGGGGAAGGGTTGAGGGGACGGTTGTCTATTGGAATGAGCGTGGCCGTTCTTGCCTGTTGGAGACCAATTTCACAAATGATTTTTGCAACAATTAAGGAGTGTGGCAGGGTGAAATGGCGATTTCACATCCAGCAGGGGAAAAGGGGGGTTCACCTGGGAACTGTAGCGGGGGGTGGGGGAGAGCAGCGTCCCCTCCTCTCGTTTCCCTTTGCTTACCCCCTTGTCTAGAAAAAGTCACCCCCATGCAGGCTTAATCAACTCCTAAGACCTCCAATTGCTGCTGTAAGGGAGGCTGTGAGGGGCTTCTGAGTCTGTGGGCTGGGCAGGACTTGTTCCAGAAAGTTCTCCTTTAGCCCTTGACCCCCTCTTTCTGTCCCTCTCTCTCCTCTCCCTCTTTCACCCTCTTTCTCTCTGTCTCTTTTTCTCTGTCTCTCTCTCTCGTACACAAACATTTTCCCTGTCTCTCTGTGTCCCTCAGTCTATCTTATGGTCTCCTCCATCTGTTTTGTTCTTTTGGTCTCTCTTTCTCTTTTCCTCCTTGCCTTTCTGGCTTCACCCCAGCGGCTTTTCTCTGGGACCGTCTGTCTTGTCACCGCCTCTCCCATCTCCATGGTTTCCTGAGGTATGTATGGGCCTCCGTTGCTCTCTGGGCTGTAACTCAGACCTGAATCCCTGGGAAGATCCTTTGGTCCAGATGAGGTTGACTAAAGACCTTCGGGAAGTGATCCTCCTTCTCTGCTTGGTCTGGGAATGCATCTCCGGGCCCAGTCCACCCTGCTAATCCCCCAGCAATCATTCGCATCTCAGTGTGGTTTGGTTTGGACGATTGTCTCCTATCTCTGGCTCACCCTGTCTGGTCTGAAATCTCTGCATTCCTCCTTTTCCCTTTTCTTAAGGGCAACAACAATGCTAATAGGAATTCTTCCCAAGTTTCCAAGTGGCATCTTCCAAACCCAACTGAAATGGGAGAGAAATAAGTAGGCCCAAGGTAGAGAAGCAAGAACCCAGCTTGAGTTCAGCTGGGGAAACTTGGCCTGTTTCTGGCTGCTCCCTCCCAAGACATAGGCCACAAAGGGGCTCCCTCCTCCCTGTACCCAAGTGGCCAACAGCCTCTTCCTTCCGCCCAAGGGAGAGGACGCTCTTTATTTCAGACCCCTGTGTCATGAGCACTTTTGGAAAGCGATTACCCAATAAATATTCCTTTAAAGGGTGATAAATCCACCTTGAAAACCAGGGGGTTTGATTTCGTTGGGGGCCTTTTGCGTTTTCAGAGGCTCCGGCCTGCTCCGCTCTGCTAGAGGAGGCCAAAGACATCAACAAATGGAATTATTCAGTCTTCAAATGTTTGATAATGACAGGAGGGGGTGGGCGTGGGGGTGGGGAGGGAAACTGAACATCCAGGAACAAAGGACTCTCGGGAGGCTCCTTCCAGGTTTCGGAGACTGGAATTTCTCAGCACTACATTTCCAAGAAGCATCGACCTTTTATTATTATGCTTTTCTTTTAAGAAGTGGGACTCTTCTAGGGGTGACCTTGAAACAATCTGCCCAAACGTGAATAGGAACGAAAAGGAAACCAAGTTGAAATTTTGCTCGACATTTTCATTTTCCCCAGAATAATGGAATAGTATGCATTGGATTCCAGTTCTCAAGAACTGGACAAGAACAACATCAGTAAAGATACAACAACAGTAATAATAACCAGGATTCTCCCAGGCCTACTGCTAAGTGGGCTCTCGGGTGAGCCTCCTCCTTTCCTTCTTCCTGGTCTTCCTCCTTCCTCTCTTTCTCCTCCTTTTCCTTCGCCCTTTCTCTTCCTCTTCCTTCCCTTCCTCTTCTATTTTCTCTTTCTCCTCCCTTTTCTTCCTCTTCCTCCTCTTTTGCCTCCTCCTCCTCTTCACCTCTTTTTATTTTCTTTTTTCTGAGACAGGGGTCTCACTCTGTCCCCCAGGCTGAAGTGCAGTGGTGCAATCTTGTCTCACTGCAGCCTCCACCTTCCTGGTTCAAGCAATTCTCCCACCTCAGCCTCCTGAGTAGCTGGGATTACAGGGACTCACCACCAGGCCCGGCTAATTTTTGCATTTTTAGTAGAGATAGGGTTTCACCATGTTGACCAGGCTGGTCTCGAACTCCTGACCTCAGGTGATCCACCCCCCTCAGCCTCCCAAAGTGCTGAGATTACAGACGTGGGGCATGGTGCCCGGCCCCTCTTCATCTCTTTTCCTTCTTTTCCTGGTGTTCGCCTTTCTCCCCTCCTCTTTCTCCTCTTCTTCCTCTCCCTGCTTCTCCTTCCTCCATTCTTCCTTCTCCTCCCTGTTTCTCATGTCTGCTCATTTTCTCCTTCTCTTCTTCTTCTTCTTCCTCCTTTTCTCCTTCTCTCTGCTTTCTTTTCCTCCATTTTTCCCTCTTCTCCCTTCATCTCTTTGTCAGGCTGGTCCTGGGAGCCTTTTACCTCTTGAGGTTCTGGAAGTAAAGACAAGTGAGGCTGAAGCTTAGAAGAAGACCCAGGACGGGCCAAGGTGCTTCTCCTACTCCTCTTCCTTCTTCTGTCTGCACTTACCTCTCCTACTAATGCTTTTCTACTGGCTTTCAGAGATGTGGTTAAAGCTATTTTTACAGAGTGGTCCCTGATATCTGTAAAAGCCTTTTCTTCTCTGCCCGTGCCTGGGAATCCGTCTTTCCTTTCCATTTCTGAAGTGGAGAAAGAACTTTCCCAGGAAGAAGAGAACACCCCTCCTCCCCTGCCAGCCTGCCCCAGTCTGGTCCCAGTGGTTTAAGGGGAATGCATTGGGATGAAGGTGTACTGGGATACGTTCATATGAATATGTGAGGCTGAGAGCAAGTGTGCACCTATATAAGAGTATACAAAAGCATGTATACAAGAGAGTATGAGAGTGCCTACATATGTACTTACGTGCATGTGTGTACACACAAGTGCATATGCTCATGCAGAGATGTGAGGTAGCACATGTGTAACAGGAATTTCTCTTTCTTAGCACCCTTTGGAAGCCTCGGGAGGAAAGCCTCCTCCCAAACTCCCAGTTGCCGAAACAAAAGACCAAGTGTCAGATGGTGCCGAGGTGCATTCTCCAAGTTCAATTTGCACCAAGTCCAGCCTTAATGGGTTGTAGATGTTGCCCTTGGACAATTACCTTATCACAGCAGAGCATCTGTAGGACCTTCAAAGCACTTTCATCAAACAATCAAAGGGAGGTGGTGAGCCCAGTGCGCTGGCTGGCCTGGAGCTCCGGGCTGTGCACAAGTTCCAAGGAAGCCCACAAGCCCAGGCGAACTTTGCCTCCAGGCCCCCAGGCTTTCTCAGGGCTGAGGCAGGATGGGAATGAGGATGAAAAGATCAAACGCCACCTGTATTCCACCTTAGATTGGCTTGTTGAGAAGAGGAAGCTGATGGAATTGAGTTTTCTTGCTTGCACGTCTCCTGCTTGGTTTGCAGGACTCCTACTTCCTTCTCTCCCTGGGGTGCTCCTTCCCCTATCATGGTTCAGTCCACGGGGAGGGGTCTTTCCTCTCCCACATGCAGGAGAAGCATACAGATGGACTTGGTAGAAGCTTATGGAAGCTCCACAGGGACAAGGGTACTTGTTCTGTGTGTTCATCACTGTATCCTATGTGCCATAATGGATGCTCAATAAACGTCATTGGGTGAATGAATGGACAAATGAATGATCCAGTACATTGAACCTTGGCTTGCTCTCTGTGTGCTAAGGTTTCCTCACAGGTTAACTGGAGACTTGTCCCTTGGAGCACCACGAGGGTGCATGGCCATATATGCATGGTGAACAGTGCTCCAACAGAACTCAAAACATGGCCATCTGTACTGTCGGAAGGAGCATGGATGAGTTGTGTGAAAACGCCTAGCGTCATGGTTGGTCTACAGTTGGTTGGCACTCAACGCAAGCTGGCCTCCTTGTTTCCTACTTCCTTGATAGTTGGCCACTGGGATTTTTTTTTGTATTTATCTCTGCAATTCTGGGACGGAGCTCAGTGTCTGAAAGAACACAGATGGTACACAGTAAAGAGCTGAACGATCTTGAAGTTGGATGCTTATGTTCTTCTTTGACCTTGGGTACTCACGTTCACAATTAGAATTTTGGAATGCCCACTCTGTGCCACACAATTGACAGTGAGTCTGCTTAATCTCAAGGCTACCCCCAGTAGAAGATAACAGCATCTCTATTTTACAGAGGAAGAAATAGACTCAGGGAGGCTCAGAGGTGAGTCCAAGATCAAAGAGTTATCAGACAGTATGGAAGAGATTTTTCTTTCCTTTTCTTTTTCTTTCTTTCTTTCTTTCTTTTTGTTTTTTTTTTAGATGGAGTTACGTTCTTGTTGCCAAGGCTAGAGTGCAATGGTGCAGTCTTGGCTCACTGCAACCTCTGCCTCCTGGGTTCAAGCGATTCTCCTGCCTCAGCCTCCCAAGTAGCTGGGATTACTGGTGTGAGCCACCGTGCCTGGCCGGGAAGAGATTTTTCACTTAGGCCTCCTAGATTTCAAAGCTCTTTCTTGCTTCTGTTCTTCTCTTGCAGCATCAGTTTCTCTTTTGTAAACCAGATGATCTTCAGCACTGAGCACAGAGACTGGTGCGTGGTGGGTGCTCAGAGGCGTTATTGAATGAATGAATGAATGAATGAAGCTGAAACATTCTGATGACTGTGAAATTTTAGATACTGCCTTGGGAGTCCTGGTGGGGGTGTGGGACTGTAGGATCAGAGAATGTTACTGCCAAGAGGCAGCCTTTGAGATGACCTTGCTCAAGGATTTTGCAGCTTAGAGAGCCTCACCTGCTTTCTGGGCATTCTGCGGAAGCCAGAGAGGCTTTTGCTGGGCCACAAGGTGCTTAGCCTGGGGAAGGAGGTGGCCAGTCTAGGGGTACTCAGGAGCCCCTGGCGGGTGCCCAGTCTTCATTGAAATGTATAGGTGGAAGTGAGAATGCACTGCATATTTGTCTAGGTGAATTAAAAGCACAATCCCCATTTCCCAGAGGGAGCAGTTGGTTCATATTTATACATTTAGTCTTACAGGTGTAAAATAGGTTTCCTTTATGCTTATATAATAATTTTTCATTTGAATTTCAAGGCTTTATTCCCTCCTTTGGATTCAAGTCTTCCACCTGAACCCGATTCTCTCCATAGCCATTAATTCCTTCATCATAAAAATGAATTCCATCTAATTCTCTATAGTGGCAGTTAGAGCAGATCAAAAAGTACCTTTGCAAAGGGCTCCCCCCGCTTCTACCATTGTAGTTTCCAGCTTGCCTGAGTACCCACCCCCTTACCAATGCTGAGTTTCAGAAACCAGGGCTTGGAGCAGAAAAACTTATTTCTCTTGCTCAGAAAGGGTTGTGTGCTTGCGTGTGTGTGTGCGTGTGTGTGCGCGCCCATATGCACACGCTGGCACCCACAGATGCATTGTAGAAAATGCTCCTCAATTTCAGAAAGGTAGAACCACCACCACAATAATAATAATAATGGGCTGGGTGCAGTGGCTCACACCTGTAATCCCAGCACTTAGGGAGGCCAAGGCAGGTGGATCACTTGAGGCCAGAAGTTCTAGACCAGCCTGGCCGGGCGCAGTGACTCACTCCTCTAATCCCAGCACTTTGACAGGCCGAGGTGAGTGGATCACCTGAGGTCGTAAGTTCAAGACCAGCCTGGCCAACATAGTGAAACCCCATCTGTACTAAAAATAAAAAATTAGCTGGGCGTGGTGGCGTAAGCCTGTAGTCCCAGCTACTCAGGAAGCTGAGGCAGGAGAATCTCTTAAACCTGGGAGGCAGAGGTTGCAGTGAGCTGAGATGGTGCCACTGCACTCCAGCCTAGGTGACAGAGTGAGACTTCGTCTCAAAAAAAAAAAAATAAATAAATAAAATAAAAGAAGTTCTAGTCCAGCCTGGCCAACGTGGTGAAACCCCGCCTCTAGTAAAAATACAAAAATGAGCCAGGTGTGATGCCACACACCTGTAATCCCAGCTACTTGGGAGGCTGAAGCATGAGAATCCCTTGAATCTGGGAGATGGAGGCTGCAGTGAGCAATGATCATGCCACTGCACTCCAGCCTGGGCAACAAGAGTGAGACCCTGTCTTTAAAAAATAATAATCATCATAATGGTAACTCAGTACTCACAATGAGCCGGACACTGTGTTAGGCATGTTCCATTCATTATATTATTTAATCCTAATACAAGTCAGCATCCTTATATGACAGATGAGATAAGGGTCCCAAGATGTGAAATAAATTGCCCAGGGTTGCATAGCTAGGAGAAAGCAGGGCTTAAAATTTTAAATTTTAAGTTATTTATTTATTTTAATAAATGTTTACCATTAACTATTTAGGGCCACAGTCAACACCCTCGAGTACCCCTTTCCTGCCTCGGTCCCTTTGTTCTCTCCCCGGAAGGGACCGAGATGCACAGTCACTAAGGTGGCATCTGTCGTTTCTCTACATTCTGTAGTAGCCTGGATAATGGCCCCTAGAAATATCAGGTCTTAATCCCTGGAACGTGTAACTGTTACCTTCAAATGAAAAAAGGTCTTTGCAGATGTGATGAAGTTACAGATCATGAGATGGGGAGATTATCCTGGATTTTCTTGGCGGCCCCTAAATGCAATCACAAGTGTCATTATAAGAGGGAAGAAAAGGGAGCTTTGACACACATGGAAGAGGAGAAGGTAATGTGGCCATGGAGGCAGAGACGGGTGATGTGGCCGTAAGTCCAGGAATGCCGGCAGCCACTGGAAGCGGGAAGAAGCAAGAGAGGGATTCTCTTCGCAGCATCCGGAGAGAGCGCCCTCTGCTGACCTGACACTTTGATTTCCGCCCCGAGATAGTAATTGAGGACTTCGGACCTCCAGACCTTAAGAGCGTAAGTTTCTGTTATTTTTAGTCACCAGGTTTGTAGTAATTTGTTACAGCAGCCACAGGAAACTAATGTACATGCTTTTATAATTTTTTTTTTTTGAGACAGGGTCTCTGTCACCCAGGCTGGAGTGCAGTGGCACGCACACAGCTCACTGCAGCCACCATCTCCCAGGCTTAAGCGATCCTCCCTCCTCAGCCTCTCAAATCGCTGGGACTACAGGCACACACCACCATGCCCGGCTAATTTTTAAATTTTTTTTGTAGAGACGGGGTCTTGTTATGTTGCCCAGGCTGGCTTTGAACTCCTGGGCTAAAGTAATCCTCCTGCTTTGGCCTTCAAATTGCTGGGATTACAAGCAAGAGCCACTGCTCCTGGCCCATATTTTTTACTACATATGTATATTAAAATAAACAGTTGTTACAGTTTATGTAACGGTATACTTTAGGCACCATTCTGAAGCTTGTCTTGCTCAACATCATGTTTTTGAGATTATCCTTAAGGACTCAGGTAATGTTGGTTTCAAAGAGAAAAAGAGTCTCATTTGCTGGACAGATACAGTTGGATCCTGAAGGACATTGATTGGAGTTGCGTCTGCAGAATGGGCTCTGCAGGGCAAATGCAGGGTTGGCTCTGGCTGCCATGTTCTTTTTTTGTTTGTTTGTTTGAGATGGAGTCTCACTCTGTCGCCCAGGCTGGAGTGCAAGGGTGTAATCTTGGCTCATTACAACCTCCACCTCCTTGGTTCAAGTGATTCTCCTGCCTCAGCCTCCCAAGTAGCTGAGATTACAAGTGCCTGCCACCACACCCAGCTAACTTTTGTATTTTTAGTTGAGAAGGGATTTCACCATGTTGGCCAGGCTGGTCTTGAACTCCTGCCCTCAGGTGATCCGCACGCCTCGGACTCCCAAAATGCTACGATTACAGGCATGAGCCTTGGCACTTGGCCACTGGCTGCCACATTCTGAAAGGGTAGGGCCACACCTGCTCTGACTGCACCCCCAGGTACGGGGACTCAGGTGAACACAGGTTTGCCATGCGTCAGGAAGGCCGGGTTCGTTAGGGAACCAGTTTCATGTGAATGCAGGGATTCTGTGTCTCTAAGACCTTGGAGAGTCAAGAGGTTTCAAGCCATGGAAGAGAAAGATACTCTAGCTGGGCACAGTGGCTCACACCTCTAATCCCAGCACTTTGGGAGTCTGAAGCAGGTAGATCACCTAAGTTCAGGAGTTCGAGACCAAACTGACTAGTATGGTGAAACCCTGTCTCTACTAAAAATACAAAAATTAGCTGGGCATGGTGGCGTTCACCTTAGTCCCAGATACTTGGGAGGCTGAGACAGGCGAATTGCTTGAACCTGGGAGACAAAGGTTGTAGTGAGCTATGATCGTGCCACTGCATTCCAGCCTGGTCCACAGAGCGAGATTCTGTCTCAAAAAAAAAAAAAAAAAAAAAGGCACTGTAAAGGAAAACTCAAATGGAGGTGAGAATGGAGAATGCATGTGTGTGTATGTGTGTGCATCTGTGTATCAGTGCAAACTCCTTAAGGTTACAGACAGTCCTCTCTCCCACAGGACCTGGAAAACTGTGAATATCTGTTGAATAAATGAAAACGATTTGTGGGAATGGGAAGGGGGGTTGGCGATCCATTCTGTAAATATAAATATCTGACTATATACGACTGATACAAGTTGTAAGGTTGTAAGTGAATTAACGGCTATTTTCTGAGAATTCATCTACGAAGGTGCCATTTGTACCTTTGTCAAAGGTAAGCTTTCATTTTACAGTTATGGAGTCTTCATGTCTATGTTTTTTTAAAAACTTGGCTCCCGTCTTGATACTGCATGGTATGGAGGCAAGCTGTTATTATCCCCAGATGATGGAAAACTGGGGACTAATGTGGTGAAGGGGTTTTCTGGTGTCATAAAACAAGCATGTGGCAGAGCCAGGGGTTAAGCCCGGTGAGTGAGGCTCAGGAAGAGGACACAGGTTTTGAAATCTGACGAGCTAAATTTTAATCTTGGCTTCAACCCTCAGGAGCTGGGTTTCTTGGGGCAAGTTACTTAACCTCTCTGAACTTCCATTTCTTCTTTTAAGAAACGAGCACAGTGACACTTAGCTTGTGGGGATTGCTGCAGAGATAATGCATGTAGAGCAGCTGGCACTTAGCAGGGCTCAGTCACGGGCATCTCTTATCTTTTATCCTCTATTGAATATTATTTTTCCTCTTGCTATCCTAGGCTATAACCTACATTCCACCAAAAATTATCAGGGAACTTTAGAGAAGCAAGCAGCCAAACCTGTTGGCTGGTATCAACTGTTATCACCAGGGGGCTTGAGTTATCCCTTTTTGGGGGTCATTGGGGCGTGATGACCTATGACCTGTGACCTTATGAGGCAGCCAGCAGGGGTAGGAATCCAGTGGATTTGGGGGTCGTTTTAAACTTCTGGAAAGACCTGATAGACCACTTTCCAATCTGGGGTTTTTCATTATGTGGGGGGCAGTAAATCAAAGAGACTGCCCCAGGCTGCAGACTTAAAAGGGCCCCAGGCTGGTGGAGCTGGGCAGGGAAGATGCTGAGGGGGAGGAGGCTATGGCTCCCATGGCTGGGATCTGAGGCAAACAAAGTAACACACAGGGGGAGAAAAAAACACTGAAAATAAAATTGAGAGCAAATGGCAAACTAGATTGAAAGCTTTCAGTGCCTCCGCTGCAAAGGGTTAATATCTTTGCTATATAAAGAGCACTTACAAATCAATAAGGATGATGAACAATCTCTGGGCAAAGGACGTAGACAGGCACTTTATGAAAGACATACTCGAGGGCTGGTAGTATATGAAAAATGGTCTGTCTTACCAGAAACCTCAAAGAAAAGCAAATTAAAACAAGGAGATACCATGCCCAGCCCATCTAAGTGGCAGTTGTGAAGGGGAGAATGGTACTACCAGGATGACTGAGAGGTCTGGAAAGTGTGACTCATATACTGTGTGGCAGAGTAAATTGCTATGCTTTCTGAAGGGCAATTTAGCAAGTGTGTTTCAAAAGCTCTAGAAATGTTTAGAACCATCCTCAGTACATCACTTTGTATGCCTAGGAATTTACATGCATACGTGCCAAGATATAAGTACGTCACAGTATTTTTTTTCTAAAAGGGAAAGCTGGAAAAAAGTAAACATTCTTAACAATAGGATATTGACAGATATATTATGAAGCATCCATATAATGGAATACTCCAGGCCATTACAAGGACACATAATAAGAGGCAACAATGTGTAGTGTTTTTAGGCTATAACCCATATTCCACCAGAAATTCAGCTTCATGCTAGCAACCATCCTAAATGCCTTACATAGATTAGCTCATTGAATTCTCTTAGCAACTGTTGTGATAAGTACAAATACTATCATCCCAATTATACTGGTGAAGAAACGGAGACACTGAGAAGTTACGTAACTTGTCCAACTTCCCTTATTTAGTAAGTGGCAGATGCCAATGTGAATTCAGGTAGTTTGGCTTCAGAGTCTACATACATGTTCTTTATTTTTATTTTTGTTTTTTTGATACGGGGTCTCACTCTGTTGCCCAGGATGGAGTGCAGTGGTGCAATCACAGTGCAGTGCGGCCTCCACCTAGCTGTGCTCAAGTGATCCCCCAGCCTCAGCCTCCCGAGTAGCTGGGACTACACATGTGCCTCACCACGCCCAGCTAACTTTTGCATTTTTTGTAGAAGTCATGGTTTCACCATGTTGCCCAGGCTGGTCTTGAATTCCTGGGCTCAAGCGATCCGCCTGCCTCAGCCTCCCAAACTGCTGGGATTACAGGCGTCAGCCACTGCACCTGGCTGAGTCTATGTTCTTAATGGAACTATATCCCACCCCTTGGAATTTGTACCTGGAAAAATTTCATGACCTGCAAAAATAGTCATGGAACATAGAGTGAAAAAAAGGCAACTTCCCAAACAGCATGATTCTACTTAAGAAAAAAAATACTTCTGTGTGGAAAAATAGCACCCAAAGAATGTATTCCCAAATGATGAGTGAGTACTCCTAAGGGGTGAGGTTATGGGTAATAGCTATTTTCTTCTTTTTGCCTCCAAACATTTTGTAAATTTTCTATAATGAGGGTCACAATTTTATTTTACTTTATTATATATATAAATTTATTTATTTATTTATTTTTTATTTTTTATTATTTTTTAGAAGGAGTATCGCTCTGCTGCCAGGCTAGAGTGCAGTGGCAGGCTCAGCTCTCTGAACGTCTGCCTCCTGGGTTCAAGTGATTCTTGTGCCTCAGCCTCCCCAGTAACGCCCACCACCACACCTGGCTAATTTTTGTATTTCTGGTAGAGACGGGGTTTCACCATGTTGGCCAGGCTGGTCTTGAACTCCTGACCTTGTGATCCGCCCACCTCAGCCTCCCAAAATGGTGGTATTACAGGCATGAGCCACCACACCTGGTGAGGGTTACAACTTTTTTTTTTTTTTTTTTTTTTTGAGATGGAGTCTCGCTCTGTCGCCCAGGCTGGAGTGCAGCGGCGCGATCTTGGCTCACTGCAAGCTCCGCCTCCTGGGTTCACGCCATTCTCCTGCCTCAGCCTCCCGAGTAGCTGGGACTACAGGCGCCTGCCACCACGCCCGGCTAGTTTTTTGTATTTTTAGTAGAGACGGGGTTTCACCGAGTTAGCCAAGAAGGTCTCGATCTCCTGACCTTGTGATCCGCCCGCCTCAGCCTCCCAAAGTGCTGGGATTACAGGCGTGAGCCACTGTGCCCGGCCAAGGGTTACAACTTTAAAAAATAAGAACACCCATGTGAAAATTATTACAATGAAAATAAATGGACTTTGGATCCATGTTCAGGCTTCAGCACCTAATTGCTCCTAAACCAATGTCAAAGTGAAAAACCAAGAGAGCCATGGCCACTCTTGATGTTTCCACACTCTTGTGCCATCTCTCCGTTCCCTTCCTTTTAGGGAGTGGGAGGCACTGGTGTAATTTACGTCCACCTAAAAGCAAAGACAGCACCCAGAAAGACACATTTATTGGACACCCACAGCGTGTCAGCCCCAGAGCCAAGCACCAGGGAAGAACAGCAACAGGCTGGACTCCTGTAGTCTACAGCAGACCTCCAGTCCCAGCCACGTCTGCTTGACTTTGAGTTCTGTGCCCAACTGCTGTGGGATTCTGCTCCCAGGTTCATAAAACTGGTTTTCACCCTTTTGTCTGAGCCATCCAAACAGCATCAAGAGCACAAAACAGTGATTCTCAAAGTGTGGGCCATGGACCAGCAGCATCAGCCTCATTTGGAAACTTGATAGAAATGCAACTTCTCAGGCCCTGCACCATGCCTACTGAATCAGAAACTCTGCATGGATGGAGAAGGTGTGGGCAGCAGTCTATGTTTTGTTTTTGTTTTTTTTTTTGAGACAGGGTCTGCCTCTGTCACGCAGGCTGTAGTGCAGTGGCATGATCTCCGCTGACTGCAGCCTCTGCCTCCTAGGCTCAAGTGATCCTCCCACCTCAGCCTCCCAAGTAGCTGGGACTACAAGTGCAAGCCACCACACCCGGCTAAATTTTGTATTTTTTGTAAAGATAAGGTCTCTCAATGTTGCCCAGGCTAGTCTCCAACTCCTGGGCTCAAGCGATCCACCTACCTAGGCCTCCCAAATTGCTGAGATCACAGGCATGAACCACCGCACCCTGCCAACAATCTGTTTTAACAAACCTTCCAGAAGATCCGTATGCATGCTAACGTGTGAGAGTCACTAAATCACAGGTACCATTGTGGGTTGAGAGCATTTGAGGGTGTTAGAAGTATTTCTCATTTTCTCAGATGCCCCCAAAGTGGCTGGCTCTGCTAAACTCATTTTTGAAATCCTGAAGACAGGCTCTGGGAAATGAGTTAGTGTTCTCCATCCTCAACTCCCCTCCCCTCCCTCAGAACACTGCTGACAGCTGATTAATGGGGAATGACTCTCCAAAGATTTCTTTACATATATTAGGCTAGGAAAGTCTTTGAAAACTTTTTGTGGCAATTTTGCTTTTAAAGATTCCGTCCATTCACTCTCCTTGGGGATGGAGAAGTTGTATTTGTCTCCTTGCAATTTAGACAATTACTTTTATTTCTTGTACCTCTCTGGGCAGTGCTGGTCTGAGAACCGCGGGGAGCCTGGGTACCCACTTGGGCTCCAGCACAAATTCGCTCTGTGACCTTGGGTAAGTCACTTCCCCTCTGGGCCTCGGTGTGCTCCTCTGTTTAATGATGAGGTCAGATGGTCCCTAAGCTTGCATCCATGATTTGAAACCTGGAAATTCTATTCTGTTCTGAATTTCTGGAGCTGGGCATTATTGAGAAGATTCATGGAGATATGTTTTATCTTTTATCAGTTTTATCAGTTTTCTTTATTCTCTAAAAGATACATTAACAAAAAGTGTTGACTGATACTGGATTGCTGCAAATTGCAAACTATGGGCCATTCAAATGTACTCATTGGCACCAATGTCTTTACATTGAAGCTGGGAATCTACATTAAAACAGTACTTCCTTGGGATGAACTGGGAGTTCCTTTAAAAGCCTTTCTGAGGTAAATTATTTATTTTTCCTTAGAGTGAAAAGTAAATTCTAAAGGGTGAGGAAGGGAGAGGGATCCCCCTGAACACAGCCTTCCACTTCTTATGCCAAGATGTGGATCCCCTGAACCTGGGGCGGGAATGTGTTGGTGGGAGCAGGTGGCTGTGCCAGGTGCCTACAGCTGCAAGCGGTCTTGTCTGTCCCTAAGCGTATCAGTTTCTGGGTGCACCATGATGTATGGAAGGCTGGCAAGTGAACACCTACACTTCCTCCGTGGGCCACATCCGTGATCTGCAAGGAAAAGAGCATCTTCTCTTGTCTCCTGTCGCTGGGTAATGTCCGCTGATCTACAGCTGGGCCACGCTGTCCACCAATCCACAGCTGGCTGTTGGCCACTGGCCACAGCTGGGCAGACTCACTGCTCTCACAGTCTCTGTCTAGTAAGGGAGACTCAGCATGCCAACCACTCTGGCCCAGGGCATGGCCACCCAGCTGTAAGCAAGGATCAAGATTTATGGTGACCCTGTTAGCTGAAAGCACCCAGGGCAAACAGTCAGTGTAGAATTTAACACCCCTGGTCCTATGTAGACACCAACTGCAATACCCAAGCTGTGAAACTGATCATCTTAACCATATCAGATACCTTTGGCTTCATGTCCTCCTGACTCCACAGCTGTGTGATGTAGGGTGAGTCAGTTTACTTCTCTGTGTCTTCATCTGCTCATCTATAAAATGGGCATGATAATAATAGCTACCTCTCAGGGACTGATGAAAGGATTAAATGAAGCAAAGTATGAAAAACAGATGGAGTCTCCCTTTGTCGCCCAGGCTGGAGTGCAGTGGTGCTATCTTGGCTCACTGCAACCTCCGCCTCCCAGGTTCAAGCAATTCTCCTGTCTTAGCCTCCTGAGTAGCTGGGACTACAGGCACCCGCCACCATGTCCAGCTAATTTTTATATTTTTAGTAGAGATGGGGTTTCACCACGGTGGCCAGTGATCTGCCCACGTTGGCCTCCCAAAGTGCTGGGATTACAGGCGTAAGCCACCATGCCCGGACTTACGATATGTGTCTCTGTGTTATTATCATTTTTTAGAGATTCGTCACAAATGTTGACTGAATCAAATGTGGTGTCAATCCTTAAGTTGCTGTGTAGTCAGAGGGACAATGTGGACATGAAAATGAGGAACTATTCAAAAGAGCCTGGGCTCTGCGGCCAGGCATCTGGGTTCGAATCCTGGCTCTGCAGTTTTCTAGCTCTGTGACTTTGGGCAGGAGGCTTCACCTCTTTGAGCCTATCCCATTTCCTCTTTGGTAGAGAGCATCTGGCTTACAGGACTATCCAGAGAGGTGAAGAACCAGAACAGACTGGCCAGGATACAGGGTTCACACCCCAGGCAGGGTTGGAGCCCCAGGACTTGCTTATTTGAACCTCACTGGAACAACCCACTCTTTTTTTAAAATTAAATTAATTTATTTATTTACAAATAGTGCAATTGTGCAGTCTCATCTCATGCAACCTCCGCCTCCCAGGTTCAAGTGATTCTCCTGCCTCAGCCTCCCAAGTAGCTGGGATTATAAGCGCCTGCCACCACACCTGACTAATTTTTTTGTATTTTTAGTAGAGACAGGGTTTCACCATGTTGGACAGGCTGGTCTCGAACTCCTGACCTCAGGTGATCTGCCCATCTCGTCATCCCAAAGTGCTGGGATTACTGATGTGAGCCAGCATTCCTGGCTTATTTTATTTATTTTTTTGAGATGGAGTCTTGCTCTGTTGCCCAGGCTGGAATGCACTGGTGCGATCTCCACCTCCTGGGTTCAAATTGTACTTCTGCCTCAGCCCCCCGAATAACTGAGATTACAGGCACCTGCCAGCACACCGAGCTTATTTTTGTATTTTTAGTAGAGATGGGGTTTTGCCACGTTGACCAGGCTGGTCTCAAACTCCTGACCTCAGATGATTCACCCCCCTTGGCCTCCCAAAGTGCTGGGATTATAGGCATGAGCCACTGTGCCCAGCCAACAACTGGTTCTTTTTACTGGCAAGTGGTACAAATGACTTGCCTAAGGACGCACAACCAGTAAGAGGGTGGAGGCACAAATGGAGGGCATTAGAAAGAAGATTCCAGGAAGAATGGCCTCAACTTTGATCTAAAATGACCCTTGGATTCTCTGTGAGAAAGGAGCCCTGGTGCTGGTGGGAGGCTATGTGTTCCCAGAAGCCCATAACCCAAGCCTCTCCAGGGTCGGATTTCTCTCCGGCTCTCTGCAGAGGCAGCATCTTTGGGAGGTGGCCAGGAGCAACCCAGCCGAGCCGCTTCTCTGCCTGTGATCTGCAATCTCCCCCACCGCGGCTGCAGCTACAGGCAGAAAGCGAAGAATAGTTTAGGCTATTTGCAAGCTGGAAGCCATTTCAAAGGGAAGGCTGGTCCTTGATATTCCCTGAAAATATTTGGAAAAAAAAATGTTTTTGGATCATAAAAGCAACACACTCGCTCTTTGCAACGTACGTAGAACAAAATAAAGACTGGCCAGGGAATCAGCCCTGCATTTTGGTGTGTTTGCTTCCAGTATTTCCCCTGTCCCTACATTTGCAATTGTACTATAGTTTCAAGTGCTATTTCACTCAAGTCTATGTGAAAATACTTCTTTGTGTCTTTAGTTTTTTTGTTTTTTTTTTTAATTTTTGCAGGCAGCGTATTTAATAGCTACATCATGTTCTCTTGTATGGAGTTACACAGTTTCATTAGCCGTTCTCAACTGGGATTTCTGTAGGTTGCTTTTCCCTTCCCGTAGGATGAATAACCCCCAGTACACCTGCTAAATAAGAAACTCCCTCTCTTGGCCCCAGGGAGGAGTGAAGCAGGGCAGACCTCCTGTTGAGTCATTTTCCCATCGTTTGCGGTGGGACCAAAACTCACTTTGGCTCCAAATGCTTCAGGCCAGATCCTTCAAAGAAAGGACTTCCCCTTCTTCTATTAATTGGGCAATTTGGAAACCTGGACTTGAGTAAAAATATTATTTTTTCCCCAGTCATTCTCAAATTGCTTATTCACCGAGGTAAAGCATCCAGCCAAAGTGAGGGAAAATGAAAACAAAAATCCAGCTTTGAACCAGCTGCACCGTATTGTGTAGACAAAATAACCCTTTGACGGACCAATCAGAGCACCCTTTGGACCTGTTGATGCTCCACAATGCCTGCGAGACTTCAGCTGCTCCAGCGGTTTCAGCTTGGCTCTTCTTTCTTTCCCTCTTTCTCTCTCTCTTTCTTTTCTTTCTTTCTTTCTCTTTCTTTCTTTCTTTCTTTCTTTCTCTTTCTTTCTTTCTTTCTTTCTTTCTTTCTTTCTTTCTTTCTTTCTTTCTTTCTTTCTTTCTTTCTTTCTTTCTTTCTTTCTTTCCTTCTCTCTTTCTCTCTCCCTCTCTCTCTCTCTCCCTCTCTCTCTCTCCCCCTCCCTCCCTCCCTCCCTCCCTCCCTCCCTCCCTCCCTTCCTTCCTTCCTTCCTTCCTTCCTTCCTTCCTTCCTTCCTTCCTTCCTTCTTTCGGTTGGTTTGTTGTGCCAACAATATTTCAACATTAAAGAGAGAGAAAGAAAAGAAAGAAAAAGATGATCATGCCGTCTCCTGGCCCAGAAGTGGGAGATTGCTTGTGCCTTTTCTTTCTTTTGTTTATTTTTTATTTTTATTTATTTATTATCATTTTTAGAAATGGGGTCTCACTCTGTCACCCAGGCTGGAATGCAGTGGCATGCTCCTAGCTCACTGCAGCCTCAAACTCCCGGGCTCAAGTGATCCTCCTGCCTCAGCCTCCCCAGTAGTTAGGACCACAGGAGTGCACCACCACTCCTGGCTAATGTTTTTTTAAATTTTATTTATTTATATATTTTTTTGAGACAGAGTCTCACTTTGTCACCCAGGCTGGAGTGCAGTGGCATGATTGTAGTGCACTGCAACCTCCGCCTCCCAGGTTCAAGCAATTCTCGTGGCTTCAACCTCTACAGGTGTGCGCCACCACGCCCAGCCAATTTTTATATTTTTAGTAGAGACAGGGTTTCACCATATTGACCAGGCTGGTCTTGAACTTCTGACCTTAAGAGATCCACCTGCCTCGGCCTCCCAAAGTGCTGGGATTATAGACGGGAGCCCTCATGCCTGGCCTATTTTTTATTTTGTAGAAACAGGATCTCACTGTGTTGCCCAGGCTGGTCTCAAACTCCTGGCCTATAGCAATCCTCCTGCCTTGGCCTCCCAAAGTGTTGGGATTACAGGTGTGAGCCACCTTACCTGGCCCTTTTCTTTTTTTCTTTCTTTCTTATTTTACATTTTTTTTAAATTGTGGTAAAATACACATAACATAAAATATACCATTTTAAACTGCACAGTTCAGCAGCATTGAGTACATTTACCATGTCGTACAGCCATCATTGCTGCCTAGCCCTAGAACATTTTCATCCACCCTGAAATAAGCCTTATCCCCACAGCAATCCTTCTTCATTCTGCCCCCAGCCCTGGGCAATCACTTCCTTTCTCTCTAGATTTGCCTATTCTGCATATTTTATTTAATGGCATCATACAATATATATTCTTTTTTTTTTTTTTTTGAGATGGAGTCTCACTGTGTCACTCAGGCTGGACTGCAGTGGCACGATCTTGGCTCACTGCAACCTCTGCCTCCTGAGTTCAAGTGATTCTCGTGTTTCAACTTCCTGAGTATCTGGGACTAGAGATGCCGGCCACCACACCCAGCTAATTTTTGTATTTTTAGTAGAGACGGGGTTTCACCATGTTGGCCAGGCTGGTCTTGAACTCCTGACCTCAAATGATCCTCCTGCCTCGGCCTCCCAAAGTGCTGGGATTACAGGCGTGAGCCACCATGCCCGGCTGTATCCTTTAGTGGCCGGCTCCTTTCACCCAGCATAATGTTTACAAGGCCCTTCCACGTTGTAGCATGAATGAGTACTTTGTTCCTCTTGTGGCTTTTTTCCCTTTATCCATTGCCTGGATATACCTGTTTCTGCCACTTTGAGTTTGGCAATCCATCAGGCAGCCGAGTGGAGGGCACATCCTGATGATGGCTTGCTGAAAAATGAGGAGACCACCTCACATGTGCCAATCATCTGGATAATTTAGTCTGTGTGGATGACAGAATTAATCCAGTGGCTTTTGGATGAGACTATCTAATTTAGTCATCCATGTTGGCTGGGGATGTTGGGTTTTCTCATCTTTAAAAAGGAAATGGTGTTATGTTTTTAAAAGGTTGCTGTAGGGATTAATTGGTTAATTAGGATGAATACATTAAGAATGATTACTATTGCCCATCTAAGCAGGTTAATATGGTTCATTTAGTCTCTGACATTTCACTTGTTTTGTAAGTTCTAGCTTCATTATTTACTCACAGGATTACCTGGCTGAGCCTCAGTTTCTTTACATACATGCTTTTTTTTTTTTTTTTTTAGCTTTTGAGAGGATAAAATAACTTAAAAAAGAAAGTGCAAACTACACACCAAAAATTTTAATCACCTAAAAAGAAGCAATAGAGATTAGTTGGGCTTTTGGTGTATATACCATCTTCTTTCTAAAAGAGTAAAGCATGATTAAATCAAAATAAAAATCCTATAGGCCTTTTGAAAGAAGGATAAAAGAACATATAGAGTAATTAAAGATGAGAGCTGGGGAGATAAATAGTTGAGTTGGAAACCAAGAATAAAAACAGCTATGGCAGTTGAGTATAAAACTTTGCCTTGAGCTTCCTGGTGGCCAAGGCAAAAAGGGAAAGAAAGTGGAGTCAAATCAGTCTGATGCAGTATATCTCAATCTGGACACCACTGACATGTTGGCCTGGGCAATTCTTTGCTCTGATGGCTGTTCTGTGAATTGTAGGATGTTTAGAAGCATCCCTGGTCTCTACCTATTAGGTGCCAATAGCACTCCCACTTCTGGTTGTGACGATAAAAAGTGTCTCCAGAGATTGCCATATGTTCTCTGTGAGTGAATACTGCCCCTGGTTGAGAACTGATGACCTAATGAAATGAGGCAAACCTTGATGTGGGGTGTTTGGTTAAAGGATCAGGCAAGGTGACTACCAGGGCCTTCAGAGCCAGAGTGTCAAAGTCTGCATACAAATTTTCAGCCTGTGCTGTGCCCAACCTGTGATGACACCAGACCCAAGACTGGTGACTTCCATCAGTGAAGCTCCTCTTCTCTGGGTGACACTATTGCTTCTCCCGTCCTATGACCATTTCCTTTGGTTAAGGCCATTTCCAGGCTCTGGGCTAAGGGCCTTGTGTGCACTGCACAGGCTTTCTCTTGTCGAGTCCTCAGGGTGTGTCCTTGTAATCGTTACGATTCCCATTTGATGGACGGGGAGACTGAGCTTTGGAGACGTTGAGCAGCTTACCAAATGCCACACTCTAGGTGGCAGAAGGGGGCATTGAACTGGGGTATCCTGGCCCCATAATTTTAAGTACTAGAGCAAGTTTTTCAACTGGGTGAGGATTTTGCCCCCCTGTCCCCCAGGGGACAATTGGGAATACTTGGGAATGTTGTCACAACTGCGGTTGGGGGTGCCCCTGGCATCTAGTTGGTAAGGCTAAGGCTGCCGCTGAACACCCTACAATTCACAGGACAGCCCCCCAAACACGGAATTTTGCCCTGTAACATCCCACCTTTCTTGAGGGTGGTCCAGAGAGGGGAGATTTGGGCCTGGCAGCATGCGGGATTCTGGAAGAGGAGGGAAGGTGGTGGGCGATGGTGCCCCCAGGGTACTAACCGGGCTTGGCTGCCTTCTCCACACCCTCTCCACCACCTAGACGAAAGGCCCAGGCCTGGATTTTCTCACATTGCAGCCGATGTCTGCATGGGTGCGGAGAGTCCTGCTGCTGCCCAGGAACTCATCCTGAAGTTTTTAAGATTCTAGACAGATTTCTTTATTTATTTTTAGTTGATGAGGAAAAGTTGGAAGATAAATGTATAATCTTAGGCCTGCAGATTTGTCAGATGCCGTTACGCTGAGAGTCACGAGGAGGGCTCTGCAGTCAGGCAGGACTCTAGGCACCAACTGCCACTACCTACCTAAGGACAAGCCTGACTCTGCCTCCTCCGAGGCCGCCGCACTCGCTGCTCCTCCTGCTCACTCACCTGCACAGTGAAGATAGTAACAATACCCAACTGACAGTGTTGTTGGAGGATTCAATGAGGTAATACCTATGGCAGCTCTTTTTTTTTTTTTTTTTTTTTTTTTTTTTTTGAGACGGAGTCTTGCTCTGTCGCCCAGGCTGGAGTGCAGTGGTATGATCTCAGCTCACTGCAAGCTCCACCTCCCGGGTTCACGCCATTCTCCTGCCTCAGCCTCCCGAGTAGCTGGGGCTACAGGCGCCCACCACCACGCCTGGCTGATTTTTTGTATTTTTAGTAGAGACGGGGTTTCACCGAGTTAGCCAGGATGGTCTCGATCTCCTGACCTTGTGATCCGCCCGCCTCGGCCTCCCAAAGTATTGGGATTACAGGCGTGAGCCACTGCGACCGGCTGCCTGTGGCAGCTTTTATCATTGTTGTTATTACCAGAATTAGGAATATCCCTGGAGCTGATCTCATCTAATCCCTTGGTTGACAGGTGGGAAAAAAATGAGGCCCGGAGAGGCACGGCAGGCAAACACCCAGCGGGACAGAGGCTGGGACCCCTCTGCCAGCCCAGAGCTTGCTGCAGGACCCATCCCAGAAAGAGGAGAAATTCCCACTGAGGTTGGAACTCATGTGGAAACCCCTTCTCCAGCCTTTCCCTCCCTGAACCAATTTGTAATTAGTGGCTTGTGGCCACGTTTCTCCCCGCCTCCAGGGCAGACTTGTAAAACCTGTAGGAGAAGCTGCTGTGGGCAGGGCAGCTGGCTAGGCAGCCAACCTCTCTGTTCCGGCCCCTTTGTCCCTTTGCTCCCATAGGAGGGGGATGGGGCTGCCTCCTTATCCCCGGCGCTCCACTCCGGCCCCTTCCTGCAGGCCAGTGATCCACGGTTGTCCGGGCTGTAATTTGTGGCTGGTGCTGAGGCTGTGCTGGGGTGTGGTGCCCCTCTGGGGATGGGGAGACACAGGGGGCAGGGCCTCTTCCTGTTCCACAGGCTGCTCCCAGCAGCCCTCTGAAGAGTTCAGGTGGTGTCAGGTGCGGGTGCACGGGGTGCACGATGACCAAGAGGAACAATGATCATGGTGGTGCCAGGCCCAGCCAGGGCACAAAGCCTGAAAGCTTAGCGGCTTCCCCCACTCCTCCCCAGGCCCTGTGGGCGACGCCACGGCAGCTGGAGTTCCGGGAGCTGTGGCATCTCTGCCGTAGCTGCTGACTTTGGCAAAAAAGAAATCTTCCTCCTTAATACCCTCTCCTTCCAGAATGACAGGGGGTTTGAAATTGGCAGTGGAAAGGGAAGACAATCTCGTTACTAATGTACCATAAAGTACAATAAATATTCTGCTGACAGACTCCGAACCCAGGAAACAATTCTGAAATCCTAAAATAATAATAATAATATAAACAGAAGCCAAACCTTCCTGAAGCCTCTTTCTTCTTTGGTAAAATTTTATTAAGATGGGAAGGGAAGTCACGCTCCCTCCTCCACCCCACCCCTCCCGCTTCTTCCAACCTGGCACCTCTCTTTTGGGTCAAGGTCTTCCTCCTTGGCTGGGATTTTGCAACTTTGAGGCCAGGGCACCTGCAAGTGGGTTGGGACAGGGTGCCCTTGTCTGGAGCCCTCCTGAAGGCGTGCATGGGGCTTTCTTGAAGCTGGCCAAATACCTCCCAGTCCCCCTCTCTCTCTTTCTGCCCCCCCATAGGCACACCTGCCTTCAAAATGGGTCTCCATTTTTTCATTAAATCCAGGAGTTGATAGGGAGGGATTGACCTGGCTACTTCAATTAATTTTTTTTTTTTTTTTTTAACTTTCAGATAGTAAGGTTCCATTTCCTTTGGAGGAGGCGGTGTCTCGCAGGGTGCTGCAGAGTTGAAAACGTAGGGCTGCATTTGAATGTTTGGTCTTGATAGGAGATAGGGACCAGCATGGAAAATCATCTTTATCACCCCAATATGGAAGGTAAAGCGTGCAGCCTGGGCCGGCATACCAAGCGGCCTGAGAGCCCTTATCGTAATCCCAGGAGCCGCCCCCCTCTCCGTCACCTCTGCTATTCCAGGCAAGTGTCAGACCGTCTTCCCTGCTGTACAGAGCCAGATAGCACCGAGCCGGGCCGGCGCAGCGGGCATAATAAGAAGTGGAAATTGCTCCCAAGGAAAGTTTCTGAGGAATTAACTTCTGATGGGGGTGGGCAGGTGGGGAGGGGTAAGGGAGCCAAAGGAGGAAGGTGAGGACCTGGGCCAAGACAAGGACACTGGCAGTCTCCGAGGAAGGAGGCGGAGGCCTTAGAGACGTCCAGAAAGGCTGTATTGCTCCCATTGGGAAGGGCAGGTGGGCCCGCAACCACTGTGGCTGGCAGAGGGAGCTTTGGGACCCAGGAGGGTCCTAGAGACCCCCAGCTACCTGAGGGAACGAAGGATCTGAATGCTTCCTTTGGATGTCATTTGTGCCAGACGGGCTGGGCTGCACGTCAGACCCAAGGCATTGAGAGGCTTTGGGTGCAATGTAGCCATGGTCAATGCCTTTGCTGATTCTCTCTCTCTGGGTGGCCTCCATACCCATCCCACCTCAACCCCTCGCTTTGCTCAGGCTGCTTAAGTGGAAGGTCCTCATTCTTACCCCATGAGGAAGACTCCTCAGGCCCGTAGCCTACAAAACGTTTCCTTCCAAGCATTATTTATACATGGCGGTTGAGCACCTACTATGTGCCCATCGCTGCCCCAGGCACTAGAAACCCGGCAGTGAAGGGGAAAGGGGAGGCCTGGGCAGACACCCGCACTGTGCACAAATGCAAGAAAAGAGATGGAGGGAACAGGATGTGCTCTAAGGAAGATGAAATCAGGCTGGGCATGGTGGCTCAGGCCGGCAGTGGTGGCTCATGTCTGCAATCCCAGTACTTCGGGAGGCCGAGGCAGGAAGGTCATTTGACTAGCCTTGGCAACATAGCAAAACTCCGTTTCTACTTTAAAAAATAAAATAAATTAGCTAGGCATGGTGGCATGCACCTGCAGTCCCAGCTACTCAGGAGGCTGAGGTGGTAGGATCCCTTGAGACCAGGAGGTTGAGGCTGCAGTGAGCTGTGGTCATGCCACTGCACTCCAGCCTGGGTGACAGAGTGAGACTCTGTCTCAAAGAAAAAAAAAAGAATGAAATTGGGAGGTGACATAAATGATGGAGTGGCCACATCTTAGCTATGAGACTTTGGGCCAAGTACCCTCTCTGGGCCTTAAATTCCTCATCTGTAGAACAAGGATGCAGACATGCATTTCCTGGGCTTTGGGTCA
Organism: Macaca mulatta; assembly: GCF_049350105.2. Taxonomy (NCBI): domain Eukaryota; kingdom Metazoa; phylum Chordata; class Mammalia; order Primates; family Cercopithecidae; genus Macaca; species Macaca mulatta. Next base: position 222,377,630 of record NC_133406.1, read on the forward strand.
GCGGCGCTCAGCACAGGGCCTGGAGTGTGGTCACTGCTAACTGAAGCTGTGCTCTGGCTCTACTATCAGCAAGGGGAAGTGGGGAGCAGGCAGATGCTCCAGCACGAAGCTCGGAGGGTGAGAACTCTGGAAGGAGGTTGGGCCTTTTCCTGCATACTGAGCACGTATGAGGCAGGTCTGGAGTTAGGCTTCCTGGATTTGAACCCTGGTCACCTGCTTCATAGCTTTGGGTCTGTGGGCAAGAACTTGCCCTGTGGCCTCCGTTTTCTCACCCGAAGATTGGGACTCATAATCGCAGCTTCTTTAGAGAGCTGTGGCCGGGATTAAGTGCATTCCTCTGGAAGGTTATCTGAGCTGCTGCGTGCGAGTTCTTCATATGAAAGATTCAGAGAGCGATTTGTCCACGTGTCGGGGCCTCAGTGAGGGGTGGGGAAGGAGCTTGGGCCGGCAGCTGAGATCCCCGGCTTCTTCTCTGAGTTGACACCCATGCGAGGTTCCCACTATCCCTGGTAGGGCCACCACTTGGGGGCGGAGGGGCAGGCTGGGTGTATCATTGTTGATTTGCTGGGACCCTCAGGAGAGCTAACGCGGCAAGATGCCCAGAGAGGGTCTGTGAGTTTCCTAAGGCCACACAGCAAGCTGGAGGGATTCAGGCCTGAGCCAAATGCATCTGCCTGCCTGGTCCTTTCAGGGGCGTGCGGAAGGGTCACGAGGGGAGACAGCTCTTAGTTTTAGCTGCAGGGGAGTGGAGCGAACATCCTGGAGTAATTGGGTGCTAATACCATTGTGCCTCCCATTTCATACTCTGTACGTTCCCGGGGCTCTCTCTCCGGATCTCAAAGCCCTTTACATGACAATGCCACCATTAACTCATAAATCCTCCCAGGCCTGCTGGGAGGAGAGGTGGGTGGTATGTGCGGGAGGCTGAGGAATTAACCTCAATTATTTCCCAGTGATTCAGACTTCATAGAGTTGTCAGGTTGGCTCTGTGGTTTGGTGGGCCCCAGTCAGTGCTGGTGGGGTAGAGGCTGGGAGGGGACTGGTGGTATCTGCTGAGCGGAGTCTGTTCTCCAAGTCAACTTGTTGTCCACGATGTCATCTCATCATTTTCAGAACAGCCCTGAGAGTTGGGTAGCAGTGTTCCCATTTTGTAACAGGAGAGACTCAGAGAGGTGCAGGACTCACCTAAGATCACCCAGGTAGTCAACAACAAGCCTGGAGTTTACCCCCAGCCACGACTGTGCTACCAAACACACGAGGGTCTCAGAGTGGGGCAGGGCTAGGCTCGAGGGCCAGGGGCCTTGGGACAGGATGCTCTGCCCCCTACCAACATGCTGTGTGACTCAGGGCCAGTGCTGCCCGTCTCTGAGTGGGTCCCCATGAGCACCTGATGGTTAAAGCCTCAGGTTGACTGTTTACCGCCATTTGTAGGGACTGCTTTGCTCCACACTGTGGGAGAAATACAGGTCCCTAAGGGAGATGGGTGAAGGATGGAGGGTGGCTCATGCATGCATGCATTCATTCACTCACGCATTCATTCATTCATTCACTCATGCATGAATTCACTCATTCACTCACGCATGCATTCACTCATTCACTCACGCATGCATTCATTCATTCACTCATGCATTCATTCACTCATGCATGCGTTCATTCACTATGCATTCATTCATTCATTCATGTATTCATTCACTCACTCATTCATTCATTCATTCACTCATGCATGCATTCACTCACTATGCATTCATTAATTAATGTATTCATTCATTCACTCATGCATTCATTCATTCCTTCACTTATGTATTCTTTCACTCATGCATTCATTTTTTGTGTGCTTCTGTGTAGGGTGGTAGTTAATAGGATAGTCTCAGGAGTCAGGCTGCCTGGGTTCAAATACACTCACTGTATGCCTTGGGCAACTGGCTTCATCTCTACCTCTCAGTTTCTTCATTTGTGAAAGGGGATAGTAAAGCAGTCACCTTACTGTGTTGTCCATGTGTGTATTTCACAACAAGATCCTGAGCACCTACCACGTGCCAGGCACTGTTCTTGGCCCTGGACACGCGACAGTAAACGGAACAGACAAGATCACTGCCCATGGGGGCCCAGTGACCTGGGGGGAGGCAGACCACACACATAGTAACTGCAGCATCGCCGGGTGATGGGAGTCTCAGGGGGTTTGAGATGATGGTGGGGATTGCAGCGGATCATCCACACCGGGCACCTCGTGTGAGGCTCAGTGTTTCATTTGCATCAGCAGGGGTTTTGACTAGCTGGGCCTGGGGGCAGGAGACACATAGGTCTGGGGCATGTGTGATAGTTGGTCACAAGGCAGAAGTATCATCTTCCAGTGGCAGGACCAGGCTGCCCTCCCAACCCTTACCCTCCATCCTGAACTTGGAGGAGGAGGGACATGAAGCCTTCACCGAGCCCAAAGCCTGGGTCCCGAGAGCAATGGGCACAGGGTGTGGAGATGCTTCCAGAGCTGTGGTGTCCTGGACCAGGGCTGTGGGGAAAGGAGGAATAGGTTCCCATTTCACAGATGTGAAAACTGAGGCCCAGAGGGGTGATGGAACTGGCTTGAGGTCATATGGTCAGGGCTCAATGGATTCCAAGGGCCGCTGGCTGCCCCAACACAGAGGCCTCCTTGGACAACCCCAGAAACTTGGGATGTGCATTAGAGATGGCTGGACTTCAATGCTTTGTTGAACAAAATAATTATATCCCAAGTTTCTCTTCCAGTGTTTCTTCATTGCAAGGCCCAGGATTCCAGGTGAGTATAGCTCAGGTTGGGAAGAAAGAGACACAGGCTATGGATTCAGATCATCCCCATCTATCCCAGTCCGAAAGGGTGATGGAAACTGGGGAGTGGGATGTGTCTCACCGAAGGCACCAGATTTAGCAAATAAAACTGCTCTGTTAAATGTGAATTTCAGATAAACTAGGAATATATTTTTAGTATATACCTCAATTATTGTCCTGAATTTTTTTCTGGTAACTCTTGTCCTATGAGTGGAGCAGAAAGGATGCCCCGAGCTACAAAACCTTCTCTGGGTCTCAGTTTTTCTTGTCAGTACAAAAATATCTTTTTGTACAATAGAGATTTGGGGCAAGAGGTTTCCTGGGGAGATGATCCAGAGGTTCCTTGCGGGAAGTGGCTGTTATCTTCCGTTCATCCACCCCAAATTTCTTCCCATCTCAGTTCAGCCATTGGGTAGAGCAGGGATGTGCTGGGGCTGTGGGCTCAGACGGGCTTCCGTCCATCTGACTCCTGCCTCGTCTGCTGCCTCTGAGCTGAGTCACCAACAGCAAATCACTTCTGCCCAAGTCTCATTTTTCTCATCGGTATGGGCAGAATTGAAAGGCCTATCCCACAGGGTTGCAGGAAAGCTCAAATGCAGTAGCAGGTAAGAGATATGGTTGCCTTTTTTTTTTTTTTTTTTTTTTTGAGACTGGGTTTCGCTCTTGTTGCCCAGGTTAGAGTACAGTGGCGCAATCTCGGCTCACTGCAACCTCTGCCTCCCGGGTTCAAGCAATTCTCCTGCCTTAGCCTCCCAAGTAGCTGGGATTACAGGCACACACCCACCATGCCTGGCTAATTTGGCATTTTTAGTAGAGAGGGGGTTTCACCATGTTGGCCAGGCTGGTCTTGAACTCCTGACCTCAGGTGATCCGCCCACCTCAGCCTCCCAACGTGCTGGGATTACAGGCTTGAGTCACTGCACCCCGCCATGCTTGCATTTTAACCAGTGCTGCTGGCTCTGAAAGGGCCTGCCAAGGTGAGGAGTGAGCTACGAGCTATGTCTCTTGGGACCAACGGCGCCCCAGACTCCCAATCCAGTGCTCACTCTGTGTACCCTACCTGGGCTTTCTTCCAAGGGGGAGATAAGGATCGTTAAAAAATTGAAAGCTCCCTTTGGGGACCACTACTCCACTCTTCTGCTTCTCTAGGAAAATGTGGCCCAGAGACGTCATGTGGGTACCCCAAGACCACACAGTGAATTTGTAGCTGAGTAGGATCTGAAGCCAGGTTTGCTGAATCCCATTCCGAGAGGTGTGCCCCTCTGTGATCTCAGGGCTTAAAGTTTGGTTAAAAAAAGGTTTCTTTCTGGAGGCTGGAGCTCATTGTTTTAAAATTTTGAGGCCAAAGTTCATTCCGTGTTGCAGCGTGGTGGGGAGAAGAGGAGTCTCGCGGTGAGAAACAAGTAGATGCTGCTGCAGGGGAAACCGAGGAAGCATGAGAACGTGCGTCCTCCACACATCTGTCCTCGAGGCCTGTCCTGCTCCAACAAGGGGACTCCAAGAACAGCATTTAGTGGTGGCCTAGGACCTGAAGTCCTCAGATCCACCACCAGGTTTGCTGCGTGACCTTGGAGAAACGTCTTCCCCAGCCCAGGCCTTGGTTGGGAAGAATCCTTCTCCCTTGTTATTGAGGACCAGTGAGGCCGTCAGTCTTCTCTGCGAGAGAAAGACGCTGGGACATGCTCCCCTCAGCACCCAGGATTGGGAAAACTGCAAAAGGGAGAGGCGGTGGTGCCAGCCCACTTGCCTGTGCAGGCATCTTGGCTCCTTTTGCCCAGCTCTGTCTCCTCTGGCCCTTCTCTGTGCCTTCTGGTCTTCACTGCTCTGGCTGTGCATGCCGCCCCCACCCCTTGCTCCCTGTCTTTTGTCTCTCTCTCTTTTTTTTTTCTCTCCCTTCCCTCTCCTTCTCCCCCTCCCTCTCTTCCCTATCCCTGGCCACCTCCTTCTCCCCCTTCCCCTCCCCTTCTCTCTTTCCCTTTCACTGTTTATCCCGGATCCTCTTTTCCTGCAGGGACACTCTGGAAAGCCCTGGCTTCAAACCAGTGTGATTCTAATCTTCCCAGCAGACTGTCTAAAATGTAATTTACGAGCAAGGCTCTCCCGACTTCTCCATCCTGCAGCCTGGGCAGGACTCCCAGCCAGTGAATGGGCTGGGGAGCGGGAGTGGGGCTGGGGCCGGCCTCGCTGGGTCATCTCCAATTCTGCCCTATCTGCCCATCAGCTGGGGGAACAAGCCCAAACCCGGGGAAGCTTTTGACTTGGAACCAACTTCAGTTCCGGGTTCATGGAAGGCAGTTGGCCCTGATGCAGCAACAGATTGCCGTTTGCTGTGGGCTCTGCAAAACTCCGCGGCAGGAGACACCTCTTGGAGGCCATGAGATTAGGCCAGGACATTCACGCATTCATTAACTCATGTTATTGGACACCTTCTATGCATCACACACAGTCCTGGGAGTTGAGGTTGCAGTGCTGAGCACGGAGACCAGTTCCTGTTCTTTTGAAGCTAACAGTTTGTTGGAAGGGAGAGACGTTGATCCCATAGTTACTTAAGAGAATGCTGGCTGGGCACGGTGGCTCATGTCTGTAATCCCAGCATTTTGGGAGGACTAGGCAGGAGGATCTCTTGAGGCCAGGAGTTTGAGGCCAGCCTGGGCAACCAATTGCGACCCTCATCTCTAAGAAAACTAAAATTAACCAGGCGTGGTGGCAAATGCCTGTAGTCCCAGCTACTAGGGAGGCTGAAGTGGGAGGATCGATTTAGCCCGGGAGGTTGAGGCTGCAGTGAGCTCTGTTTGTGCTCAGCCTGGGTGACACAGTAAGACCCTGTCTCAAAACAAACAAAAAAAAAAAACAAAGAATGTTAAATAGATTTTCTTTTTGTTTGTTTGTACAGTGTCTTTTAATTTGTTCTATAATTAACTTTTTAAAAATTATTATACTTTTAAGTTCTAGGGTACATGTGCACAACGTGCAGGTTTATTACATAGGTATACATATGCCATGTTGATGTGCTGCACCCATTAACTCATCATTTACATTAGGTATATCTCCTAATGCTATCCCTCCCCGCTCCCTCCACTCCACGATAGGCCTCGGTGTGTGATGTTCCCCACCCTGTGTCCAAGTGTTCTCATTGTTCAATTCCCACCTATGAGTGAGAACATGCGGTGTCTGGTTTTCTGACCTTGTGATAGTTTGCTGAGGATGATGATTTCCAGCTTCATCCATGTCCTTACAAAGGACAGGAACTCATCCTTTTTTATGGTTGCATAGTATTCCAATGGTGTATATGTGCCACATTTTCTTAATCCAGTCTATCATTGATGGACATTTGGGTTGGGTCCAAGTCTTTGCTATTGTGAATAGTACCACAATTAACATATGTGTGCATGTGTCTTTACAGCAGCATGATTTATAATCCTTTGGGTATATACGTAGTAATGGGATCGCTGGGTCAAATGGTATTTCTGAACAGATTTTCTTTAGCTCTGTGCTGAAGGAGAGGTATAGGATGCTTTAAAATATGGGGGTTGACTAGGTCTGTTGAGGGAGGCACAAAGGAAGCCACCCTCACTTTTTTGCATGATAATGAATAATGACACCGTTAGTGAAGTGTTGATAAAGACAGGCAGTGACAAATATAATTCCTCCTTTGCTGCCATTTTTGATTTTATGTGTGTTGAATTTAGATACCCCTCCATCAACTGATGTGAGGGGTTTCTGGAGGGCCCTGAAAGGGTCCCAAACTATGTACACGGCTCTCGACCTGTGTACCAGACACAGGTAAAGGGACTTCTCACTCCTCCCACCTCCACTGTCTGCCCTGCCACTGGGCCCAGTTCTGGAAGGGGTCAACAGCTCGGAAGAAGGCCGGGCTCGGCAGCCACGGTGCTGTCTTTGAGCCTCTGTATACACTGCAAAATGAAGTAACAGGTCCCCACGGACCAACTCACAATATTTGCTGTAAGGGTCACAGGAAGCGATTGAAGTGAAAAGTATTTATCGTCTTGGAAACTCCTGAATTCACCACCACATTCCTCACTGCCATCCTCATCCATGAAAGCGAGGGGGCTGAGGGAGGTTTTGGCACTTCCCAAGAAGCCCCTTCTTTCTGGGATTTCAACACACCCAGCTCCATGGAGCGCACGAACGCCTTCTCAGCGGAGCCATGCTGCCACCTAGTGTCCATTCCGCACCTTGGCATCAGGGACTGACCCGCAGCGCCTGCCCTTGGGAGCTGTCCCCAGGTGCCCCTCCTCACCTGCAAAGCTACCGGTGGTCAGGGCTTCCGTGTCTGGTCATGAGAGAGCAAATATTGCAGTGGAGAAGAGCGGCTGAGGAGGCAGGGTCCCTGCCCTTATGAAGGGCAGCTTGTCCCTGTGCCCCCTAGCGCCTCCTGCCGTTGGACTTGGCTTGGCGGCGATTCCATCAGAGCAGGCGAGGGCAGGAGGCCTGGGCTTGCAGACCTCATCTGCAGGGGTGCCTGTCAGTGTTGAAGTCAAGAAGCTCCTTCGTGTGAGCTTCACCCTGTTTCTACTTCGTGTCTTCCTGTAGTTTATTCTCTACGTGGCTTCTAGAGTGATCCCTTTAAAAGCAAGTCAGAAGATGCCCTGCCGCTGCTCAAATCCTGCAGTAACTCCCACTCAGAGTAAAACCAAAGACAGCAAGACAGCATCAGGGCCCGTGGGTAACTCCCTGCCCTTGTTTATCTTTTTAGCTTTTGTTTTTAGTATTTATTTATTTATTTATTTATTTATTTATTTATTTATTTTGAGACAGAGTCTTCCTCAGTTGCCCAGGCTGGAGTGCGGTGGTGCACTCTCAGCTCCCTGCAATCTCTGCCTCCCGGGTTCAAGCAATTATCTTGCCTCAGTCTCTCAAGAAGCTGGGATTACAGGTGTGTGTCACCATGCCCAGATACTTTTTGTGTTTTTAGTAGAGACGGAGTTTCTCCATGTTGGCCAGGCTGGTGCTCATCTCCAGCTCCGGACCTCGGGTGATCCACCCACCTTGGCCTCTCAAAGTGCTGGGATTATAGGCATGAGCCACTGCAGCTGGCCTTGTTTTGTTTTTGAGACAGGATCTCACTCTGTCACCCAGGCTGGAGTGCAGTGGTGCAGTCATGGCTCACTGTAGCCTCGACCTGATGGGCTCAAGCAATCCTCCCACCTCAGCCTCCTGAGTAGCTGGGACTACAGGTGTGCACCACCATGCACAGCTAATTGGCATTTCTTTCTTCTTTCTTTCTTTCTTTCTTTCTTTCTTTCTTTCTTTCTTTCTTTCTTTCTTTCTTTCTTTCTTTCTTTCTTTCTTTCTTTCTTTCTTTTTCTTCCTTCCTTCCTTCCTTCTTTCCTTCCTTCCTTCCTTCTTTCCTTCCTTCCTTCCTTCTCTCCTTCCCCCTCTCCTTTTCCCTCTCCCTCTCCCTTCCTTCCTTCCTTCCTTCCTTCCTTCCTTCCTTCCTTCCTTCCTTCCTTTCTTTCTTTCTTTCTTTCTTTCTTTCTTTCTTTCTTTCTTTCTTTCTTTCTTTCTTTCTTTCTTTCTTTCTTTTTCTTTCTTTTCTTTCTTTCTCTCTCTCTCTTTCTTTCTTTCCTTTCTTTCTTTGACAGAGTCTCGCCCTATCACCCAGGCTGGAGTGCAATGGTGCGATCTCAGCTCACTGCAACCTCTGCCTCCCGGATTCAAGTGATTCTTCTGCCTCAACCTCCTGAGTACCCGGGATTACAGGTGTGCGCCATCATGCCTGGCTAATTTTTGGTATCTTTAGTAGAGACAGGGTTTCACCATGTTGTGCAGGCTAGTCTGGAATTCTGGGACTCAAGTAATCCTCCCACCTCGGCCTCCCAAAGTGCTGGGATGACAGACTTGAGCCACTGTTCCCAGCTCTGTTTATCTTTCAGACTGCACCTGCCCCTCATCAGCTCCTCTCCAGCCTCCTTGTCATGCCTTAAACTCTCACTGTGGCTCCCTCTGCTTAGAATGACCTTCCCCTAGGTAGCTGCCCAGGTGGGCCCTTGTGTCATTTATCACTCTGCTTAAACAGCCTTTACTCAGAAAAGTCTGCCTTAACTAAATTAGCAGCCTCCATCACTTTTCTTCCCTTTGCCTACTTTACTTTCTTCACAGGACTCACAATATACGGTTGTTTCTTGGTATCTGCGGTGATACTAAAATCTGCAGATGCTCAAGTCCCTTCTATAAAATGCTGTAGTATTTGTATATAAACTTCACACATCCTCTCATATACTTTATTTTTATTTTTATTTTTTTGAGACAGGGTCTCACTCCATCACCCAGGTTGGAGTGCAGTGGTGTGATCTCGGCTCACTGCAACCTCTGCCTCCCAGGTTCAAGCAGTTCTCATGCCTCGGCCTCCTGAATAGCTGGGATCACAGGTATGAGTCACCATGCCCGGCTGATTTCTCTCTCTCTCTCTCTCTCTCTCTCTCTCTCTCTCTCTCTATATATATATATATATATATATATATGCACACACACACACACATACACACACACACACATACACACACACACACATACACACACACACACATATATATATATATAAAGTAGAGACAGGGAGGTTAAGAGGAGGGTTTTGATAATAAAACGTGTGGTACAGAGTTCTGGAAAATGCATAGTGTATAGTGCTCCTAGAAAGACTGTGGTAGTTAGGGCATTTATTATAATGATGTTCATGTACTCTGCTATAAAAAAGAGGGCAAGTGGGCCTGCAGCATGTTCGACATTAAAATCTGAGACTAATTCTGATTCTCCTTCTGTCAGGTCAACAGGTTTCACCATGTTGGTCAGGATGGTCTTGAACTCCTGACCTCAAGTAATCTGCACACCTAGGCCTCCCAAAATGCTGAAAGTGCAGGCATGAGCCACTGTGCCTGGCCTATCCTCTCATGTACTTTAAATCTTCTCTAGGTTACTTATAATACCTGATACAGTGTAAATGCTGTATAAGTTGTTGTTATACTGTATTTTAAAATGTGTATTTTCTTTAGTTGTTCTATTTATTATTTGCGTTATTTATTGTTGTATTATTTTTAGTTATTTTTCACACTTTTGAGATCCCTGATGGGTTGAATCTGTGGATGAGGATGTGTGGATACAGAAGGCTGGCTGTATAGTCAACTTGTATGGTATGTGGGACAACGGCAAGAGAGACAGCCTCTGATTCCAGAGGTTTCCTGGTTCTCCATTCTGCCAGGAGACTGATGGCTGCTTGTCAGAGGCAGGAGCTGTGGCCTCTGTTTGTGGCACCTGAAGTGCCGCATGCAGGTGAGGGCAGCTGTAAGGTCCACAGAATGCTGATGTGAACGTGTCAGCATGAAAAAGCAGTTTCCATCTTCCCCGTCTGGATATTGTGCCTAATGACCCTCACAAGCTCCATCTTCAGCCAAACTTGAATGCAAAAAGAGCAGCCTGGAACATAAGGCATAACGGCTGTCAAGTGCAGCCACCCTTGGCACACAAGCCACTTGGGGTGAAGGGTGGCAGAAACAACGTGGGAGTGTATAAAGGGCAGGATTGCTCCACCACTGGAGAGTCCAGAAAAGATGAGCAAAAGCGCACTTGTGCCAGCAAGAGGCTCATCCAGAAGAGACAGCGTCTCTATCTCTTAAACACCAAAGAGCAGAAGGCATTGCCTACAATAGGCCAGGAAAACCTAGCTCCTTCCCTTATTTGTAATGATAAGGCAATAGTAAGGTATCAGAAGACAGCCGAGCAATGCCAATGAGATCTAATTGAGAAAAGAAGGTGTGAGGCAGGATTTTATATTGAGCCATGCTGTCCTTCAGGTATACACACCACCCGCCAGCAATTCTGAATATGGCAGAACTCAGTGGATATTGTCTCTGTGGAGTCTCTCTGGAGTCCTCTCATCTAGAGGATGAACTTCAGCCCCATGACTGGCAGAGGGCTGGTAGTGCATTGACTGGTAAAGTGTGGAACTGAGACTAACACAAATATGGGAAGTAGAGGAATAGATAAAAATGTGAATGCAGGCGTCTGTGATGAGGTTAGAAATGATGCATCTGAGAAGAAACGGGACGGCATGGGCGAAAGAAGTCAGGAAACAGGGTGTGTTTGCAAAGTGCTTCTTCTGTAGTAGGTGGGAATCAAAGAACATCTTTCAGAGTCGAGAGTGCTAACCAGCACACAATGGAAGCAGAAAGAACATCTTTCAAAGCTGGCAAATCGAGACAAGTAGTATGAAAACATGCAACAGAACAGAGGAGATCACTGAGAAAGGAACCCATCAGTGCCTCATTAGGTGTATTGGGGGAAAGCCAGGGAGATGGGCAAGAAGAGGAAGAAACACTGTAGTGTTCTTACTTTCTGAGAAATTGTGGACTAAGAATGTTATGTAAAGTTATAACAATGAACAAAAGTATAAAACTCCTTCTACATCAAAAGAACCACATGAAAAAGAACAAACCACATAACAAAAGACATTTAAAACACCTATAAACAGGAAAAAGTTACATAAAATAATATGACAGAACACAGGTCTTATAAATGCAAATGAGCTTAATTTGCCCAGTGAAAGAAAGGAAATTAGATTTGGTCACAAAACCAAATCTAACTCAGTATTCTATAAACAAGGCACTCATAAACCTAAGTAACTCAGCAAGGTTGAACCTAAAAGCTAGGCAAAGGTTTGCTAGGCAAATGCAGATAAAAAATCTTAATATTACACAATGTGGAGTTTAGATTAAAAAGTATTTAATAAGACAAAGAAAGTCAGAATATACAAGTGTGTATCCACAATGAAGATGAGAGTTATAAACATCTGTGCTCTAAATAACATAGTAGGTGCATTTCTAAAGGAGAAATCACATGAGATACAAGGAGAAACACACTTCAGTGAACTTTCCTTGTTACATGACAAATAAAAGATAAAGAAAATCTTCATAAGGTGATAAATAACTCTCATCCATTGCCTGGCTGTTAAGACAATGTCACAGATTGACACCCCACTTCTGGTACCAATTCCTGTATTATTGAGGATGAAAGATCTAACTCTTGGAACAAAAAGATTCCAACATACATTGGCTGGGAGGACAAACAGGTCTAACTCCTCACAGTGTGAGATGAGCTGCTTAGTTGGTGGGGCAGCTCTGTTCCAAAGGGTCTTCAGGAAACCAGATCCTTTCCAACATGTTTCTCTGTCTTCTCCTAGGGCATTGCCATTGTTTGCATGGTTGATACTGGGTCACTGTGGGCTCCAGAGAGAGGGAAGGGGGAAAGGAGAGTGAAGGAAGTGCACCCACTGTGGAGTATGAAAGGGACACATAGACTTCCATTCATAATCTGTTGGTGAGAACTCACTATCATGTGACCTTATCTAACTGCAAGGGAACCTGGGAAATGTAGTCTCACAATGTTCCTGACAAGAAAGGAAGAATGAATTTGAGCAGACAACTGGTGGAGTGGAAATGAGTGTGCTTTAGAAAATGACTTGTCAGTGTCTGCCAGAGTTCACATACACACACTGTATGGCCCAGTCATGGTGCTGGTGCATCATAGCATATGATGCACTGCTGTGAGGAGAATATGATGCACTGCTGTGAGGAGAATATGATGCACTGCTGTGCATCATAGCGTGGATGGATCTTACACAGTGTTGAGTGAAAGAAGTCAGACACCAAAGAGCACATGTGGGTCCAGTACAGTGGCTCACACCTGTAATCTCAGGACTTTGGGTGGCTGGGTGAGGCAGGTGGATTGCTTGAGCCCAGAAGTTTGAGACCAGCCTGCGCAACATGGTGAAACCTTGTCTCTGAAAAAAATAGAAAAATTAGCTGGATGTGGCTGGGCGCAGTGGCTCACGTCTGTAATCCCAGCACTTTGGGAGGCCAAGGTGGGTGAATCACGAGGTCATGAGATTGAGACCATCCTGGCTAACACAGTGAAACCCTGTCTTTACCAAAAATACAAAAAAAATTAGCTGGGCATGGTGGCATGCACCTGTAATCCCAGCTACTCAGGAGACTGAGACAGGAGAATCACCTGAACCCTGGAGGTGGAGGTTGCAGTGAGCCGAGATCTCATCACTGCACTCCAGCCTGGGCAACAGAGTGAGAGTGTCTCAAAAAAAAAAAAAAAAAAAAGAGAGAATTAGCGGGGTGTGGTGGTGGTGCACACCTGTAGTCCCAGCTACTCGGTAGGCTGAGCCTGGGAGGTTGAGGCTGCAATGAGCTGTGATGGTGCTCCTGCCCTCCAGCCTGGGTGACAGAGCAAGACACTGTCTCCAAAAACAAAACAAAACAAAACAAAACAAAATTGGAAAAAAAGAGCACATATTTTTTAAACATTTTTTTCTTTTTAATTATTTTTTCATTATTTGTCTTTACATATGTTTTGATTTACATTATACTGTTTAAAAACAGACAACACAGGATGATACTAGTTTGAGGCAAAATTAATTGCGGTTTTTGCCCTTAAAAGTAATGACATTGCGCCAACCTAATAGAAATGGGAAAGGTGTTTCCTTTTGGGAGGAGAGGTATGATCACCAGGAGGAGAAGGAGGAGGGCTCTGGGGAGCTGGTCATGTTCCAGTTCTTAATCTGGGTGGCTATTTCTCAATCTGGGGGCACTTGCTTTGTGAAAATTCACAGTGCTGTTCCCTTTATGATTTGTGACTTTCCTGTATACATGTTCTATTTCAATAAGCATTTTAATTAACAAAATTACTAAAAGGCAAGAGAATGTGAATAAGTGGAAAGATACATCGTATTGCAAGGGGGACTCAACACCATTACATTTTAATTCTCTCTCAGCTAATTGATAAATATACTTTGATTCTGATAAAAATACCCACAGTTTTTGTTGAATGAAGTATGCTTATCCTAAAGTTCGTATGAAAAATTAACCAGTAGGCATAGCCAGGAAAATTCTGGAAAAAGAGGGTGCTCAGGGGAAGGACCAACCCATATTATGAAGCCTCAATCATTAAAACAATGTGGTTTTGACCCATGAATAGTCAAGCAGACAATAAAAGAAAAGAAAACTCAGAAATAGGCCTGCGTTTAGATGGACAGTTAGTAAGGTTACCATACCAAACCAGCAAAGAAAAGCTGAATTATTTAATAAATGGTGTTGGGCAACTGGATAGACACCTGGAAAAAAAAACTGGATTTCTTTGTGTCCTTTGTAGGGACATGGATTCAGCTGGAAACCATCATTCTTAACAAACTATCACAAGAACAGAAAACCAAACACCGCATGTTCTCACTCATAGGTGGGAACTGAACAATGAGATCACTTGGATTTGGGAAGGGGAACATCACACACCGGGGCCTATCATGGGGAGGAGGAGGGGGGAGGGATTGCATTGGGAGTTATACCTGATGTAAATGACGAGTTGATGGGTGCTGACGAGTTGATGGGTGCAGCACAGCAACATGGCACAAGTATACATATGTAACAAACCTGCACGTTATGCACGTGTACCCTAGAACTTAAAGTATAATAATAATAAAAAATAAATAAAATAAAATAAAAAAATAAATGTTGAAGGAATCAAAAATTTAAGTGTGAAATTGAAACCTAAACATTTCAGAAGGAAACATCAGAGTTTCCTTATGACTTTTAAATGGGGGAACTTTCTAATTATGACTCATAAATCTAGAAGCCATTAAAAATGGATAATTTACTTATTTTTTATTTTTTTTTAAAGACAGGGCTTCATTATGCTGCCAAGGTTGGTCTTGAACTCCTGGCCTCAAGCGATCCTCCAGCCTCAGCCTCCCTTGTAGCTGGGACTACAGGCATGTGCCACCATGCCTGGCTAATTTTTATTTATTCATTTATTTATTTATTGTAGAGATGGGGCTGTCCTAGTTTGCCCAGGCTGGTCTTGAACTCCTGGCCTCAAGCGATCCTCCCACCTCAGTCTCCCAAGTAGCTGGGACAACAAGTACGCACCACCATGGTTGACTGATCAATTTACTTCTATAAAAATTGGCTGGGCGCGGTGGCTCACACCTGTAATCCCAGCACCTTGGGAGGCCGAGGTGGGTGGATCACCTGAGGTCAGGAGTTCGAGTCCAGCCTGGCCAATATGGCGAAACCCTGTTTCTACTAAAAATACAAAATTAGCTGGGCGTGGTGGTGCATGCCTGTAGTCCCAGCTTCTCGGGAGGCTGAAGCAGGAGAATTGCTTGAACCTGGGTGGCGGAGGTTGCAGTGAGCTGAGGTGCGCCACTGCACTCCAGCCTGGGTGACAGGGCAAGACTTTGTCTCAAAATAAATAAATAGATAGGTAGATAGATAGGTAGATAGATAGATAGATAGATAGATAGATAGAAAGAATAAAAAAAGGCTTCGTCTCAAAATAGATAGATAGATAGATAAAATAAAAAAAGACTTCATTTCAAAATAGATAGATAGATAGATAGATAGAATAAAAAAATTTCTGTTTGTCAAAAAAAATCCCATCATGAGCAAAGTCAAAAAAACAAATGACAACCTGGGACAAAATGTTTGTAACTCATATCAGAGGTAAATGCTTAATCTCCCTCCTGAAGAACCTATGGAAATGGATGAGAAAGTCAAACGACCCAAAATAAAAATGGGCAAAAACTGCAAAGAGACAATTTAGAGAAAAGAAAATCCAAAAATGCTTGAACATAGGAAAAGAAGTTCAGCTCACCCGTAGTAAGATCAATGCCCATTAAAGCTACAGACATGTGTCACGTTCCCTTATCAAACTGGCAATCATCCAAATGTAAAATGACACCTTCTGTTGGTGAGTGTGAGGGAGAAATAGACATTCTCTCCTGTATCGCTGCGGGGACAATGTCTAAGGGTACCTTGGCACTATCCATCAAAGTTTCAAATGCATGTTCTCTTTGACCTAGCAATTCCCCTGTGGGAATTTATCCTACAGAGATACTTGCACATGTGAAATGACAGCTGTATACAAGGCTGTTCATCACAACATTGTTTAGCAAATGGCTGAAAACAGCCCATGCCCTGCAATAAGGAGCTGGTTAATTAAATTATGGTATGTCTAGACCACAGAATACCATGGTTAAGAGAAAAAATTAGGTGAGAGACAGTGTGTTTAGTATTTTACATTTTGTGTCAAAAGAGGGACAACTGAGACTCTATATTCTCATTTGCATGGAGATGCAGAAAAAAATGCTGGAAAGATACAGAAGAAAGCATGAACGGCGGTCACCTGTGAGAACTGGGCAGATGAAGGACAGAGGTGGAAGGAGGATTTTTACTGATTTTTGATGTCTTTTGGTTTTCGAAGCATGTCAATGTATTAGCTATTCAAAAATTAAAATGCAACAAAATGAAATTTAAAATAAAACTGCCCAAGGATGTACGTTATGCCTTATATACTCTTCTCTGTTCCTGACACACCCTCTGTGACACATTTAAAACTCTAAGCCTTGAGAGCGGTTTCTATCTGTCTCAGTTAGCCTCCTTCCCACCAGCTGGAAATCCTCACCCATTCCAAAGAGGCTTCGTGAATTAACCAGAGATCTAGCTTCTGATCTCCTCTCTCCTTCCTTCATTTCTTGGGCCTCTCCACCTCCTTTCCCTGCCCTCATCCCCATTCCCAGAACCCGCCCTTTAGTCCCCATGGGATACAGACACCTCATGTCCATACCTGTCTGGGTAATGGCAGCGCCCATTAGAGGTTGCTAACATTTTAACCTCTTGTTCTGGGGCGACAAAGACAAAGCTCTCTTCTCATTCCCGCAGGGTATGAACGAGGACACCTATAGCCCGGGAACTGCTGGCTGCATTCTTGGGATCAGGTGGGTGGCCAGCTTTAGGGAAATGCCCACACGTCAGAAGGCAGATAACGAAAATAGAAAGAAAGTGGTTTCTTGCTGGCATTGCTCAGCTGCCACTGGACCAATCCTTGCCAGACTGGACCTGAAGCTGGGCTTCACGGTTCTGTGAGTCAGTGGAGTCTCTTTGTGGCTTCAGTTCGATCGAGTTGGGTTGTTTGTTACTAGGAATGGAAAGCATCCTGAGAAAGCAACTGGTGGGTGTTCTCACCCCCATTCATGGATGAGGGACTCAAGGAGAGAGCGACTGTGTGATTTGTGCAAGGTTACGGACCCACGAAGAGGCTGAGCCAGAGTTTGAACCCAGATCTGTCTGACTCTGAAGCCTTCTCTTGCTGCACGAGCCCTCCCTGCTCAGTGTGTTGAGCTCTGCGCATCGGTTGGCTGTAAAGGTTGTTGAGTGGGGCTGAACCAGGCCCGTGCCCGGCTCTAGGCCATCCATGACCATGGCTACGGTCTGGCCAGGCAGGATGCTCTGTGGGGTGTACTTTCCACCAGGCTGAGTACAGGTACAGCAGTGGTGTAGTGGGTAGGGCCTCAGTTTCCCCTTTTATACCATAGCAGTTGGACTAATCAACATCTAAACCTCCTGAACTCTCGGGCTTTGAGGTGAAGGGTGGGGTTATGTAGGGCCTGGAGGGCCTCTGAGGGTGTCCAGGTGCCTCCCTCGGACACCCGAACTAGAACCTCAGGCTGACCTCACCTGAGTTAGAGGTGAACTAACTCTAGTTCAGGGAATTCTTCCTGGGGGCTGCTTAATACAAGGCCATTTCTTGAAACAGCTTTATCAAGATCTAATTGACACACAATAAATGGCAAATATTTAAAGTCTACCATGTGACATTTTCTTTTTTTCTTTATTTTTTTTCTTTTTTTCTTTTGAGACAGAGTCTCCCTATGCCACTCAGGCTGGAGTGCAGTGGCGCGATCTCGGCTCACTGCACCCTCTGCCTCCGGAGTTCAAGTGATTCTTGTGCCTCAGCCTCTCGAGTAGCTGGGACTACAGGCATGCAACACCACATCTGGCTATTTTTTTGGTATTTTTAGTAGAGATAGGGTTTCACCATGTTGGCCAGGCTAGTTTTGAAATCCTGACCTCAAGTGATCCTCTCGCCTTGGCCTCCCAAAGTGTTGGGATCACAGGCATGAGCTACTGTGCCTGGCCCATGTGATAGTTTTGATATATGCATTCATTATCAAAACCGTAGCCAAAATCAAGATAAGGAACGTATTCATCATCCTCAAAAGCTTCCTTGTGTACCTTTGTAACCCTGCCTTCTCTCAGTTTCCCCCCATCCCCACTCCCTGCAACCACTGACCTGCTTTCTGTCACTACAGATTAGTTTGCATTTTCTAGAGTTTTATATAAATGGAATCATACTGCATGGATTCATTTTGGTCTGGCTTCTTTCTTCAGCACAATTATCTTGAAATTCATCCACGTTGCCATGTGTATTCCTAGTTCATTCCTTTTTGTTGCTAAATAGCGTTCTGCTGCGTGGATGTACCACAATCTGGCCATTCACCTGCTGATGGACGTTTGGGTGGTTTCTGGTTTTTGGTTACTTCCAATCAAGCTTTGAGGAACATGCGTGCACAAGTGTTTGTGTGGACACGTGCTTTCTTTTCTCTTGGGTAAACATCTAGGAACCAAATGGGTGGATTATGTGGTAGGTGTAAGTTTAACTTTTTCAGAAATCACCAAACTTTTCCTTTCTTTTTCTTTTTTTCTTTTTTTTGAGACAGAGTCTCGCTGTCACCTAGGCTGAAGTGCAGTGGCACGATCTCGGCTCACTGCAACCTCCGCCTCCTGAGTCCAAGTGATTCTCCTGCCTCAGCCTCCCGAGTAGCTGGGATAACAGGCACACATCACCATGCCCGGCTAATTTTTGTATTTTTAGTAGAGATGGGGATTCACCACGTTGGCCAGGCTTGTCTCGAACCTGGCCTCAGGTGACCTGCCCGCCTCGGCCTCCCAAAGTGCTAGGATTACAGGTGTGAGCCACCGAGCCTGGCCTCACCACACTCTTCTGAAGTGGTTGTACCATTTTTCATTCCCAGAAGACGAGTCCTGTTTCCTTGCCAACGCTTGGCATCTCATTGTGTTTGTGACTGGCATTTTTCTAATGACTAATGAGGCTGAACATCTTTTTATGTGCTTACTTGCCATCCACATATTCTCTTTGGCGGAGCATCTGTTAAAACCTTTTGCCTGTTACAGATGGAATGTCAGGCTATTTTTAGGTTCCGGTAGATGGTGCTGCAGGATCTAAGACTTCCTTCCACGTTGATGCTGCCATTTCTCTATCTACTGACAACAACCTTTCCACATTGCTCTTGCCACAGCCCCTACTCCCAGTGCGTCAGTCAGATCTACAGAAGGTTGATCTGAATGCCTTCTGAAGATCCCTCCTAGCCTTCCATTCCAGGGCGCTATAACCTCAGCTCCCATTCTGACCCTGCTTCTTACTGTGTGATGCTGAGCAAGTTGTGTCATCCCTCTCCAAGCCTTAGCTGCTATTTGTAATACAGAGATATTAGATTGGGCCACTACTTAGGACCTTCCCAGCTTTGCCACTTACCAGCTGTGTGACCTTGGGCAAGTTACTTAACCTTTCTGTGCTTCAGTGCCCTCATGTGGACACGGGGATGATAACATGGTAGCACCTGGCACACAGGGTTGCTGTGAAGACCTGATGAAATGATACAGATGGAGCCCTTAGAACAGAGCTGGCACATAGTATGTTCTCAGTAAAACCTTGGCTCTTTGTGGACAATCTAAGATCTATCCCTCAACTGCTCCACTACTCACCTTTGTACAAGCTGCAGTTTGTTCCGTTTTGAACTTTTGCACGGGCTTTCCTTCCTCAAATTGCTCACTCTCATACTTTCAGTCCATCCATAGTTTTCTTTGCTCTAAATGTACTGCAATGTTTGCCTCCTCCATGCAGCCAGTCATGATAAACTCCAAACCTTTGTCAAACCCTTCCTGCACATGGGCCAGGCTCTGTTTTCTGGGCATTGATTTGCTTTTGTCTCTTTGTGGCTTTGTTTTAATGCTGTTTTCATCTTGGTGTTACTCTTCCTTCTGAGGCTGAGGCCTCCAAAAGCAGAAGCTTGGCTTCCCCCATTTGACTGGGGATCCCTGAAGGCAGAGGCTGAGTCTCTCCCATCAGACTGGAGACTCTCGAAGGGAAGGGGCCAGGCCAGCGTATCGCATCAAAGGTTGGCCCAGAGGCTTGCAAACCTGCTCCTGACAGCATGTGCAGAGTTTGTGCTGCACCATCGCCCTGGACCCCAGGGGAGACCTGGCCAGAACCTCACCCACACCCTGGCTCCGCCCCTCCCTGCAGGCCAGCTCTTGGCCAGAGTGGGTCAGCCCAGGGCTCCCAAGGTTCCCAGAGGAGCCCGGGCCATGGCTGGGAGTGAAGGTGGCTTTGACAGAGGGCCATGGAGCCAGTCATTCAATGTTTTCCAATGCCAGGAACAAATCTGTGTATTGACCGGAGACCAGAAGAATGATGTCACTCTGGAAGAGCAATGGCTCCCTTGAGAGTGTGTAAATGGGTCAATGCATCTCTGTAAAGGGGGCTGAGTGGGTGGCCTGGATTGCAGGGGTGGGTGGGCTTAGCCAGAACCCCAGGGACGCAGCTCAGGTCACCATGGGCTGGGCAGTGCCAGGCAGGCAGCATCCTGGGCCCCTGCTTCTTTGGACAGAAAAGTCTCACACCCACAGACAGCGGGAGTGGACTAAAATGGACAGCCTTGGAATCCTGTGACTGGGGCCACGTGTGGATTGGCATTCCAGGGACAACCTTGGGACAGTGAGATTGGGAGCATTGTTACTGGAAAGCACCTTGGAGATGGTTCCAGGCTGCTTTGCTACTTACCAGCATTGTGGCTTTGGACAAACTGCTAAACGTCTCTGAGCTTGTTCCACATCTGTAAAGTGGGGATAACTCTAGTGTCTACCTTAAAGGGTGGATATGAGGAGCGATACATGTTAGTTATTAATACCATTATTGTGCAGCCTTCTTATTTTATAGATGAAGAGACCAAGATTCAGAGAGGCACAGTGACCTGCCCAAAGTTGCCCAGCAAGCTAGTGCTAAGACAGGCTTTGCTTCCAGATCTCCTGATTCTAAATTCATGGAGATGAGAGTTGGGACACTGCTGAGAGGTGGCCGAATGTAGCAGGAGAGCACAGCCACTGGGCCTGGGTGCAAATCCTGGCTTTGCCAAGCTGTGTGACTTTGGAAAAATAACTGGACATCCCCAAAATTCAATTTTCTTGATTTAAAAATGGGGTTCTTAATGGCAAAACTGCCCAGTTACAAGGGTAAAAAGGAAATAGACCCAAAGAACCTGGTCGTGCTGGGGATATGGGTGGGTGGGTTAGGCTGGAGCTGAGTCAAGAAAGGCAAAAGAAGGAGGCCACACAGGCAGAATGCCCACCCTGGCCACAGGCAGGAAGCCAAGTTCCAAGGCCATGAACTCATGGGAAGGGCTCCCTTCTGCCCTGGGGTTCTTGGAAATGCTGGTCCTTCAGCCCAGAACACTTTCCTTCCCTCTTCACCTAGTAAATGTTTTGTTCTTCCTTCAGTTCTCAGCTTAAACACCACCTCCTTCAGGAAGCCCTCCCTGATTTCCCCATCCAGGTCAAACTTCCATATTGTGAGCTCATCCAATGGTCTTTACTTCCTCATAGGAAATCGACTTTATAATTCAATAGCATTGCTGAGTCATCATTTTATATTTGTTTTTGTGATTTTTTGATTAACATCTGGCACCACCACTGGGCTACAAGTTGGGTGAGGACAGGGGTGACGTCTGCCTCTCTCTTTCCATAAAGAAGGCTCTCAGTCTCTGTGAACTCACCCAAGGAAGAGGGAGCACACTCATGAATGAGTTTGTTGTCCAAAGTGCAGTGGAGAAGCGGGTTTACATGGCACATGAATACAATTTTTGAAGGTGTATACTTAGTATTTATTGGAATTAGGACAAAATGCTACTGGCACATCATACTTGGGATTTTGTGGACATTATTGCCCAGGATGAGGTTGGCTAAAACCAGTGAGCTGATTTAAAGAAAAACATACTGGGTAAATAATAGTTCAGGCTGGGTGTGGTGGCTCATGCCTGTAATCCCAGCAATTTGGGAGGCTGAGGCAGGCAGATCAATTGAGGTCAGAAGTTTGAGACCAGCCTGACCACCATGGCGAAACCCCCATCTCTACTAAAAACACTAAAATTAGCCAGGCATGGTGACGTGAGCCTGTAATCCCAGCTACTCAGGAGGGTGAGGCAGACAATCACTTGAACCCAGGGAGTGGAGGTTACAGTGAGACGAGATCGCATCACTGCACTCCAGCCTGGATGACAGGGTGAGACTTTGTCTCAAAAAAAAAAAAACTAGTTCAGGTGGTGTGCTGTTGTGACAACAAAATGAAGGTGGCATAGGAGGGTCTGAGGTTTTTGGGGTGCAAGGCCCAGCCTGGTCCAAAGAGCTCTTGCGCAGATGTCTGCAGGGCTGCGGAAGGACGCGAGGTGGCGCCAGCGTCCCACCTGATGCAGGTGTGGGTGGGATCGCACCTTCTGGAACCCTGGATGCCTGCGCCTCTCAGGGCATCCCTCCAGGGACCTTGGGGTGAGCTCCTGAGGGGAGGGAGCTACACTGCCCCGCTGGAGGTGGTCCAGGAGCAGGAACAGAAACCTTACCAGAGCTTAGGAGTGGGGGTGGGTACCTGCCCATCCTCTTCTCCAGCCACAGCAAATATGCCTGGTGGCTCTTCCACTGGGGCTCAGAGATGGAGCCTGGACACAGAGACCCCCTGCCCTGGAGTGAGGGGACCCTCAGGGGAAAGCCAGCTAGACCAAGCCAGAAGGTATAGTGGGTTCTGGTTGGACACACGTGAGTTCAAAGCCTGGTTCTGCCATTCAACAGCGGTGTGACCTTCGGCAAGTTGTTTAATTTTTCTGTGCCTCACACTCCTCATTTGCACATCAGGAAAAAGAATTCGCATCTCATCAAACGGTGGGCGGATCAGGTGAATCGATGCGAGCTTGGAACCGAGCCTGGTGCAGAGAGAGCATCCCCTAACGTCAAGATACACAGTGAATTTTGTTGAATGAATGGTGAAGGAGAGATGGTGGAGGGAGCACAGGCGGTGCCTCTGGGTTCTGTCCAGATGGCAGTGTGTCCCCGGGATACACGTGCCAGAGTCATGCCAGGGATCAGGGCAGGATCCCATCCGGATGGCACACATTGGCACATGCATATTGGTGCCCACGTGATGCCATTTATCCATCTGTGCAAACCAGGAACCACACTCCGAAGGCTGGGGCACTCACGTGGCCTCAGAGGGTGGGGGCTTAGGGGATCAACTCAGGAACCAGACCCCCGGGGCTCCGATCTTACCAGCCAGGTGAACTTGAGTGAGTCCCTCCAGTGCTGTGGGCTTTAGTTTGTCCACCTGTAAGATGGGGGCCGTGCCACTGACCTCGTGGGGATGCTATGATGACCAAAGGCTGTGTCAGGCACATGGTACATTCCAGCCAGATATAAACTTCATTCATCCTTTCCTGTACCCCCTTCCCCTTAAAGAGTGGAGACAGGGGTACAGAGCCCTGAGGCAGCCATGGGAAGTGGGTGCCTGGTCCTGGGCAGACTCCTAGTGAGGAGGAGATGGGGAGGGGCACAGGAGTCCTGTTATGCCTGAGCTCAGGGACACCCCAACAGCCCAGTACCTCTTCCCCCAGGAAAGCCCATTCATTGTCGGCTAAAGGAGGCAGGGATGTGTGGCCGTGACCATGGCGTTTTTATGGGTTTATAAACTGCTGAGGACACGGCTGCTCTGAGCTCCAGGCTGTTAATGGACCATCAATTC
The DNA here is from genome assembly GCF_049350105.2 of Macaca mulatta. Taxonomy (NCBI): domain Eukaryota; kingdom Metazoa; phylum Chordata; class Mammalia; order Primates; family Cercopithecidae; genus Macaca; species Macaca mulatta. The sequence continues at coordinate 222,401,147 of NC_133406.1, forward strand.
ATGCTCCAGCTGGCTTTATAGGGTGCTGGGCAGGCAGGTGTTGGCCCCTGACTGCCCTTGCCCGAGGCCCCAGGCTTGTCACTGGCGGCTTCTGGATGCCAGCGGTGCTACTCAGGGTGGAACTCTGCCTGGCTGCCATACCCCTGGGCCAGTGGGAAGAGAAATACAAGTTCTCAGCTTCAGTTGACTCAACTCTAAAATGGGAATAGGCTGGGTGTGATGGCTCACACCTGTAATCCCAATACTTTGGGAGGCTGAGGTGAGCAGACTGCTTGAACCCAGGAGTTTGTGACCAGCCTGGGCAACATGGCAAAACCCCATCTCTACAAAAAATACAAACTGTAGCCAGGTGTGGTGGCATGTGCCTGTAGTCCCAGCTACTCGGGAGGCTGAGGTGGGAAGATCGCTTGAGCCCAGGAGGTGGAGGTTTCAGTGAGCTGATACTGCACCACTGCACTCCGGCCTGGGCAACAGAGTGAGACCTTGCCTCAGAAAAAATAAAAATAAAAATAAAAGTAAAATAAAATACAGTGGGAATAATCATGCCCACCTCTCAGAGGGGCCAGGAAGCTGAAATAAAGCCACATCCAGTCCATCAGGGAGTCCTGGTTGGTGCCTGATATGGTTTGGCTGTGTCCCCACCTGAATCTCATCTTGAATTATAGTTCCCATAATTCCCACTTGTCATGGGAGGGGCCCGGTAGGAGGTAAATGAATCACGGGGGCGGTTACCGCAGGCTGTTCTCGTGGTAGTGAGTGAGTTCTCACGAGATCTGATGGTTTTATAAAGGGCTTTTCCCCCTTTACTCAGCACTTCTCCTTCCTGCTGCCATGTGTAGAAGGATGTGTTTTCTTCTTCTTCCACGATGATTGTAAGTTTTCTGAGGCCTCCCCAGCCCTGCGGAACTGTGAGTCAATTAAACCTCTTTCCTTTATAAATTACCCAGTCTCGGGCAGTCCTTTATAGCAGCCTGAGAACAGACTAATACAAGGCCCTACCTTCAGAGTACATCCTGACTCTGATCTCTTCTCTCCACCTCCACTGGGGCCACCCTGCTCTGAACCATCATCCTCTGACACCTGGACTCTAGGCAGCTTCCTCCGTGGTCTCACTGCTCCCATCCCTGCCCCCTACAAGTCTCCACGCAGCAGCCAGAGGACGTTATATATACTTTTTATTTTTTTGGAGATAGGGTCTCACTTTGTGGCCCAGGCTGGAGTAAAGCGATGTGATCATGGCTGATTGACCTGTCTGAGCTCAGGTGATCCTCCCACCTCACCCTCCTGAGTAGCTGGGACCACAGGTGCACACCTGGCTAATTTTTGTATTTTTTTTGTAAAGATGGGGTCTCGCCATGTTGTCCAGGCTGGTGTTGAAGCCTGAGTTCAGGCAATCTGCCCATCTTGGCCTCCCGCAGTGCTGGGATTATAGGCATGAGCCACCATGCCAGCTTCAGAGAGAGCATTGAAAACTGTGTCAGATCCTGTTGTCCCTCTGCTCAGCACTCTGCAGCAAGCCCCAGAGTAAAGCCAAAGTTTTCCTGGGCCCCGTCTCCTGCTGCTACCACTTTGTTCCGGCCACTCTGGCCTTTTTGCTGTTCTGGAATGGGACAGCCTCTTCCTGTCCCAGGGTCTTTCCACAGCCTAAACCTTCCTCACATGCCTGCTTGGCTCATCTCCTTACCTCCTTTAGGTCTTTGCTCAAAATCACCTCTCAGTGGGGTCCACTCTGAGCACTTGATGAAAACTGAGATTCTCTCAGCAGGATCAATCCCTTTTCCCCATTTGGTTTTTCTTTTTCTATTGCCCTTATCACCTATTACATAGTTTACTTATTTATTATGATTTAATTTTCTTTCTTTCCCTGATACAAAAATCAGCTCTGCACTGTCAGGGAGCTTTGTGTTTGTCATTACGGTCTCCCAAGTCCCCAGAAAAACACCTGGCCTATAGTAGGTGCTCAATAAATGTTTGCTAAAGGTACATATGGAAAGGTCCCAGAGTTCTGCCTGGGTGCCCTAGGCATTTGAGAAGTGGTAGCAGCTGTCATTACGAACCCTGAGAGGTTTTGTTGTTTTTGTTTTGATGGAGCCTCACTCTGTCTCCCAGCCCAGATTGCAGTGGCGTGATCTCAGCTCACTGCAGCCTCTGCCTCCCAGGTTCAAGTGATTCTTGAACCTCCTGAGTAGCTGGGATTACAGGCATGTGCTACCATGCCCTACTAATTTTTGTATTTTTAGTAGAGATGGGGTTTCAGCATGTTGGCCAGGCTGATCTCAAACTCCTGGCCTCAAGTTGTCCGTGATGACAGGTTCCTGTGTATTTCAAATGGCCTGTGCAGGTGACCATCTGGCAAAGGCATCAGTAATAAAGAAAAGCCAGGCCATGGCAAGGGATCTAGCCAGGTCCATAACCCAGTGGCTGTTGACTGACACCTCATCCCTTCTCTGCAGCCTGGAAGTGGTTCAGAGCTGGGAACAGAGAGAAAAGCAAGGTCCAGAGAATTGGGGAGTCCCCTCTGTATGTGAGAACATCATGCTCAGCCCACTAGCCATGGAGCTGGAGGGCAGGACACCTGAGTCCATGAAGGCCTGAGAGCAGCCCCGCTATTCAGTCCACACCAGACCCTGCCTTGGATACTGGTACCCTGGGGTGAGCGTGCAGAGAAGGTCTGGGACGAGCTTTGGAAGGTCTTCCCGTGCTCAGTCATCTCTCTGTTATTTGGAGCACAGACAGGCTAAATGACTTGTCCACCTTTATGTGCCTAGGAATTAAAGGGATCTGCCTGGGTCTAGGCCTGTCTGATTCCGAAGCTTGTTCTTATCTTGTTTGTGTAGGTGTAGGTGTAGGTGTAGGTGTAGGTGTAGTGTATGGCCCAGGGGGTGGGGGTTCAGGAAATACTTGTGAAAGACCAATAACTGGAGAATGTGGGCTCTTCGAATGTGTCTTTGTCCTTGTCCGGGCCTTCTCAGGAAGACAAGTGGGGGCAACGGATCAGGGACACCTTTCTGAGGCCCGTGGGCTCTGGTGAGCTCAAATGTGGGGAAGGAAGCCCCAGATGCTAAAAAACTGACTCTGTCTTCCACATGTTCAGGGAGTTTTGCCCAGAAGTGAAGATGGGGTGGAAACTCACTGTCTGTGCTGGTCCTCGTGGAGGAGGGCTGAAGAGACAGTGAAGAAAGCTTTCTGCATTTCTTCTCCACTGCTGAGGGTCCCGCCCACTTTGGAAGGCGCCATTTTCCTGGGCCCAGAGAGGCTCAGCCAGTTTTCTGTGGTCACAAAGTATAAAGTTGGTGATGACGGTGATGATGATTATGGTGGTGATGGTGGCGATGACAGTGTTGATGATGGCAGTGGTGGTGACAGTGATGACCTGGTGAACATGACTTTTTTTTTTTTTTTTTTTTTTTTGCTGTGTGCTTATTATGTGGATCTTTTCTTGTTTTGAGATAGGATCTTGCTCTGTCACCCAGGCTGGAGTACAGCAGGGCGTACACAGCTCACTTACAGCCTCAACTTCCTGGGCTCAAGTGATCCTCCCACCTCAGCCTCCTGAGTAGCTGGGACTACAGGTGTACACCGCCATACCCTGCTGTTTTGTATAGAAATTTTATAGAGATAGGGTCTCACTATGTTGCCTAGGCGGATCTCAAACTCCTGGGCTCAAGTGATCTGCCTGTCTTGGCCTCCCAAAGTGCTGGGATTACAGGCGTGATCCACTGTACCTGGGCTTGTTGTGGGTAGAGAACTCACACAGCGCCACTCCGGCTGCATTCTACTGGTCAAACAAAACCAAGGGTAGGCCAGATTCACAGGAGGGAAACAGACCACACCATGGCGTGGAAGGACAGCCGAGGATAATTTCTTGCCTTTTACGTCCACCTAAGCCGGGACTGGAGCCTCAGTCTGAGTCTAAAGACCCCCAGAGGTGTTCTCCTGACCCCACACTGACTGGCTTGTACTTTCTCCCCAGCGTCTCTTTCACGTTTGTGTTTGTGGGGAGGAGTTAGGGGAAGTGGCCAAGCCTGTTTCTGTGGCCTCTCACCTCAGCTTCCTGCTCCCTCATTCCTGCATATTTTCGTCGTCCTCCAGGGCTCAGGCCCTGGACTAGCTGTGGGCTCAGTCAGGGACCTGGCGCTGGAGAACAACACAGGTGGCCACTAGGGGGCAGCAGAGTCAAGGCCTGGGCGAAGCTGTCCCAGGGAGCTGGGTGCCTGGTTAGGCTGGGGGCTGCCCTAGGCGAGACAGAGCTGGGGGTCGGGTTGGCCGGATGTCACTCCCCCCCAGCCCCTTCATCCAGAGGTTGGTGCTATTTTTTTCCCTCTTATGTAGTGTGTCCGTGGGGGTGAGGGGACTTCAGTGCCAGGCTTGTCTCTGCCAGTCTTACCTCCCTTGGGTTCTAGGCCTCTGTCCTGTCTGTGGGACCTGCAGGCTCCTTCCATGAGCAGAAAGGGCTCTGTGAGGTTCCCTCTTGACAGCCCCCGCTGGGCCCGGGTAGCCCTGCCCCGGAGGACAGAGTCCCTCCTGAGCCAGCTGGGCTGCGATGCGAAACCCCACGTGCTCCGCTGGTAGGACGAGATATCCTGGATTTAAGCAGAGGCTTCTCTCTTCTCTCCTTCCCTCTACCCAGGAGACCCCTCCAGCTCCTAGAGGAGACCCCAGGCCTCAGCTGCTGCCCACCTGGAGAGGCCTCAGAGCCAATGAGGGGACATGGGCAGGGAGGGGCTGAGCCAATGACACCCTTATCCTGGCTTCAGCTTTCCATTTTTTTCTTTTTTAAGAGACGGATCTTGTTCTGTTGCCCAGGTTGGAGTGCAGTGGCACAATCATGGCTCACTGCAGCCTCCAACTCCTGGACTTGAGTGATCCTCACACCTTAGCCTCCTGAGTAGCTGGGGCTATAGGCTTATGCCACCACGCTCAGCTAATTTTTAAAATTTTTGGTAGAAACGGAGTCTCGCTATGTTGCCCAGGCTGGTCTCCAACTCTTGGCCTCAAGCAATCCTCCTGCCTCTGCTCTCCAAAGCACTGAGATTACAGGTGTGAGCCACTGCATATAGCCAGAAAAAATTTTTTTTTTTAAGTAACAAAAACAAGATGGGATTGTGGGCAGGGTGATTTGACCCACCTTATTAGGTTTGGGAACTTGTTCTGGCCGCCAGGGTGGGTTCCAGGCCCTGTGGCTCCCTGAGGCTCCCCACAACTCTGTCCTGTTACACTTGTCATGTGGCCTTGTGGTCTGGGAGTGTCCTGCAGTAGTGTCTGGATCTACTCTGTACCCCCGGGCCCCAGTTTGGCACCTTTTGGGCAGCTCAGTAATGGTGACCAGCATTCACGTATGTGCTCAGCACCACAGTAGGTCCCTCTTGACCCCTTCTCCTTGGAGAAACTCCATGGGGGAGATGCCTTTACTGTCCCCTTTTGCAGATGGGTAAACTGAGGTGCAGAGGCCTAGACACATTGCAGGAAATCATGCTCTTAGTAGGTGGCAGAGACAGGATTGGAACCCAGGTCCACACTGCTAATCACATTACTGCTTCCTAGTGAGCAGAAGTTGAGTGAATGAATGACTTCCCTAGACCCAGGTCTCAGAGTCTTGCCAAGGCTGGACTCAGGGCAGAGGTGGTGGAGAGGCCTGGCCCAAGTGTGGGGCCTGGGTTGAAGTAGTGGTTTTGTCGGCTGCCATTCAACATCTCTATTGGACACCGAGCTCAGGGGGCAGGGTGGACACCTGTCATATTCCTTGGTGCATCTTTGTGCCAGCTGGATGATCAAGCCCAGTGAATGTTTGTTGACTGACCATATGATTGACTGAATGAGGCCAGGGTGGCTCTGTCACCTCTCTGGGATTTTGATTCTGCCTGTTCATGGTGACTCTGGACCCAGAGCCTCTTCAAAACATTAAAACCCTCCTTCGTGATTGATTGTTCAACTGACTAGTTGATTTATTCATTTATTCAACAAATATTTATTGAGTGCCTCCTCTGTGCGGGGAATATGCAGCAAACGAGAGAGACAAGGTCCCTGCCCTTGAGGCTCACACCTTAAGGAAAGGAGACAAAGAAAGAAACAAACAGGTCATTGTGGATTGCAGGAGACATGAACAGAGGGATGAGATAAGGAGCCACGGGGTGGCGGCTACTCTCACGGGTGCACTATGAGCTGAGACCTCAAATTATGACACTGCTAAACAGAGACCAGAGGCTTTGGGCTTCAGGTAGAGGGAACGGTTGGTGCAAACATCCTGGGGCAGCAATAGCTTGGTGTGTTGGAAACAGAGGAAGGAGCCTGTGTGGCTGAGATGGAATGAGGAGACGTGGTAGGGGTCTTCCGGGCGAGAAATGAGGATGGCTTGACTAGGGTGGGGGCTGAAGAAATGGGAGATGTGACAGACATGAGCCACCATGCCCGGTGACTCATGCAAGAAATACAGAGGAAGTGAAACCACACATTTGCGGGCACAGCCTCTCTCTGCTGCAGGGCTTCCCAGAGAGGAAGACATGAGGGAGGGCTCCCTGGAGGAGGAGGGCTTCCTCTAGGCTGGAAGGATGGGGGGGTCTTGGAGCACAGCAGGAGCAGAGAGGCACTCCTTGGAACAACATGGGTGTGGGTGAGAAGGACGATGAAATACAGGGATGAGTGAGGCGGAACTGTGCAGAAATTTAAATGGGCCTTGATGCCAGCCACACTTGCCAGCTCTGTAGCCTTAGGCCAGTTAGCTGACCTTGCTGAGCCTCAGTTTTCTCATCTGCAGAATGAAGCATGCAGATCCGTCTTGCAGAGGGTGCCTCAGGACCGAATGAGATTTTGTGCATAAAGCCGGGTACAGGGGTTGAGAACTCCCATCCTCCTCATCATGGTGGGGTCCTTGTTTCAGCTCCATTCCATTCCAGTTCTCAACTGTGTGCCTTGGTTTCTCTGCAGAATGGGGAGGGTAGGGCCTGAACCCACGGGACGGTGAGTGCCCCTCCAAAGACCTTAGACGCTGGAGTGGCTGGGGTCAGGACCAGTGTTGTAACTGCTCCCCCGGCCTCTTCTGGGTGTTCTATTCCCACTCCAGCTGCCACCTGGAGGGACCAGTGTGCAGCAGAGCTTCCGACAGTGTCACTCAGAGAATCCTCCCAGAGGCCAGGACATTGTGTAAGCCAGCCAGTGATATTTGCATTTTCATTTGCATTTCATTTGCATGCACCAGTTTAGATTGCACCATCCCTTCTAAAGCAGGGTTCCCAAGAGGCAGCCTGCATGGAGAACAATACAAGGCATGCAGTTCCCAGGTCCTGGGTTCAAATGCTCTTCCCTTGAGCTTTGGTCCCCTCATCTGTAAATGAGAATAACCCCGGCCTCCTTCACGGAAGCCCTCTCTTGTTCAGTAAATATTGATTGAGTTTCTGCCACGAGGCATGTGGGGATGAGTGACCTGGGGACCCCCTGTGACAGGGCAGGCTCTGGATCCTGCCCTCATGGAGCTTACCTGCAGTAGGAAGATGAAAAACAAGTCGACTAATTTCTACGTAAGAGAACCACAGCTTACAGGGTGTGTGGGAAGGAAAGAAGCAGGGCCTGATGAATGAGTGGGCAAGTCTGATCTCAGCCGCACACGCTCCTGATTCCTCTGTCCCCAGAGCAGGTGGGCGGCAGGTGGCTGGGCTCACTGACCTGGCAACCCACAAGGAGCTGACCCCTGTCCACTGTGCCCTACCAGCGGCATCGAGGCGGGACAAACAGCTCAGTCCCTGTCTCTGAGGTCTTGAGACATCTGCCCTCCAGACCTGGGCCAGAAGAAGTGGTGGTCAGTCTGAGCAGCAGGGCAGGACTTGACTCAAGGATGTTGATGGGTGACACAAGACACTTCTAGGCTCTATTAGCCAGCAGGAGTGACTTGCCGGAACCCTTGTCTTTCAAGGTTCAGAGAGAAATAAAAATAGAGGAAGGGACGGCGGGGAAGTTTTCCTCTCCCTTCCTTCCTCATGCCAGCGGCTGGGGTCGTGGAACCCCTCATCCATCATGTTGCCACCCTAGCAGGTGCAGGTTGTGGAAGTGGTAGGAGGGCCAGCTCCCACTGTGACCAGAGATGGGCTGCGGGTGTCGGGGGTGGGGGGGGGCTTAAGGGGAGGAATGAGAGAGCACACAGAACTGGCCTTTAAGCCTCTGTCACCTCTTCCCCACCTGTGCCTCACAGCCACTCCCAGGCACCTGGGGCCTCGCTGGCATTCGCTCACCTGTTCATTCGTTATCAGTGGCACAAAGAACTCATCAGCTATTTATTTATTTATTTATTTATGACATGGGGACAGTGTTGTAGGGGATGTCTCACTATGTTGCCCAGACTGGTCTCGAACTCCTGGACTCAAGGGATCCTCCCTCTTGGTCTCCTGAATAGCTGGGACTGCAGGCATGCGCCACCACGTCCCCTGCATCTGTCAAACAGGGGTCCTACCAGGGCCTACCTCTTCATTTGAATGGATCACGGGGTTGTTGAGAATGCAGAACCAGTGAGTGAGTTACACACAGAGTCACTTGCTATGGTGTCTGGGGACTCCAGGAAGAGTTTTAGAAGATTTTCTCCTCCTCATCCCTGATTCCCGTCCCTCCTAGACAACCATTTGAATGTCTTTAAGATTTATCCTTTTGTGGGTCCACGTTCTTGCCAAAGGCACGCTGCTATTTCTCATGTACATACTTTTTTTTGGTCTTTTTTCTTTTAGTTTTTGTCTTTTTAATTGTATGTTTTAATGGTTGACATAAAATAATGGCACATATTCATGGGGTCCAAAGTGACGTTTCAATATTTATAATGCACAGTGATCAGATCAGGGTCATTAGCATATCCAGCATCTCAAACATTTCATTGTGCCATCATTTTGGTACACATTTTATTGAAGAATAACATACCAACAGAAAGGTGTACAGGTCCCACAAATACAACTTGAGGACTTTTTCCAGAGTGGACTCAGCCCCCAGCTTGTGGCCAGCACCCGGTAACCTGGCCATGCCTCATTCTGGTATATTACATGTATTTTATTTTTATTTATTTTTTTGAGACAGGGTCTCACTTTCTCAAATGGAGTGCAGTGGCATGATCACAGCTCACTGCAGCCTCGATCTCCCAGGCTCAAGCAATCCTCCCACCTCAGCCTCACAAGTAGCTGGGACTACAGGCATGTGCCACCATGCCCAGCTAAGTTTTATAATTTTTTTGTAGAGACAGGGTTTCGCCATGTTGCCCAGGCTGGTCTTGAACTCCTGAGCTCAAGCAATCTACCCACCTCGGTCTCCCAAAGTGCTGGGATTACAAGCATGAGCCACTGTGCCCAGCCAACATGTATGTTTAACGTCCCAGCCTTGGCTGAGTTAACGCTGCAATTCTGTTTCTCACCTTGGTCTCCATGTACTGTGTTTTCAGGTGTATCCTAGTTGCTGTTCAGAAGATGCATATCACCTGCCGTGGAGTCCTCGGCTTGCCCTGTGTCTGCCATATTCCACCTCCCCAGTCCCTCTAGGCCAGCTTTGGTGCCTTGACCGGGCCAGGCCTGGTCGGTGCCGGGGCTCTTGCCTGTGCCGTCCCCCAGCCTCATGATGGTTCACCCCTTTTCTCAAACCACCTCCTTTCCCCAGTCTTCCTGCTGCCAACCTGCTCCTCATCCTAAGGTTGTTTCTTTTCTTAACAGCACTTATTCTACTCTGAATCCCCTTGATTAGCAATCTGCCTCTCTCATTATTGTCTGTCCCCTTCACCTGGAGGTAAGGGCAAGGCAGCGGCTTCCATCTTCACTGCTGCATCCCCAATGCCCAGGGGAGGGCCTGCACCTAGTAGAAGCTCTGTAAATATTTGCTAAGTGAAAGACCCGCACGCGGCAAGCTGCCGTCAACCGCGTGCTCCAGTCCACACTGCTGCTGACGCGCTTCTTAGTGGGTTTTTTCTTTATCCAGCTCGCAGGCTCCCTGAGGGCCGAGCTGGGGACATTGCCAGCTCCTGCTCCATCCCCAGATCGCCGGACCTGCCTCACAGGTGTTTCACTAACCTTGTTCTGAACCAGACATGCTGGAGAGAAATGCATTTTAAAACCACGTGCAATTTAAAGAGCATTTAATCTGCATGTCTGGGATTCATTAACACGTAGATCATCAAATTAGGGTTTGCTCACAGCTGTTTGACATTCGAAGGGCCTTCTGAGTGTCTTTAATAAGTGCCTTTAAATATTATTTTTCCTCTTAATCTCAGGGCTGGTGTTGAGCATGCTGCTCTCGGAATGGGAACGTGACACAAGCGACCTGGGGATGGTGGATCCGTTCCTGCGAGATTGTGGCAGGCTTGGAGAGCTTGGCACAGAGCCATCCCCACTCTCCTGCCCTGTCCCCATCACTGGCAGGCCCCGGCCCCAAGCTGGCCAGAGCAGTGTGTTCCAAACGGCTGTTGAGAGAGGCAGCGCTCTTCTCCCAGGCACATGAGCCCGGGAGGATGCAGGCCTGGAATATCTTGTCACCACATGGAGCCTGAGAATGAGACCAAACAGGAAAACAAAGCTTGGGAGGTGTAGAGATGCTGGTGACATTGACGATGGCTGGACCTAGCCATGACTGGATTAGCCTTGTTAGGAGATAAATTGTGTCCTACTCCCTCCAACTTCCTATGTTGAAGTCCTAACCCCCAGAATCTCAGAATGTGACTTTATTTAGATACAGGGTCATTTGCAGTTGTAATTAATTAAGATGAGGTCATATTGGAATGGGCGGGCCCCTGATTCAATATGACATGTGTCCTTATAAAAAGGGGACATTTGGACGCACAGACATGCATACAGGGAAGAGGACGTGAAGACAGATGATGGCTGACTACAAGCCAAGGAGAGAGGCCTGGGACAGATCCCTCCCTCACAGCCCTCAGAGGGAACCAACACTGTTGACACCTTGACCTTGGCCTGCTACCCTCCAGAACTGTGAGACAGTAACTATCTGTTCTTTATGCCCCTAGTCCATAGTTGTTTTTTATAGCAGTTCTAGGAAACCAGTACAAACCCTCTTTGAACTTTTTAGTTACGAGAACCAATATATCCCCTCCTCTCTCCATCCTTCCCTCTTTCCTCCCTTCCCTTCTTCCCTTCCCTCCTTCTCTCCTTCTTTTTCTCCTTCTTTCTCTCCCTCCCTCCTCCTTTCCCTCACTCTTTCCATTCTTTCTTCCTTCCTCCTTCCCTCCCTCCTTCTTTCCTTACTTCCTTCTTTCCCTCCTTCCCTCCCTCCTTCTTCTTTCCTTTCTTTTCCCTCAAGCCAATTTATGTTGTGTCTTTTATTATATACAAGGGCAAAACTCTTACTCAAAATCACTCTCCTGCTTAAAATCTTTTTTATGAGCCACCTCAGAGTTAGTGGCATAAAACAAAATGATAATTTATTTCACTCAAAAGAGGCAATTTAGGCAGGATGTTGTGGGGTGGCCTGTTTCTGCTCAGTTGGCATTTGTGGGTAGCTCAACCGGGGCTGCAGAACCCACTCCCATGGCTATCGGGCTGCTCTGGCTGTGGGCTGGGGGCTCAGTCAGGGCAATGGATTTCTCTTTTATGAGTCCGTCCACAGGCTGCTTGAGCTTCCTTATAAAATGGTGGCCAATTCCAAGAGCAACTGTGCCCTGAGAGCATGGCAAAGTATGTGGCATTTTTTTTTAATCACCTGTTCAACTCACATAGCATTCCACCCACTATGCTCTATTAGATGAGGGGCTAAATGTCCACACGGATTAAAGGGGAGGGGACACAGAACTCAGTTCTCTATGGGAGGAGTATCAACACTACATTGCAACAAAAGTATGGGGAATGGGAGATACTGTTGAAGCCAGCTGTGGAAAATGCCATCTGCCATAGGCCACATGCTCTGTGGTTTCATGCAGACGAAAGTCAACAAGAGGCATCCCTAATGGATGGCGAGAGAAGTCAGAATCGCGTTATCTTTAGAGGAAGGTAACTTTGACTGGAAAGGAACACAAAGAGATCTTCTGGGGACCGGGACATGATCTCTGCCTTGATATGGGTTGAAAGGACATGGATATGGATATGTCAGAAGTTGAGCTGGTCACTTAAGTTCAGTACCCTTGATGCATTTTATACCTCAATTTAGGAAATTTTAAAGGCTGTAATAAAGAGTATTTGAATTAGCACAGAGGGTAAAAGTCCTCTGCCAGCTCCCAATTGTCCAAGATGCTTGGCCTGGCACAGGGAGGCCCTTGAGACCCAGCTCCCAGAGTTCCCTTGGGGTTGAGTTCTGTCTCCTCTTCCCCTGACCTTTGGAGATTCTTGAATGTCTCCAGCTGTATGAAGGATGCTGGAAGAGTGCTCCAGAAGGGGTGAACATCAAGTGCAAAGACCCCGTGTGAGGAAACATCTGGAGGGTCAGGAGCAGGAGAAAGAGGCAAGGGTCACGGAGTGGCTCCACACCGGGGTGTGGCATCACCTGGCTGGTCTGTTCGAAAGATCCTAAGCTCAGAGCTGCCATTTCTGGCTGGGTGACCATGGGCAAGTCTCTGCTTCCTCATCTGTGGGATGGGTCATGACAGTCCTGGCCTTGCACGGTTGATGAGAGGAGTCAGGGAGGCCATGCCCATGAAGCTCCTGGCTCACCACTGAAATCGCTCAATGCAGCTTTCCGTCCACCCCTCATGGGCCCCTAAGTCCTGGCAGGCAAGGCCTTCTGTCTCCAGGATGTCCTTTCTGTTCTTACCAGGACCTCTGCCCTTTCTGGGCCACACTCACCACCCCCTGCCAGACCTCTGGAGCCTGTTGGGTGGAAGATAGATGGAGCCATTCATCTGTGCAGTCTAAAGGTTAATTCAAAGGGCAGCCGTGGGCTGGAGATGGTGCCTTCCACCTGGCTCCAGTTCACAGACCAGGAAGCAGGGCAGGTGGGGTCATCAGCCAGAAGCTTTTCCCCCATGTAAATTGCCATGTGGTAAACTGCAATCCCTCAGGTGGGCTCCCTGGCCCCTTCCCACCCAGCCTCATCTCCTGTGACTTCATTTCCATCCTGTCCATGCTCTCAGTGCCCTGCCTCATCTTGGGCAAGTTTCTCCCCTCCTTGAACCTCTATTTTCGCATCTTGTATTGGGACCATGAGACCAGGCCATGCCAGCAACTCTTCCAGCCCAGACATTCTAAGACTGCACCTCTCCATTCAGCGACCAGGTGCACCTGCTACCCACCTAGCACCTTGCTCTGCCTGGATTTTCCCTTGTTCACCTCACCTGGGCCACCCACCCTCACCATCCACATCCTTTCTTTTCTTCAAGACCCTGTAGGAAAATGTCAGAGGCATCTCCCCGATTCAACCCAAGCTGATCCAGGCGGGTCCTCTACCCTGTGGTCCCCAGTGGCTGTGGCCTTAGTCTGTGTGATATTCATCTGCACATTTTTGTGGATCAATCTGGAAGTATCTGGAATTCTTGTCTCTTTTTGCCTCTCCCATCTCAACTGAAGGATTCCCAAGGGCAGAGCTGGGTCCCCATCATCAGACTGACACGTCCCTTAGGGCAAGAGCTGTCTTCCCTCTTCAAATAGGTTCCTATCTACTACCCAGTAGACCTCAGAGGCTGGGCTGAATCCTGCCTGCAAAATGTGTTTGCCTCACCCAGTAATTTTTCTTTTTAAATGTTGAGTTAGTTGTCAACTCTTAAAATTAAGTGATTTAACGTACAAATCTATATTTATATCTTAGAAATATTATAAGGGCTGGCTGTATCTGTATCAGGCTTGCAGTTCCTGCAGTAATGATTGGTAGGAGCTGATAGGAGGTGCCCCTGTGGATGGGGCAGATACAATCCAGCTTGCCCCAGACTTCACCGGGCCCCATGCTCTCCCAATACCTCAT